>NC_056743.1:1488624486-1488771857 GCF_019279795.1 Protopterus annectens | reverse complement strand
CCCTGGGGTGGTTAATGGCATGGCACCCCGGCAGATGGACAGTGTACGTGACTATGCTGACACATATCACAGTGCACTTCCGCAACATGTACGCAATGGTAGGGACCATGCTATTCCACACAGAGACATGGCGGTACTGGCCTTTTCACAGACACCACAGTGGTAGTCATGTTCCATGCACATCTGCTGTATGGGCACATGTGCAGGCTGTTGCACGGTGGGTATATTCACATGTGTGGGGTGCATCACTTGACAGTCATGGTGGGTCCTCGTGGTCCATCACATGCTCCAAGGCTAGCTACCTACACATGACTGCCACACATTGCAGTGTGGGCCCTCGGGCAGTGTGGTGGTATGTCTGTGTTGCTTGGCTACATCCACATTCGATGTAGTGTACAACAGTCACCCAGGCATTGCTGACTGAGATGTTGTTGGCAACATGCCAGGCAATGGTGTACCTACCAACAATACACACTCTCACTCACTGCAGGGTTGCAATCCATACATGGACATCGCAGTGTCCCTGTGAACACATACATGGTACTGCCATGCACACGTTGTGTCCTAGGACACTGTCCCAATGTCACCTTCCGATCTCCCTAGCTGTTATGTCCCGCCAACCTGTTTGGTATGTGTCTCCGCAGCAGCCCACTGAATTAACTGCTAGCCTGTTCTTGGACGTTGTGTACCTTGACCACCACACTACCGCATCTATCACACTACACATGGGTGGTACTGCATTGCACGTGTGGGACTGCATTCGTACACCCATGACTGGACCATTCAGTATGGTACTGGGGCACGTCCTCACATCCGTGCTTCACACACTCATTGATGACCTCCATGCCTTTACTGGCATCCTTGTTGGGCCTCTGTGTGCCACAGCATGCCACATACACATGCTGGCCACCTGTCATACCATTGCATGGGTGGTTGGTGTGGTACAGAGGGTAACAGATCAGACATTGCCCCCACATTGCCCTTCAGCACCATTCCACATTCTGGTATTGGCAATGTACACATCCACCATCACATCATACCCTGTGTCTCAGGATGTTAGGCTATATGAATCCTGGACAGGACACACAGTGGTGCAAGCATATCATGCTACCTACTACATGTCAGGTACATGTGGCATTACACAGTCCTCAGTCATGTGGCCCCTCATGTTCACTATTTGCTTACATACACAATATGCTGTCACAGAGTACTGTCCATGCCTAGATATCCCACATCTACATACCTGGCACCATTGTAGCTCCACCAGCTCATACTGATAACAACCGTACAGGTGGCGGTGTGGCAGATACATCGTGTGGATGCCATTGCCAGGATACATCACACATGGTGCATACACATCACCTTTGCATAGCAACAGTCATCCACTGGGTATCACATGGATACTGTCCCCATACATGCATATCACATTGTACATGGTTGCTGTACACACACATGCCCCACATGGTGCTGTGGTTGCCATATTCCACTGTGGCATGGGTACACATCTGCAGGGCCACACATATCTGTACTGTGTGTGTTGCTGGTACATAGGTAGCCTTTGTACCTGTGCCATACACACATCTACACACGGGCAGGGTTACAATAACACATTCGTGGTGTACCTTCCACAACAGCTACGAATTTACATGGCACGGCATTATCATGCCGTGATGTATACCAGGCTCAGACAGTTTACATATGCGGATGACAGACGGGGAACACATCTGTACTCATCTGCATACCACATACACAGGTGTGTCATCTACTCTGACATGGGCCATGTCCTCCGCATTAGTGATGCATGTAGTACTCATACATGGCAATTGCAGTGGGCGGGGTGAATGAAGCACTCCTGCATATGTGCACACATGCCACATTGCATGGCCTGGGCTTCTGTGTTACTTCCGCAGACACAACACACACCATGCTGTGGAACGTAGGTCCTGTGCACATCCCACAGGGACACACTGTGGCACTGGTCATGTGATAGCTCCCTTGCTGATAGGGTGACACATAGTCATGGTACCACCACAGCAGCAGTACTGTGTAGACATGCAGTTGACATCCACCTCTGCTGTTCAGTGGACACTACCATGGGGAGGTGACACTACTGTGTACACTGCACATGTGTTTACACATGGACCTGCCGGACTTCATTGTTGCACACATTGCACCTGCTACAGATCCTTTGGACATGGTTACTTGGTGTTCCTTCCATTTCGGGTGGCTATTCTGCTACTACTCTATCCCATATGTACAGGCCATACATATCCTGTTAGTGTACATAACACTAGGCCATACCTCCATTATGCATGCTATGCCTGTGATACTGTGTATGATGTCTGTCATATCCACCATGACAGCTTTACATTACACATACTTGACATAGTAACCCCTACTGCGAGGCATACGCACATCGCGGCGCATTATGTATGACATCGACGGTATATGCCCATACACATGTGTGCTGTGACAGTATACATACATGTCCTATCCCCTGCTGTGGCACTTCCTTGTTGGACATCCACTGCTAGCATCGGCGTGGGTGGTGGCATTGTTCTGTGTTTTGCTCCCCTGTGGCAGCCCTTGGGTTATCCCGGCTGTGTACATGATGTCCCACTGCTGTGCACACGGTGTCCACAGTCGTTGGTATGCTCAGCGGGATAGCACTACATAACCACCTTTCACCACTCTCTGCTTTATGGACAGGTATCCTTACTTACAAACACCGTTCACATACAGTGCAGCTTCGTCATACACATCATGCGTTACACACCAGTACATCTTGTGGGTTCTACATACCTTTCCCGTGTTTCCTTCCGTTTTCCATTGCGAGTCTTGCTATAGCGTTGTCTCTCACTCGATCCGTTTTTTATTTGTGGTTCGGTATGAGCATACAGTTTGAATATCCTAGGAGTCTTCCTTATATCCGTCGTCACCTGCAACATGTGGGTTCATCACACCAATAGCTGTTCCTCGGTGTGTACCTGTACGCATATCACCTGTGCATCTACTCCATTCGTACAGTACGCGTCGTAACTAGGGCATGGTTCATTCCTCGCCTGGGCGTTGGTTATTTGCACTACCTTAGTGGAGATGGTCTGTATTGTGTTATGTTATGTCTAACTGCAGCCGCTATGTGTGTCGTCAGGTACATTTCGCAGTGGTGTTAGCCGTGGATTGTGTGTGTTGGGTATGGTATTATGTTCGACATGTGGGTGTCCCTGTCCTGGCGGTGTCTGTCGATGGCGTTTTGCATTCGGATGTGTAACATAGCTCTTGTATTCCTTTAAACAATGGATGCAGGTATGCATCTGCTGCTGATAGTGTTTCCCACGCGAGATGTTGCGGTTATGCTGCTGTCATTGACTGCCTGTATGTTTGTGCTGCTATTGCGGCTTGTATCCCTTTGATATGTGCGATGGGGTATATCGGCGGTTGTGGGTGACGGGTACGGGTTGTGGGCCTTGCATTTCTACATACACGGTATGCTTGTGTGTGTGCTCCATCCCTGCCTGGGGAGCTGCAAGTTACCTGTCTGGTGTTCTGGGAGTGTAGGTTGTGTTGATGTCGTCTGGTTTCGGTATCGCCTGCATGTGTGCTTCCTGCATGTATTCCTCCGTCACATCGGTAGTATATCTCCGGTTGTTCAGACGCGTTTTACTATCCCTTGGCATTTTGTCCCGGATATTTACAGTCATTGTGGTCCTGTACTTGGGACGGCCTGTATGCTACCGGTTGCCACCTATTTGGGTGGCGATTGCTTGTTTGACACTCGTAGAACACACAGCGGTGTTTACGGGCCGATACGTAGCCACGATCGGTGCCGGGGTAGCACATGCGTATTTCCGCGGTACATGACTATTGCTGTGTAACATTGCCAATGTATCGTTTTGCAATTAACATATCGGTGCCATACATATGGTCATGGTTTGTACATACGTCCTTTGCATTTCATGTTGGCTATAGTCCTGTGGTACATTCTGGGACATTTTCGCTTTGCATCGTTTTACGTCGCCACGCGCTTAGCCAGGGAGGAGCTCTCAGTACTACTTTGGGGGTACTGCTGTACATACGCCTGTGGTTCCTATACTGTATGCCTACACATGTTATTCCACTCCGCCTGTCACATGTCACCTACATACACATTTTACAGTGGCACACACATTACACTCGCACAGCGGAACACACGACACCCTCACCGCACACATACACATACTGCCGCTGTCACAGGGACGGTTGCACACAGTACCTGCGTTGCGATCACCGGGCGCGTGTGTCTACCTCTGCCCTCATATCCTAATAATATTACCCGCACATGTACTGTTACTGTACCGCGGCCTGGCGATCATCCCGACTCGCGATTATGCATTTAGGTAGGTTGACCCTTCCATGGGTGGCGTTCCTGTTCTGTCAACCCTCCCGGATACTCAGGTTGTCGCTCACTATGTTTACTATGTACAGATATCACGTCTTACTTCTCTGTCACCTTGCATCTCTCTGATTCCCTGTCTTACCTGTTGTACTTTATATATGTGTATGTGTACATATATTTCTATGTGTGTAATGATATCTATCTCCATATCTGTGTATGCACATATGTACATATGTATACACCTTGGCGACGTGGCAGCATACGGCAATGCCGTCTGCTGTAGGACCCGCGTACGGTTAAGGTGTTGGCGTTCCATGCTCCGCTGGCTGTTGGGTGTGCAGTGTTTGGGTGCTACCTATGTTGGAGTCACACATGGGACCACCCATACGGTACACATAACGGGCGGCCATGTTTATGTGCCATCCATTTCACTGTGTGTGCAGGTAGGGAGGTGTCAGTCCATGGGGCCTACGCTGTCAGAGTATGTGCTATACGTTCCCTCTTTGCCAAGGCATAGGCATATTGCACGCCTCGCCTGCCTACTGGGGCTGGCACAGTGTGTTCATGGCACTGAACCCTCTGTGCCTGTGCTTGCCTTGGCAGTTGTGGTGGGCTTTGTTGCATTTCACCATTATGTCCCTGCAGCAGCTGTTTCCGCAGGATCATATTATGTAGCATGGCACATACTATGAATATGTGGGCACATGTGCCTGGAGAGTACTGCAGGGCTCCACCGGATGTATCCAAGCACCGGAACCGTGATTTCAGCATCCCAAACACACGCTCTGTGATTATTCTGGTTTGTGCGTGTGCGTCATTATGGCGTTCTTGCATGTGTGTGTGTGCATTTCTGATGGGTGTCATCATCCACGGCTCCAGTGCATAGCCAGCATCCCCCACAAGGTGGCCTTGTGTGATGTCCCCCCTGGCGAATACCTGATACAGCTGTGAGGCATGCCAGATATGGGAGTCGTGGTAGCTTCCAGGGCTGCCAGCACACACATCCATGATAATGCCCCGCATTGCACACCACCTGGCAATTGATGGAGGGAATCCCTTGCGGTTTATGTAGCGCCTACCCTGCTCCCCAGGTGGTGACTTGAATTGTATGTGTGTACAGTCAAACGCATGCAGTACCTCCGGCTATTGTGCCACACGGTGGAAGTGGCACATATTGCTAGCCAACTCCTCCTGAGATCTGGGGAAGTATATATACTCATGGGCATGTAACATGGCATCCAGAAACTGGTGTAGTACCCTGGATGCTGATGCCTGTGAGATGCCCATTATATCCCCGGTTGGCCTTTGAAAGGTACCTGTAGCCAGTATTCGCAAGCTTACACATACCTTTGTGTCCACTGGGATGGGCTCCTCTGTTGTTTCTTGTTCTCAGGCGTACGGCACATCTCCGCTATTTGCTGTAACGTGTCCCTGTCCACCCTGTAACGCTCTACTATCTCCAGGTCTTGAAGCCCCTGGTAGGTTACCCTTGGTCTGAACACTCTCCTTCTCCTCTGAGGCCTACGGTAGTTGTCGGCACCCTCCTCCGCAACTCCGTCTGTCTCTGACACATGCTGATGTATCACGGCCATGGCGGCACCCAACATATACATTTTAAAAGTTCCCCGTGTGTTTACACCTAAAGTGCGGCGTTTGGGAATACGCGCTGTGTGTTTTGTGCATTCACACTTTATACTGTTGTGCTGTACACCCGGTGATGTCATTGGGTGTGTCTGTGCGGCCGTATCTGTGGATTATCTTCCGTGTTTTACCGTTGGCACTGCAACGCTGTTGCCTTTGGTGTTACATTACACTTGCCTGCATTGGTTTAGCTTTAGACCTTACCTTACTGTTTCTGCATGTTGCACCTACTATTTCCTGGATTGCATCCTGCAGAGCCCTGTCATGTGTCATTTCTGGGACATGGCATATCATGCATTTTGTCTGCCGCCGTTAGGCTACCTCTACTTGGCTGTGCTGTATCGGTTCTTCACTCTTTGCAATTCTGCTACATCCCCTACTTTCTTTGCATTCATATGCCTCCCCTATCCCGTTTTGTGGGTTTCTGCATGCAGAGTTAACAGCTACCGCCAATTGCCCTTCGTGGGTTGATTGGTGTTGATTGCTCATTACGACTCCAATTACACTGCTTCCGCATTTCCTCATATTCTCCGCATCACCTTCCTGTATCCATTGTTGTTGACGGGGCGGCCGTCACATGACTGGGTTAGGGGAACGTAGTCATCCTCGTGCACATGCATCTCTGCCCGCATTGTGTGCTCTCAGCGCAACTATTTCCCCACACGCCGGTCCTGCTGCTGTGATGTGCATTGTACAGCCCATGTTTGCTGGGCTCCAATGTGCTTCCTCCTACAGTGGCACACCCCTCTGCGGTTGACATGTATTCCCTCTGGGCCACTCCTCGGTGTATTACCGCTGCGCCGTTTGGTGCAGCCTTACGCCGGTGGGGGTTTTGCGATTCAGTATTATAGGTTCATAGGTTCATAGGTTCATACTAGACTATCTGCCCGAGGGCATTTACAAGCCTAGCCCATCGTTTTGTGGCTTACGCCACCCCTTTAGTATAGGGAACTATACCCATTATTTTGCTGTGCCTCTGTCGAGCAGTGACACTGAGGTAATCCCTGGGGTATATCTGCGATCTCCCATCCATTGGTCAAGATTTCTCTTGAACAAGGCCAGCGAGGTGCTCTGCCTCACATGTACCGGGATTTTGTTCCACAGCATAGGGAGTCTTTGGGTGATGAATCTATCCCTCCAGCACGTCCTATTAATAGCTGTGTCGAGGTTTAAGTCTCCCGCCCTTGTGGCTCTGATGGATCTAGATTTTTTTGAGGTGAAGCATATTCATCAAATCTGTGTTTGACATGGCCTTGTATGTTAGGCAAAGGTCACCTCTGAGCAAGCGGTAATCTTCTGAATCGAGCTGAAGTTCATTCAGTCGGGCAGCATATGACAGATTTTTGAGACCCTTTATCCTTTTGGTGAGGAACTTTTGTGGCCTCTCCAGCTGCTGCAAGTGTCGGGTCAGATACATCCCGAATGGGGCATTGTACTCAATCATAGGTCTGATGAGTGATGAGTAAAGGGAGACTATGACCTCCCTTGATCTAGATGAGAATCCCTTCATGATAAGGTGGGCAATGTAGAAGGTCTTCCTAACTACTTTAGCTACATGGGTGTCGAATGACAGACTGCTATCAACCTGGGTCCCCAGGTCCCTGATAACTTCTTCTGTGCTCAGTGGATTGCCACCTATTTGGTAGCTAGGGGTAACCTTGTTTTTCCCAAAGGGTATGACTATGCATTTTTTGGCATTTAACTTCAGGCCGTGGCTCTGGCACCAGTTATCCGTTTCTGTGAGACCCTTCTGAAGGATATCTGTGTCAGATGTGTTTTCTGCCTCATTTGCATGGCATTGACTACTAATACATAGTTACGGTGCTGAACACTGCCGCCACTCCTTGGCAACCCTTGCGCTGTGGTTGTGGCTTTCCATGCATACTATGGTGTATTGTGGCTGTGAAGCTGATGTGTATTATACTGCTCTTTTATGACATTGTCATATTATTTCATTGTTTCACCTTCGCTGACATGTCCTGGGGTTCTGCTGTGGTTTCTGCGGACATACCATTTATGTCATTATTTACATTTTGTGCATGTTTTCTTTTGACATTCTCGGTGTCTTTCGCCATTGGCATATTGCAACAGTATGATACCTGACGTTGACAGCCTTCCGTTACTCCTATGTCATGTTTGGATATATGTAAACCGTTTTTTTTTGGTTTACATTGCCGTGCTCTTATGCTATGCCTGCGCCACTTCGTGGATCGCTATATGCCTTCATTTGCATGGTTCAACACCGCACATGGGGTGTTTAACATACCTACGCCGGAGGCAGCGCAACTCAGGCGCACGCCGGTAGTGCACGTGGAATTGGATCGTACCTGAATCGCTCGGCAGCCATATCTGGCGTTGTGGCGCCTACGCTATGCGTGCGCCTGGCGCAAGGTTCATGAATCCCGGGGAATGTCTCATATTTTGTTGTTGATATAAGGTTTTCTGGAGCCATAAAATGTAGCAGTTTTTATAGTAACATTGATTTGCCTGCACACTCTGGAGATACATAAAATAGCTCTTAATTTTTTTTAACTAGCTGTTATAAGAGCTATTAACATTGATAACATACATGTGGATCAGTTTTCTATGCCAGTTAACAAATTAAATAAATACAATAAATAAAAACAAATGCCTAAAAAATATTACTAAATTGCAGTACTTAACACTAACACTGTACCAAAAGGTTGTTTATTTATTTATTTATGGCAAATACAATAGATTGATAATATCTCTTTCAGATCTCACTAAAAATATCAAAGAAAAGGCAAAAAAAAGGTCAAGCTCCATGGTGCAGGGGGATGGATCTCTGACTGTGACTTGTATAACTGGGGTTCAATTAGCAGCCCCTGAAATTGGCAGAGAGGAGAAGGAGTGAAGGGCTGTGGCCACTTGTCTCTCAGAGGGGGGAGTTATATGTACCTGAGGGCATACTAGGTAGTAGTGATTACCTTGTGTCGACCGCTGGGAACCTGACAGAATCTATGTAACACTATCTCGGCATAATTTTTTGACCATATAACATTTAAGTGCAAGTTAAATGATACCTTACAAATTCGGTCCTTTGTAAAGGATGTTCAACTGGATCCCACAAGTTACAGTTAAAATGGAAATAGCACATTATGGCATTTGACAGATTTTCCCATACTGACTTGAAGATTATTCAGAACACCAGATCACATCTATAGAGTTTATAGTTAGACCTGTGGAATTTTTTTAACCACAGAGCAGCTCTATTTCATAAATAAATGTTTCACATGGATACATGACACTTCTTGGGTGGTCACCTTTGCTACAACATATGCAAAACTGCTACTTGGCTATTTAGAACTTAGTTTCATGCATGCACCTTTGACGTACATTTTAGAACATTATTGATATGGCAACATAATTTAGATCACTGCTGGCATTATGAGATGGCTTAGCAACAGACTTTCTTTATTTTTAGAGCATTTAATTAGTAACACATAACAGCATACATTTCACTGATACAGTGGCATATAATGAAATGACATTCTTGAATGTCAAGGTTGTGTGAACTGAAGATCATATGTTAGAAATAGACCTTTATCAAAAAGGCTTGTACAAGTAATTCTCTGCTGTATCAGAGTTGCCATGTAACCTATATATTTTCTAATATAGTTCATAACCAGTTGAAATCTTCACAGAATATACAGCAAAGAGGAATGCTCTAATAAGCTATGTAAAACATTAACAAACAGAAATAGGGTTTATACACACTGAATAAAAGAAGAATAGCAAATTGTTTAATAGGAAAAAATATAAGAAATAGCAGCAAACTGGTGGCATGCATTCAAATATAATAAGCAAGTTCAGAATATTATATCATTTGTTACAACATTTGTTAATAAATTATTAAATAGCTATAGTATTTTTAAGAAACATTGTAAATGTTATGGTTTAGTAAACTTTTGAAAGAAAATGTTGTTATGCAACCATGGCTGGTGTGCTGAGGAAATAAACAGTTATAGTTCATGCTGGTTAAAGCTTATATAGAACAGATGCTGATACTTTGAGTGAAAAATAATGAACATGGTATTTTCAGACTGGTAATTGTGAACTGTATTGACATGCGAATATCACAAATTATTGCAATAATTCTAATGCAAATAAAAAAAATATACACAGTTTTGTCAGATGTAGGACCCTGTGAGTTTTCTGCATACAATTTCAATAGTTTAAATAAACTAGACTGAACATTTTAAAGTGAACATTTCAGAATATCTTTCTAAAATAAAAAAGGGAGAATGAATTCTGAAGCAGCAAATAAGTTTGTTGATATTAAGCTGATGAAAGCAGGACTGAGCTAGTGATTTGAATTTTCTGTCCAGGAAATCTATTTCTGGATTTTTCAACTGAAAGTATTTTGTAGACCTGGACTCCAGGATATGGCAGATATCATGAATGAATAATGTAGTAGAAATACTAGGTTACAAAATATATAACAAGTTGATTTTTCACATACTGTGAACACTAGACAATGTGACAATTGTGATGTGTTTATTCTGTGGAGTGTTAGGTATGTTAATGAATAATGAAAAACTTAATAAATAATGTTAGTAGTGTATGAGCAAACATTGATGTTTTTACTGTTTTTCTACTTCAGGTGTACACACTGATTATTTATGTTTTGGTTATGCACTATACATGATGCATTGTGCAAGCAATTGTTCCTTCCAAATCCTTGTAGAGCCAGTTTTCAATATAATTGTACTTTGTTAATGATTTGGATATGTTTTATGTGTTAGATTTATTAGGAAACCATTGGCTACTTTATATTTACTAATTATATTTTTTCTATAACTTTCACAAGTAATGGCTTTTTTTAAGCGGGTGACTGCCTTTTACAAATAGTTTTACTATACAATGAATTGCTGCGTCAATCAGTTTTAAACTTGTGCTACAGCTGGTTCTCTTTGTGATATAATAATATATATTTATTCTTGAACTTATCACAATAAAGCCTGTTTAGTGAACTCTGAACTTTGCTTCCCTCTACAGATGTCATTTGTTTGCTCAGTATATAATAAAATATTTTATTTATGTTCTTAGTACTGGTTTAAGTGATATTTCCTGATATAATTTAATTTAATTAAATGGAGGTGGTCCAGACCTGCAAGTATAGCTTCTGGCCTAAAATAGGTCCGAAGGAATAACACAAAAAGGTAGGGTGTACTTGCAAAGGGAAACTAGACCTGCATCCAGAAAAGCTCCTAGTCCATTTAATTTAGAATAGCACAGGATGTCACTTGGAAATAAAAATTTAAGTGCCTGCTTATATTTCTGCAAGACATCTGAACACAAAAGGTTGGTGAACAACTTAGGGTTACAGTTGGCCATAACCTAGTAGTACAGGTACAACACTGGTATTAAAATATGCATTTAGTTTACTCTTCCATTATGGTTGTCATTGTAAACCAGTTATTTGTATTTTTGCTTCACATTTGCAAGATCTGTTTGCAACTGACAGCTTCACTTGTTCCTTTTGCTTAAATTTACTTCAGGAGTGTAATAGAGTCATGGTAGAAAATGGGCCTCAGTGGTCTAATTCCGAAAAAAAAACAAATAAAACAAAACAGAAGGACACAAAAGGACATACTGAAAGCATGATCCATTCAAATGCAAAGATGTTTGCCATTAGATTACACAGGGGTCAGCACTAGCAACTGTCCTTATAATTCTCATTAAAAGAGGCTTTGCAGAAGGACTAGAAAGAAAAGTATGCCCTTTAATTTAGGACATGTACAGGATTATGGTTGAGTCTGTCATTGTAACTAAGTTGTTATATGTTTGAAAAATGGTTATAAAAATTCATCTCAAAAGTATGCGGCTTGTTGATCTAGGGATATGATTCTCACTTAGGGTGTGAGAGGTCCCGGGTTCAAATCCTGGGCAAGCCCTGAATTTTGAATGGAAAGGTACAGTGGATGGTGAAGGTTTTCCTCTGTAAATGAGCTGCTTAGTGAATTTAAGAGTTTGATATCCTCCAAGATTTACATACTGTGAAAGTCAGACACTTAACTAAAGAGTTACTTGGTATAATTGAGAAATAGGGAAAAGCTTAAATGAAACAAAAATTCATAGACGCATTGCGCAAAATTTACCAACCATAGCCCATGTTGCAGTATTATGCAATAACAGCAAAATACAAATTTATCATACATACATACTTACTGCTTAAAATATAAGATAACCAATATTGTATTCCTATGTCACCTAACCTAGCCTTTCAGCTATGTCAACTTTAAGCTTTAAAGTATTTATTTGTAATTTTTAACCAGAGTAGATCACTGATCCACATTACCCCTTTTCAGACTTGGTTCAAAAGTACGGTCTGGTTAAGTGACTCACTCAAAGTCAAACAACAGACAAATGGAAAGTGAGAGACTCAAACCCTGCACTACAAGAAGCAGCTCAGTAACAGCACATAATCTTAATCCCATGCACTGCTTATTTACTTATTTAATTAATTTTGTTTACCCGGGTAGAGCACTGTTTAGATTTGACTAGTTGAAGCCTCAGCCCAGGTTATATACTTCATAACAACAGTAAAGTAACATTAAAGGCTCATAGGCATTTACTAGGCTAATAACCAAAAGGGCCCTTTTAAGCCTAGCCATGCATAAAGGTGAGAATTAATCACTGTACCTTGTGCCTGTGAATCAAACACTTTAACCATTATACCAACCGCCAACCACTTAAATAATATAACACAGATGTAAAATAATGCACACATATTTACAAGGACATTTAAAAAGAAGCAAGATCAGTAATATACAATGCAAAATACAGGTTAATAGGTGAGGTAAATGTGGTCCAGTCCAAATAATGGACATAGTATATACAAGTGTGGAAGGAAATTTTAGCACTGAAGAGAACAGTAATTGTAGAATACTAAAAGTTGCAGTAGAAGAAGTAATAACATGAAAATAAGTCTAAAGGAACAACACAAAATGCTAGCACTAGACATATATCGGGGATTGGATAGGATATGTGGGGAAGCAGTGGGTATGAGTTTATATGTTGGAGTTAGGAGATTAAGCAGCCAAGGTTTTTGGGGATAAATGCAATAACGCAATCATGGAAGTTAGGTGACATTACCCATGGTCTCGTGTGCACTTTTCTACCTGTCTGTCTATGTGTATATGTGTCTTGTTGTAGAACAGCACCCCCATCCAAGATTTTCTGTCTGTTTTAGAGCCCTTTGTAGAAAGGATGTAGTTTGCATCAGTCACTGATTGGGTAGATGGATGGATAGATATGCTTAATTTTTTTTTAATAATTGCAGTCTTTTAAATACTAAATATTGTAGCTGCACTTTTAATGAGTTAATTTGATTATATTACTTTTGATAGCTTTCTTTTGTATGAAATTGTTGGAAGTTGCTCTGCTATATCTATATGTATGCCTGAATAACTAGGGGTGTCATTTCCAGAGTTTACATGCATTTCCTTGGCATTTGGAAATAGACACCTCACGCTGTTGATTATTATGAAATGAAGTCACACTAACATCTATATTTTATAAGTGTTTTTCTGCAGATGCTCTGGCTTCCTCACGTTCTAGAAACTTGTCATTAGGTGAACTGCAATACTATGATTTGCCTGCAGGTATGTGGGTGTTACATGATAGGGTTTGTGCACTACTCTGTGATGGAGTAGCATCCCAAGCAGAACTAATTCTAGTGCATCACACTTACTGCATATTGACATAAGTTCTGTGTCTCCCCATGGGGCCTGAATAACATAAAGCAGGTATTAGGGAATGAATGAAACAACAGAAGTGGCCACTTCTGATTGCATTGCAAAGACAGGAATTGAGAGTCTTAAAAAACTCTCAGTCACCCAAAATGTTACATTTTCTTCTTCTTCTTTCAGCATTTTCCTGGTTAGGGGTCACCACAGCAGATCACCTGTCTGCTCATGATTGGCGGTGGAGTTTTACAGTGTCAAGTTGCCAGGCCAGCGCCCAACCTTCCACAGAAGGCACACACATGCACTCACACCTAGGGCCAATTTAGAGTGCCCGATCCACCTACAGCATGTCTTTGGGATGTGGGAGTAAACCGGAGCACCCGGAGGAAACCCACGCGACCACAGGGAGGACATGCAGACTCTGCATCACCCAAAATGTTACATCCAGTTTAAAAATTTTCTCTTCAATGAATACAAATGAAGCTGTTTCAAAAAGGATCATGTTACATTGATTCCAATCAACTGCTCTACCCCCTGCATCTAATAAGCCAAATCATCATTATTCTCTGAAAAATGTAATCAGTCTGTGAACTTTGTTAACTTTGTATAATGACATTTACATACAGCTTTCTAAATAGTATTGTTTGTGCAATTTTGTAAAATCTTATATTTCCAAAACTTCTTATTAAAGTTTTAGAGTAAATAACATATCAAAATAATATAAGAATAGTAAAAACATATTTTTCATTAAATAATAGAAAAATCATTGATAATGACATTTAAATAGTAAACTATTTACAGACGGTATCTACTAAAACAAAGGAATTATGTATCGCACAACTTATAACATCATTTCAAGTCATATTGTCTTCAATTTTCTCTAATGCATCCTTATTTTTTAGCCATGAGTTATAGTAAGAAGTGATTCTGTTTTCATCTTGATTGTATATAATTCCATAAGAGAAACATTGAGAGCCATATTCTTGCACTCCTAGAATGAAGATGTAGTCTCATCTTTCCAATTTGTAGTGATAATTTTGGGTGCAATGGCTAATAAACTTTATAATATAAAATATTAAGATCTGGGAACACTTTTAGGAACAGGTACATTAAATAACACCAGTGATTTAGTTAAGTTACAACTATCATTAAAAATAGTTTGCAAGAAGAAATTAAACTTGCTCCAGAATGGCTTAAGTAAATACAGTCATAGGACATATGCTGCCAATTAGCTTTTATCTGTAATCAAGATTTCCAACAACCTAATTCTTTTTTAAACATAAGTTCAATCTTGTGAGGAGTAATAAAACATCTATGTAGAAACTTCCATGTGAATAATCGCCACCACAAGGAAACGGTAGTCTATTTTGAAGATATTAACATTAATTTTTTTCTTCATCAGAAGGTAGTTGGTTATTAATTCATTTATAACAATCCCCAAAATTTTCTTTATAATATGATTTTGTGTCTTTAACTATTGTTTTATTTTAATCCCTAGAATATATTCTCTTAAATACCAGTGAAATGCATTAGGAAACATGTTACTGATTCATACAAAATCTAAATTTTTTGATTCTAACAAAATTGTTTCTTTTACTTCTTTCCAGTGTGAAGAATAATTTAATTTTAACCATAGACTTATTGTTTTTACGGTTGATGATAGTTTGTACATTCCTATATCTGGAAGTCTAATACCACCTGTCTGTCCAGTCTTTTAAATGGTGATTTAATATTAACATAGGCTTGTTAGGGTACCATAAACATTTTAACATTAGTGTATTAAAAAATATAACATTTTTGGAAAAATTATCATTTAATTTATGAGTCTCTCATCCATTGTAAATATATTCCATTTATTCATAAGATACTTAATATAATTTAAAATGCTAGACTAATTAGTCTGATAATATAATGCCTAAGTACTTTATTTTATTATCTAGGGCTATATATTTTGAGAATTTCTTTTATATTTTACTTGTTTTACAGTTTATAGGTAAAATCTTAGCTTTATTATCAATAAATTGAATTGCTGATATCCTTTGAAAAATTACCATTGCATCCAATAATGCTTGTAGAGAATGGCTATAATTAGTCGATGTTAATAAGATATTGCCTGCAAATAACTGACTCGTGGAGTATGTTTTAGTAAATTGAATACCTTTAATAATGGTGTTAAATCTAATAAAGTTAGCAAATGGATATATGGCTAAAGCAAATAATAATGGTGATAAAGGACACCACTGTTTAGTACCTTTGGTGACTGTAATTGCTTTAGATGTATATGGTAAAACTTTTGGGCTCATATCACGTTATTGAAAGCCGATAACATCGAATGCCACAATGTTGAACCCTATGCAGCGAACGCTAAAAATTGCGAAGCTGCAGAACATCAAATTCTTTCCTAGGGAAAGAATTTGGTTGTCCGTTTCTGTGGCTTCACTATATTTAGCACTGTGATGGAAATTTACGGGGGTTCAGGTAAGTGTGTGATTGTGTGGGCGTTAGGTTTAGGGCACAGGTTATGTGAGTTAGGGTTAGGGTGCTTGTGAGGTGAGTGTGTGATAGTGACAGAGTTTAGGGTTAGGGGTGGGTTAAGTGAGTTAGGGTTAGGGCGAGGGTAAGGTGAGTGTGCAATAGTGACGGACCTTAGGGTTAGGGTTGGGTTAAGGTAAGTGGATAGATAGTAGTGTTTGTATAGTTTAGTATAGGGTTAGATGTATGATTTTAAGTGTAAGTGTGTGAATTGCTGTTTTTTTTTTGTGTGCCTGTGTTGTGTGAATGTGTTTCAGAATAGCAATTTTTTTCCCTGGGAAAAAATTTGCTGTTCTGAATGTTTGATATTGTGTGCTTTAAATTATTTAGGTTCGATTAAATGGTGTTCGGTGTTTTCGGCTTTCGATGATGTTATATAAACGCAAACTTTTATGTAGGCAGATGATTTTTCATAAAGTATTTTAATTAATCTTATAAAATTATCTGAAAAGTTAAATTCTGTTAGAACAGATAATAGGTAATCCCAGTAGACTGAGTCGAAAGCACTATTGATATCTAAACTCACTAAAGTTAAGTTCCCTTTAGTAGTGTTAAAATAATCTATTATTATAAGTATTCTTTTAATGTTGTCAGATGAGTTTCTATTTATAACAAAACATCTTTGATCTTCATTTATCAATAAAGGTAGAAACTAGCATATATAGCCTTAGAAATTTGATAATTAATGTTTACTAGAGAAATTGGTCTATAAGATGAGCATTCCCTGCCATCTTTATCTGATTTTAATATAGGTAAAATTAAAGTATATTTCCAAGATGGGAGTAAAAATCTTATATTTCATGTACTCTTTACCCAGGCTGTATCTAAAAATGGTCAGTTTTGATCAGTCTACTAGTCCAGTAAAATTATAGTATATTTCCAAGATGGGGTAAAAATCTTACAGACTGGACCAGGTGCATTTTCAGTGGAGGCCTGGGGAGAAAAGCTCTGGCATCAAGTTATACAAATACAGTACATCCAGCATAATACACAAAACAGGTTTCATCATGTATGCTGAGCATAGTAATATAACAAGAAATTAATAAAATGCTCCAGGTAAAAGAAGACATACAACATAGGTAAAAAGACAATGTCAGTTACACATTGGTAAGAGAAGAAAATATATCAAGTAAGATTCTACAGTTAAAAGTACCCTTTCAGATGACCAAGCCTACAGGCGATCAGAGATCCAGCATGTGATCAGAGAAGAGTTTGGGGAGTTAATAGCTGTATGGGTAGGGTTTTGTGATGCAAGACCATAACCAGGTACTAAGACGATGCAATCTAAGGTAGTTATTGAATATGGATGTGGAGGGGGCAGTGGACACGAATAGGGTAAGAGAGTTCCATTTTCTGGCAATGGTGTGGGAGTAGTTTCCCTGCATTATTGTTAGCTTTGGTGATGGAGAGGAGAGATTTTTCACTAGATCTTAGGTACTGGTTTGCAGTCTAGACAGTAATTAGGTTGGATAATGAGGGTTTTTTTTCAGGATATTTACGAATATTGTAGGCTGTGCCCAGCTGGCGATAGTTAAGTAGCTGTGGTAGCTCAAGCCATTTTACTTCTTTTAGTGCAGTACAGTGATGGGTTCTATAGGTTGAGTTAGTGGCAAACTTGGCAGTTTTATTGTAGCATGATTCTAGTTTGTCTAGGTCACATTGTCTGATTCGGGTAAAGATTGATTTGGCGTGTAACAGAGTTGAGAGGAGGTAGCTTTGTGCAAGAGTGACTCTTGCTTTTTGTGAAAGAAAGGACTTATGCCTGTCTAGGGAGCCTAGCTTTTTGTGTACTAGTTTTATGGTATATGAGATGTGAACATCAAAGTGGAGATTATTGTCTATTTCAATGCCCAGAAGTTTGGTGTGGTTAGAAGGGGAGATGGTGGTGCTGTCCTTAGATGTCATGGTAAAAGAGGGGGGGGGGGTTGATCTATTTGGGGCAAATAGTAGCAGTTTTGTCTTTTTGGGATTTAGAATTAGTTTGATACCTGATATCCATTTTCTACTGAGTTAAAGGTATCTTGAGTGAGTGTATGTAGGGTGGTGGGAGATGAGGTGAAGCAGATCAGGGCTGAATCATCTGTGTAGAGCTTTTGATGTTATTTGTGAAAATAGAGAACAACAGTGGGCCTAGTATAGAGCACTGTGGGACTCCTGTGGTGGTTGGAAGTTGTGTAGACAGAATTTCTTTCCACTGGACTGATTGTTGCCTGTCAGATAGGTAGCTTCTGAACCAGGCTATAGCAGAGGAAGTGAAGGATAATGATGTTAGTGAGTCTAGTAGAATGGAGTGAGAGACCATATCAAATGCTTTTGAGAGGTCTAGAAAAATGGCTGACACATATTTGTTATCATTCCTGTGAAGGTTTACATGATTAGTGAAGGATAGAAGGGCTGTGGTAGTGCTGTGATGTGGACGGAAACCATGTTGTGTGGTAGATAGTAGATTGTGCATGTTAAGAAATGTCATCACTTGCAAGTGGATGCATTTCTCAAGAATTTTGGATAGGGGTCAAAGAATAGCAATAAGTCAGTAGTTGGAAAATTCATAGGAGTTACCTCCTTTATAGAGAGGAATGATGTGAGGTACTTTCCAGAGTTTGGGTATGTAGGATTCTAGTATGGACTGGTTGATTAGGATGGAGACAGGATATGATAGGGAGTCACTAGCCATTTGTAGGTATGCATCAGGTATGTTATCAGCTGCCAATGTTGTTTGGCTTTAATTTTAGGAGGAGATTTTTGATAGTTGAGGTGGGCACTGGTGATAGCCTGAAACAGGGGGTGATGTGGGATAGATTGGGTTGTGATTGAGGTAGACTGTTTTTGGTTATTTGACTGGACAGGGCTAAGATGGATTTAGTAAAATTGTTATTAAATTGAGAAGCTATGTCTAGGGTATTGCTAGTAGATCTGGGTGCTGAAGTAGTGGTTTTGCCTGGCTTTAGTAGGGAGTTAATGGCATGCCAGAATTTTTGTGGATTATTTGAATATTTCCTTTGGGCGCTAAGAAAATAGTTTTGTTTGTTTATTTTGGATTTAGCCTTGGACTTGTTTCTAAGCTGTTGATAGTATTGCCTGGAGCTAGGGATTTTGTCAATTTTAAAGATTTTCCAGGCTTTATCTCTGGCTTTTAGTAAGGCTCTGGTGTCCCTACTTAGCCAGGGTGCATAGCTGGCTTTAACTCTGATCTTTCTGCTGGGAGCTAGACTGTTAAGGATATTACAGAAGGTAGTATTGAAGTAGTCTACTGCCTGGTCTAACCCAAGTGTCCGTAGTGGTTCCCAGTTGCAGTGGCTTAGGACAGTATTTAGTTATTGGGGGGGGGTAAGGTTACAGTCATCTTGTACGAGTTTGTTGATTACTGGTTTGGGGTGATTGGAGTGTTTGTGGAGTAGGAAGGTGGGGTGATGATCACTTAGGTCATCTGGGAGACAGCCTCCTGTATAGGTTTGTTTGGGACAGTTGGTTAATGTCCAGTCCAGTATGGATTCTTTCATTGTTTTCTTATCTATTCTAGTTGGTTCTTCAATTAGTTGAGAGAACACATATAGATTGATATGTGTAGAGGGGCTATAAATCATTTCTGTACAAGCTAAAAGCCTACCTAACTTCCACTTGGACCTATCCTTGTACCTGAATTTCATATCTGTCCACCCTTTCCCCAACACCACTATCTATCCTAGTTTCGCCCTCTCTTCCACTATCTCCTTTAACCACTATGCTACATATATGCTTAACCTTATATTTTACTGTTGCCATTTATTGTGGATGTATTTATCTGTAACTCTCATTTTGTTGTTTTTACATGCATTTTGCAATTATGTTGTATATTTATTCAGGAATGACCATGAACAGTTGATTTTGTTACATCTGTTGTATAACTGTGGAGCTTTTCTCATCAGGCCACTGTTGTACATTGGCATTCAGCTCAGTCAGAATATTGTGGGTCAACATATGGAAATAAATAAAGCCACAAACAAACAAATGCATACACACATACATGCATAAATAAATGAGAACTACTGATTTAGGACAAAAACTGTATTAGAAATGGTTAGCTGAAGAAAAAGCTTTACAAATAATGTATAAACTCTTTAAAAGGCCTAACATTCTATTAATGTCAACTTCTTTCCTTTTTCATTTAATACTTCTTATTCTTGTATTTTCTTTTTAGTCCCTAGACCTGTCTCTAGACCTATCTCTGTAATTTCAAGTTTTTACTCACTTCCGTTTAAGTATTTTTTTTAAGGAAATTCATTTTAAACCTTTAAGAAGCAATTTAATATAGCCAAACTGTATTGCAACCCGTGTAATATGATAAAACCTAATGCAAACCTGCTGCTTTATTAAAAATGTATAAGGACTTAATAACATTCAGTTTTAGAAAAACTATAATAACTGTATAGGAACATGCCAATGTTTTGCAGCTTTGTAAATGTAACACTCTAGCATATTTGAGTGCATAACTTAAGTTTGCTTACACTGTTTATTTATTGCCACTGAGCCTGGTCATAGCTCTGGACCAGTGTAACTACCTAGTTAAATTATAGTAAGTAAATACAATAAATATATAAAGGCAGGATAAGGGATTTGTGTCAAGGAAGCAGAAAATGTAAAGGAGGTCATGCACATTTAGTAAGTTTTCTGCTTTGCTCAAAATAGAACTGGCTGAAACTGTGATGGGAACTCTATGAGTCACTTAGAAGATAATCCCCCAGATTTAATAAATTCTGTGTAGAAATAGTGTAGCTCCTACATGGAGTGTATAGTGGCCGTGTCTGCAGCTCCCCCTTGGCAGCACACCTTGCATTTTAATGAAAGTGCACTACTGAAGGAGAGCCGTGTACACAGTTACTGAATCAGTGCTAGAGGGTGTGTTACAGTGCTCGCAGATGTGTAACACACCCCCTGCACTGTCAAAGTGCCGTACGGCAATTAAAGATTAAAGAAAGTGTTCTCAGATACTTATGAATTTATTCATGTGGTTATGTCACACAGGGGGTGTGCTACAGTGATGATACTAAAAGAGTAAAGAAAGTGTCCTCGGACACTTTTTAATTTATTTTCGTATTTATTTCACACAGTGGCTGTGTTACATTGTCTGTAACACACCCCCTGTACTGTCAGAGTCCCAATGTCAATTTTCCTTGTATGTTTATGTATTTTTTAATTTTTTTTATGTTTAAGCACTGCTGAACATGTTTGCATGGTGCTTCATGTTGCTCAGCAGTGCTTAAACATAATGAAAAGCTATACAGAAATGTATAGCTGAAGTCCTCACAGCCAAGTTAGCTCAATGGTTAGAGTCATGACCTCATGTGCAGCTGGTGCATGGTTTTAATAACAAGACAGGCCATTCAGCTTTTACATCAGAAAGCATATCTCTTTATATTCTTAATTTTTTTAATGCCATAGTTATTGATATTTGTCAACCAGGTTAGTGCAGCTAGTCCAGAATCTCAATGTCAATGGAGATATGAGGTGAAAACCTTCAGTTAAACACAAGTGTCCAATACAGTTCAGTCACACACCAAGGTAATGTAATTAAAGTACTGAGGTCATGTAAAGTAAAATACAAACACATAATAATAAAGTATCTATGAGTAATTAATGTCGATATATATTTATATTATTATGTAGAACTCTTCTTTACCCTTAGCTAACTCTTGCTAACCACTGCTAAGCCAAGCTAAGGAATGCTTAAACAGTACCTGTCTGAGCAGTACTTGGCAACACTTAGCCAGTTTGAGCATTGTTAAGCAATCCCATTCTGAGCAGTCATCAGTTGAGCTAAGCAAATTTGTGCATCGCTAAACACTGCTAAGCATTTGCCAGTTTAAGCAGTGTTCGACTCAGCTTAGCAGGTTTGCACACTGCTGAGCTTTGTTTAGCATTTTTAAAGATGGTCCAATGGTGGCAAAGGGCAGGAAAATAGTCTTATTTTTTAAGTTGCATGGGTGGGAATATAGCCAGAACCTGTTAGAGTTTGCTCTGTGCAGAAACTATCGCAGGAGTTGGAGAGGGAGCATGTTTTTGGGCACAGTGTTGGGGCATGTTGGAGTCCAGGGTCGTGGTTAGACTCCTAGTTAGAACCCATGATGCTAGATTGCTGCAGAGCCAGTACCAGGGTTCTGAATACAAGTATGAGACATGGGACCATGTGGCACATGAGCTCACCAATGCCACTGGAATCCTCTGCACTGGTGAGCAGGTGTGTCATCGTTATGATGACCTGAAGTGTAGGAAGGGGGTGCTCTTGGCCCAATGAATCCAAGATGCTCAGGACAGGAATACCTCAGAAGTTTGTAAGTATAGAAAGCATAGCTTTATGAAATTCTGGCATGAATATGTGATAGGTATGCATAATGGTGCATTCCCCTTCCCACAGTTCCAGAGGAGAGGACATGCAGCCTAGAGGCCTATGCAGGGCACCTAGTGAGGATGCGTCAGCAATGTGGTCAATAGACACCTATCTTGCAATAGACACCTATCTTGCAATATATAGTACAATAAATAAGAAAGAGTACATTGTTTACTGCCAGTAGGTATAGTGTGTTCTGGGTGTACTGCAATAAATGTGTCCTCACACCCACATTGATATAACTGAGTAATGCCAGGCACTGTGCAATGCAGACGAAGGCACACAACAAGCTGCTATTGATGAAAGAAAGCTAATACTGTAGTAATAGCGTGTAGGAATGACAGAAGTATATACTGTATTAATACTAAGGATCTTGTAATAAAGTACACCATGATTGCAACAATGAAGGTAATAAGTGACATTAATTCATCATCTACAGGATATGCAGTGCAAATTAAGTCAGAATTTAGAATGCAATAAACCACTGTTTCATGTCACCCTCAGGAAAGTTCTGTTCACCAACTGTTGTGTTTATTCTGGTCTGTTGTTGAAGAAATACAATTGCACAGGTGCTCCACAGCAAATATGTCTATGACGCCATGAAGTTAGTGAAGTTTGACTGATAAAGAACTGTTATGCTAAAGTGTAGATGTGGAGTTGTACAACAAGATACAATGCAATGCAATTTGATATATGTTCTGCACTAAGATCTGAACCTTGAATAGTAATGTGTAATGTATTTCCCTCAGGGTTGTCTTCTTTTAACTTTTCCATTTCAGCTATATGTATTCCTGAATGTAGGTATGCTGATGCAGGCAAGTATGAGACTGTAATAGCTGGATACTGCAAATATAGCATGGACAAATGTATATGGGTCGGGTATGCAACCCAGCACCCATATATGGTCTGTACAGATCACACATATTCACATCCACTAGGGTTTAAATGTGTACACCTGCATTCCAAGTATTAATACACAGTTCACATACTATATCTATCATTCATGAATCTCATTCATGCATGTTCAATTGTCACTGCAGTCTTCTGTGACACTCTACTTATATTTCCAGGTCATACTTTTTAATCAAGTGAGTTTTAGTTACAGATCAGTCAAGTTGCACACATCAGTGGCCCACTATCTCAATGTGATAAGAAATAGATATGTTGTTCATTTTTGCACACACAGACCAGGGTTTTAATCCAGGGACTGATACTATGATGTACTTATAGAAACAGACAGGAAGTCCTGTTTGTAGAAATAGTCATGTAGTGTTAGCAAATATTTTCTCCACAGGACTGACAGGTAAAGAAATGTTTGTAGTAGCTGTATGAAGGATATACTAATAAACTGTGTACAGATATACTACTGCATGCCTGGTGCATCTGTGAATGTGTGCCGATAGTCCGACCCCATGTCTACAGTTGACAGCAGGATAGGTATATACACCATGCACTCTTCCCGATACATGTCTCTCAAGTGTCATGCTGTCACGGCTAGTGATCACTGTTTCCAATAACGTTGGACACAGATATAAATCCAGTTGAAGTATGCCAGTAGCACACTCACACAACATCAGTGCAGGGTACACCTTGTTAGTCATATATGTAAGCATGACATGTATGAGTCCCCTGTAGTTATGTACCTACAGTTCTCACAACTTGGCCCATACTATTCCAGGTTGACAGCTTAACAGGTATATACATGCTATAGAAGCTATAGGGCACAGGTAGATGTAAAGTACTGGCAGACTTGTAGAGTGTTGAGCAGTACTGTTGTGAAAACTATAGCGTATACATTTGTTAGTGGAATCCCCCCCCCCCCCATCTGCATCACAAATTATATTCATATACTACAGATATGTTGTTCTCAAAACTTAATGTTGGGCCTTGTGTTGTATTACTGTTCATATATTTCAATGGTTGCATACTAACATACCTTGTTGAAATTCCACTGTTGTTGGCCTGTTGCTGTAACTGTTACTGGCATGCTGTTACAATAATGACTGCTATTCTATTTATGCATGCGTTCCATTTGCTATGCAATTCTATTGCTCTAGGTTAATTGGAACACCCATGCATGCTGTTAAAACTAATGCTGAAATGTTTTGCTCATGACTAACCAATACACTTTGGTAAACCTCAACACCATAGCATGTTTGGGTAGGCCGGACCCAGCAGATCCGCTTGCCCACCTCATCTGGTTGCGGCACCCAGTCGGAGGACATCTGGGGCCCAACCGCGAGCTGGCTTCTCTGCAGGTCCTGCACCACCCTCGAGTGGACCCACCTCAGGGGACGGGGTCTACCCCCCTCTGGGTGCGGGCATGGAGAGGATCCTGTCATCTGCCACCAGCTTTGAGGTATGGTGCACAGGGTCACCTAGCAGGATTTCTAATTCCTCCTGTGTCAGATAGAGGGTAGACTGGTGCACCTTGAAGGGCAGTATGGCCCCAGCACCCAGCCCCCAGCACAGCTGCCTTCAGGGCCATGAAGGAGCAGTGGTGACTGCCCATGTTTGGGGACCTCGTTCCCACTGTTTCCATCTAGAGGCACTTGGTCCTCTGATTCCCAACCACCCTCCCCGTCCAAGGTGTTTACCCCCCTCATGTGTCATACACCATGCTGTCATGTCTGTCTTGTCTGTTTGCAAATGCAACCTCTCCTACCCAACTTACCTCCCCAAATGTACCTACAACCCTTCCCCAACATCCCACTCTCACCTTAAAAAAAAGGGTAACAGTCCCAAAAAAAAAATGTTCCATACATAGCTCTCCATTTCACAACCATTTACACTGCCATTAATCAATTCCCCTATAAATTTAGCAACAAAGTTATGTCACCCACACCCCTCCTTGTGGGGTGTGGGGCTCCAAATTCCAAATTGCCCACATCATGCACAGCTATTGCTGCACAAGAAATGGAGAGCTATAGTCCTTTCCTACACATATCTTGCACATCCCTAGCTGCCTTTCATAATGTTTTTGCCCATGCATGCCCCAATTTCACCACATTCCTATCATCCCTTTTTTCTTTTCTTTTTTTGGAAATAGTGCAGATTTAATTAGAGATAAGCAGCACTAAGCGAAGCTAAGCACCACTTAGCATCACATTGCATTGCACAAAGCCACTCAAACCCACTTAAAACTGCTTTAATCACCCTATCGGATTCAGACACTATTCTGCCCAGCAACAAAATAATCAGCCCTGTCAAGTCTCAAACCCAGGACACTCTGCACTAGAAACAGAGCAACATGCCACTAGGTCAACTGAGCTCCTGGGAATTATTGTTTTTTTCTAAATATATTATTCAGTACTGTCATGTAACATTAGGGGAAAAAGACACCCCTGTCAAGTATTGAACCCAGGAGCTTCTGCACTACAGTCAGAGCAATGCACCACTAGACCAACTGACCTCGGGGGGACTACTGTTGTTTTCTTAATATATTATGCAGAACAGTCATGTAACATTAGGGAAAAACAGACACCGCTGCCAAGTATTGAACCCAGGACTTTCTGCACTACAGTCAAAACAATGCACTACCAGGACAACTGAGCTCTGGGAAATTGCTGTTGTCTTTTAAATATATTATGCAGTACAGTCATGTAATATTAGGGAAAAAAGACCCCCCCTGACAAGTATTGACCCCAGGACCTTCTGAACTACAGTTCACTGCAATACACCAGTAGGCCAACTTAACTCTGGGGAATTAGTGGTGTTGTTACAAAGATATCCTGAGTACCAGTGACACTACTTCTACATATAATGTGATAAATGACAGCATACTTGGGCCTGTGATGCAGACACTGAGCCAGTACACAGCCAACGACAGTCAAGAGGAGAAGGAAAATACTTGCATCACACCACCAGTCTCACATAGACCTATTAAACCAGCACTGGCAAAAAACACACATAAATACATGAAAACATACTCAGAGGCTCTAAATAAAAATCTGCAAAACCAATAGAGACCTCCAAAGCAAACATCCAAGCAACCTCCACCCCCGCCAACACAAACCATGAAACACATACTTCACAAAACCAGTGTACCATGCAATCACATCCCTTAAGGCAAAATAACATGCCCAACATACTAGTAATAGGTGACTCTATAGTCAGGCACACTGACTTCCCACTCACTGGGTTGAATAAGGAGAAGGTTACTGTTAGCTGCCTGTTGGGTGCCAGGATCTGCCACATAACACAAGCACTCAGGTCACTCCAGAACAAGTACAAATATGACTCTGTCGTTGTTCATGTTGGTGTGAATGACCTGAGCTGTATCTTCCTGGACTACATGAAAAGAGATATGGAAGAGCTCTCTGATCACGTAGCCCAGGCCAGTATGACCCTGACTTTGAGTAGCATCCTACCCTCACCAAGAATGATACCACGGTATAAGGAAAAAAATCTCAATTTTAACAATTGGCTAAGTTTCTGGTGTCATTCAAAGAGGATACAGTGTCTGTCTGCCTGGGATGACATGCTCGACAAGCCTCTCTGCTTCGCTAGAGATAGCTTGCACCTGTCACCCTTAGGCTTTCGTATACTGGCCAAGGCTCTTGCCACTCCCATAGTGCCTTTTTTAGGCAAGGCTCAAAAGACAAACCCACCACCATAAATAGCACAAGTAGCAAAAAACTGAGGGTAATGCTACTCAATGCCAGAAGTCTAAACCTCAAAATGCACGCACTCGAGGCACTTCTCAGTATGGAGAAAATTGATATATGTGCAGTAACAGAAACCTGGTTTAAGGTTCCAGAGAACACCCCAGCACTACCAGGCTACAACTCATACCATACATTTTCGCCACAGAACCCAAACCGAAATGCAAAAGGTTGGGGGCGTATCCATATTCATCAAGGATACTCACACCTCCAGGTTAGTGGCACAGCACGATGCTTCAGAGATCATCCATGTGCAACTAACAATGGGCAAAACTGCAATTCAAATTGTAGCTTGCTACAGATCACCAACCATGTACCAGGACCCCCATTCTGCATTACTGGAAACACTGGGAAGCATAAAGGTCCTACCAAACACCTTAATATAGGGTGATTTCAATTACCCAAACATTAACTGGGAGAACTACTCAAGTACTAACTCTCTTGCCCAAAATTTCCTAAAATTTATAAACTCAAATGCCCTGGTTCAACTGGTCAACACTCCCACCAGAGGTGACAACATATTGGACCAGGTCATCACCAACATGGGTGACCGATGTTCTACACTGGAGGCCAACCCCTTGCTGGTTAGATCTGACCATAAACAAATCACTTTGGATATCCACATTCTGCCCCCACCACTGGACAAAGAAACCACCATGAAAAACTTTTCAAAAGCAAACTTCACGTTACTTAAGACCAAGGTGGAAAGTTTCAAAGCCCCCATACTGAAGGATAATGCTGTCCAAGCTGCAACATCCTTTACTAATGCATTCTACGGGCACCTACAAGAATGCATGGATTGTGCCATCCCAAGCAAAACCAAGACTCACTCCTCCAAGAAAAGGAAACCAGTCTGGTGGACTCCTGCCATAAACAAACTATACAATAGAAGGAGGAAACTAGTACAATAAAGAGTAAAATCCCAAGAAAGGAAGACATCCCTGATCAGTATCAGCAAGAAACTACAATCCCTCATAAAATCATCCAAGGCGAGCTTTGAAAGAAAAATTGCCAAGGACTCCAAAGATAACCACAAGGCATTCTTTAGCTATGTCAAGAATCTAAGTGGCAATGCTCAGATCTGCTCAGAGTTAGTGCAAAATGGCACAAAATACACTGAACCGACCGATATTGCCAACATCGTTGCAGACAGGTTCAGTGCAAACTTCACCCCCAAAATGGCCCATAACCATACCAGAAGAATGTAGAGTCCCTGAAATCACAGACACTCTGGTTAAAACAGCCCTCTCCAAAGCCAAAACACAGCATCAATGGGACCGGACGGTGACCCAGGCTGCATCCTACATGAGCTCAAAGACGTACAAACCCCTCACCTAAACACACTGTTCATACTCAGCTTCTCCACAGGCTACATACTCATAGAGTAGCGCACAGCCACGGTTATTCCACTCCACAAAGGTGGAGCCACAACAGACCCCGGGAAGTATCACCCTATAAGCCTGACTAGCTTGGACTGCAAGGCTATGGTGCACATCATCATGGAACTCATTAACAGAAACATTGGGAACCTCCAAACACTGGACCCTACCCAGTTCACCTTTGTTAAAGGCAGATCATGCCTTATAAACCTGGTGGACTTCTTTGAGACAGTTACCAAGGCTATAGATGAGGGAAAGGTGGTACACACAGCCTACCTAGACCTTGCAAAGGCCTTCAACACCATTCCCCATTCTGGTATTATAGACAAGCTCACCAGCCTGAACACAACCCCCTATATCACAAGATGTGTTGCCAACTGGCTCATGGACAGAGCCCACATGGTGAGAGTTGTGGGAGCTAGGTCCGACTCTAAACTGGTTACAAGTGGCCTTCCCCAGGGCTCAGTCCTAGGACCCCTCCTGTTGGGCATATACTTCTTAAAGGTACAGGCAAGCACAGGAGGACTATGGCTGACCAGGTTCGCAGATGACTGCAAACTAGGGGCTATAATTGATGCTCCAGCTGACACAGACATCCTCCAAAAGGGTCTCACTGAGATGGATACCTGGTGCCAAAATCATGGCCTCAAGCTAAATGCCAAAAAGTGCATAGTCACCCCCTTTGGAAAAAACAAAGTACCCACAGACTACCACATAGGTGGTTGTTCCCTAAATACGGAAGACGTAATAAGGGATCTGGGTACCCAAGTAGATAGTAATCTCATCTTTGATAATCACATTGCCAAACTAGTTAGAAAAATCCTTCTATGTAGCCTACCTAGTCATAAAAGGGTTTGCATCCAGATCAAAAGAGGTCATTGTGCCCCTCTACTCATCACTCATCAGACCCATCATAGAGTACAATGCCCCATTTGGGATGTACCTTACAAGACACCTGCAACAGCTGGAAAGACCACAGAAGTACCTCACCAAGAGGATCACTGGCCTCAAACAGATGCCCTATGCAACTCGACTGAAGAAACTCCAGCTGTACTCAGTTGTATACCGCCTACTCAGAGGTGATCTCTGCGTGACATATAAGGCCATGTACAACCCAGATTTGATGGACATGCTCCACCTAAAGAAAACCTTATCCCTTCGAGCCACATGCTCTAGGGATCTAAACCTCAC
Organism: Protopterus annectens; assembly: GCF_019279795.1. Lineage (NCBI taxonomy): Eukaryota > Metazoa > Chordata > Ceratodontiformes > Protopteridae > Protopterus > Protopterus annectens. The sequence continues at coordinate 1,488,741,999 of NC_056743.1, read as the reverse complement.
CACAACAATAAATAGGACATGCTGGAGGGATAGATTCCTGTCCCAGAGATTTCCCATGCTTTGGAACAAGATTCCAGTCTCTATTAGGCAGAGCTCCTCGCTAACACTCTTCAAAAGAAACCTTGACGAGTGGATGGGAAACAGAAAGTTTAGCCTGGGGATCACTTCAGTGGCCCTGCTGGACAGAGGCACAGGGAACTAATCTAAGGAGGCTGCAAAAGCCAATACATTCTGGCTAGGCTTATAAATGCCATTGGGCAGATAGCCTAGTACCTACCTATGAACCTATGAACCTATGATGGGTTGATGGGAGGCCTACCATATCAGGTACAGCTAACAACTGCACAGATTTTTGCAGAATATCCACAGTCATCTCACCTGCATATGGCATGGTTGTCATCAAAGCTATTCTGTGTGCTGACGTAATGGCAAGGCATTGTAGATTGCTTCACAAAAGCATGACAAACAGGTCAGTGTCACATGTCATAGCCATCCAAGCACACATCGTCATGCCAATCCTGTGTAACACAGTGTATGCATGCACCTATGTCTTGTAACTACACCTCCCATAATAATTACTCCATAGCTCTATCTGTAACATTCCTAGCTTGTCTGACATCTGGACACCCACAGTTCAGGCTCACAGTCAATTCTGTTGCATGACAACTACATGCTTGGCAATACGACCTACAAATAACTGAGCCCTGCAATGTCCAGCAGACCTGCTTGCTGCTACCACAGTCCCTGCCACCCACAGTAGCATGTTAAAGGCTTGGAGGGTGGGACACATGTCACAAATATGAATATGTGTCCTAAATGTCCTCTACCCCTCTCTGGATGGTACTACTACTTAATATATGTACCAGAGGCACATGCCTTACCTGGACTGTTATGGGTACCCTCACCCTGGCCATGCTGTGACACAAGATCTGACACTGCTCCCTCACTGACATATACAGCTTGCTGTCCCCCAATGTCTTCACAATCCCCAGTATGGCTCCTGCCCAGAATGCAGCAGCTGTGTTCTGCCACACATGCAGCTGTATGTTCATCTAACTGCTACAGACCTACCATAACTCCCAAACACCTAGAACAGGGCATCCACACAGCAGCCATACATAAAGGGTTGGGGAAGGGTTGTTTAGGTGACAAGGACATGTATCACAGTCACCCTCTACAAACACGTACAGTTGATACACAAGAATCAACTGTAGCAGGTTGCACATTCAGATAAAAAGGATGTATGACACTCACATCTGCCTGTCTCTTTACGGAGCCCAACACACATTATTAAACAGTAACCTGCCACAGAATCACAAACTCTGTTAATGGCCAAACATAACATGAAAAACTGTGGACAGTATTTCTACATACCCTCTGTGATGCTGTAGCCTCCACAGCTTGGTAATGTCCTCCTCACAGGCTAAGAAAAAGGCCAAGGCCTACGTGAAGGCCTTAATTATAGGACTGTGTTTCCATGCCATTGGCTAATGATGATGCAACCCAGCTGATCTGGATGCAATTAGCTAGTGAGAGTCACAGACTGGTGCAGAGGCAATTACCTGTTAATGAACATTACATACAAAAGGCAAGTTGCTGCTTATGGTAAACAGATCTGACACTTTCTTCATGAACACAGACTGTGATTCTGTAGGAGACTACAACTGGATTTCCCCTCACAAACGAGTACAGCAATATAACAGGAATGTCAGAGAATTAAGTATGCAATGGAATGCAGATGGGAGGATGCAGTCATGGGAAATTGGAATGTACATAGTAGGTCGCAACCACATTTCTTGGAATGACATAATGCTGTTAGTCTGCTGTCCAGCACATACGGCCATCCCTTATGGCTCTGTCTGCAGTGACATAGATCACAGCTCTGGCCCCTGACTCACCCCAGCAATGGTCAGCTCACATATGACGGCTAATGGATTGTCTGTTGTATAATACTGCCATTAAGTACTGCTGGATACAGGTGGCATATCCCATGCACTGTCAGTGAGCACCTCAGACTTTGAATGTCATACAGGCTTACTTCAAAGATTGTCCAGGTGCACCTGACAGTTCCTCACATACTATGGCTAGGTCACTGTGTACTCCACGCCTGTAACTCATTGCCTGACACCTATGGGTAGCACACCTGGTGACCCACTGCAGCATGACAACAGGTTATAGGCACTGGTAGTGGCTGGACACTGGTTCTGCATCATCAGCAGTCAGTACATATTGAGCATACAATGCAAGGGAATTAATACAGTACCAGATATTAATGTACCATATTGTGTTCCCAGAGGTCTGGCATGTCACAGAAAAATTCCTCAAACTCTCGGGACAAACATTATGTATTGCCAAACCTGTGTCCAGAAATCCACATTTCTCTGGCAGGGGGTCTACATCTATCAGGCATGTGTACACATTCAGCAAACATCTGGGTACTGCAGCTGTCAGACACCTATGAGAAGGACACCCTACACCACATATGTACTGCTCTCAGTTATTTTGTAGCATAGCCTTTGCTGGAATGTCCACAAACATGTGTGCTACCACTCACCTATTTTAGATGTAGGCTGGATGACATGGTACTGTAACGATGCCCATAGGGGACATCCAACAGTTGATGGTAGTGTTGGTTGTGGACACATAACACAGTCTGTCACAGCACTCAGTCCATATGTTGTATTTCTGGTACCATATGAGGTTACAAGGCTATGGGCCCTGAGCATCCATATGCGTAGGCCAGATGCTAACCCATGTCTATGCAATGCAGCACCTGATGCCTCAGTCCAGCAGGGACACAGGTGGTATCCCAAGGGTGTATGTGCAGTTAAACATCCAGTTATTCAGGTTATGCCTACAAAGGTGTAAATGGCTACTCTGCCTGATGTGGACAGGGTGCCCATTCCACAGCAGGGTGGTTATGTGGGACACACATCTGTGCTGCCAACATGCCCAGTTCATGTCACATACCAGGTTGAGGGTGGGTGTGTGTGGGTTAACAGAGTGGAGCATGACTGGCACTTGTACAGCAGTCCCAGTAATGTGGAGTCTGTGATTGCCTAGCATGCCACACTGAGGTCACCCCTGAGGAGTATGTAGGAAACCAGGTAGAGGGTTTCCCTCATAGCCTGTCGGTGTATGGTAGATGTTTGATGCCCTGATATCCCCTGGTGGGGAACCTGTGTGATGACCCCAGCTGTTGCATTTACTGTGTGATGTGAATGACATATAGGGAATTAGATACAGTAATGGGGCTCATTGGGGGGAATACAGGGATGTGTATACCCATGTTCCTTGATGACATACCCTTATGTATGACATGGGCCATGTAGAAGATGTACCTTACAATGGGAGCAACATTGTGTTGAAATGTCATGTTGCCAAAGATCAGTGTCCACAGCTTCCTCATGACTGATTGCATGCCTAGGTTGTTGTTAGTACTGTGATACTATGCGGGGATGTCACTCTCCCCAAACGGGTTGACACTGCATGTCCTGCTATGTGGCCTCAGGCCATGTGTCTGGCAATAGTCATGTATCTGTGTGAGATCCTCCTAGGCAGATGTTGACATCAGTAGGGCATCCAGTGATGTTACACACCATGCAGTCATCCGCAGACATGGTCGGACATAGGCTAATGACTGTTACATACACCTCAGGAGTGTACATCACAAAGAACACAGGTCCAAACATGGAAAAACAGGTTACACATGTAGTTATGGGTCAACCGCTTGAGGTGGATTCCCCTGTGTGGAATAGGTGAGTCACATCAGGTAACATATGGCGTGATGCATACATGGGGGTTTTATGTCTGTAATGGCTATGGGGGTTATACTGTCACAGATTTTGTCCAGGTCAAGGTAGGCAGTTTACACTGTCACCCCCTATCCATGACTTTGGTGACTGTGTCATACAGGTCAACCGAGTGTAACACACATAAACCCTTCCTTGACAAAGCCTAACTGTGTATGACGAATTGTGCGCAGGTCACCACTGTGCTTGTTACTGGGGTTCTCTAGAAACTGTGCAATGGCCTTGCAGAACAGCCTAGTTAGGCTGCTGGGTCTATCATGTGACTGAGTGGGGGATGCAACACCTTACTCTAAAGGGGTGACAGTGGTTGTCCAACAAACAGCTGGAACAATAGCGGTTCTCAGTCCTCCTTTAAATATAGTTCCTTATGGTGTTTTAAGATTATGCTTGGGGTCATGTAGGATGCATCCTGTAATGTGATAGTCTCCCATGGAAGATATATACCATGACATTCACATGGCACTGGTGACTTGTTCCCTACAAATAGGAGACTGGGGAAGTACTGTGGCTATCCTGATGTACTGATGGGGAAGATGGGGGTGAGGCCTACATAGACTCTGTCAGGAATCCAGTATGGTATACCAACAGCACTGGTATAGCTGGTGTCCCTGACCACCACAAGTGAAAAGCTGCAGGTGCTTCCTGTGCTGTTGCAGACACATGTGTATTAGGGGAGATGACTGTCTGTAGTGGATATAGACAATATAAGCTCTGTTATTGTTGTGCAGGTTTGCAGAACTGATCCCATTCTCATATACACGCTGTGGAGATATTGCTCCAAATTGGCCACCTATCCCTACTTTGTGTTGGACAGCAATATGTCATCCCTGTTATGGACAGTATTTATTGCAGATGACCACCAGTCAGGTGTACATATCTTAGCACAGGATGATGTAGGCCTGTCGGGTATACCTGAATACATGCAGCTATACAAATGCACATATAGCGCCTGTGTATATGTGTGGGTACTGGTGCCAGTACTTAATGAGTGCTTGGGGGCTGTGAGGCTGTGTATACCCCCTGGAGGATGTATTCAATATTGGAGGTGTAGGTATGCTGACCCTAGCTAGATGGGTATTGTGGGAGATGGTGACTGCAAATGTGACCGCATGATGGTTGCTTTGCCACAGAGGATGACACTGCAGGTATGCTGCAGTGGTACCCTTTGTTGTGTGATGTCACCTGCAATACACCTTCACCTCATGTGGGGGTGGTCCCTGGCCACACCAAGGTGTTTGCACATCGACTGTTGATGGCGGTAGCTAGTTGTGATTTGAATAAATATGTGCAGGCAATGCTGAACCACACCTGCAGTGTCCCCTGTGCATCTTACTGCCTGTACAGTGTGGTGGTGTGTATGTGTCTCATATATACAGACACTGCATGTCCCATGGCCTTACCAGCAACACCTTGGTGTCTGAATGTTTATGATAGGATGGTTGATCATGTAGGCTGGGGTGCTTTCTGCAGCTTTGAACCATGGTCTGTGTGACTGCAGAGATGCCTGCAGTACCCAGGGTTAGGACTATTTGCATTGAGGGCAAAGTCATGTCTACACCTGTAGCATTTAGCAGCATGGGTGTCAATTTGTGCTGCACTGACACATGTATGTTGGTAGTGATAACTTCACCACATTTAATGATGGAGTCAGTATGGGGCTGGCGGGAACCACTGCCAGATGCATGAATACCAGTGAAAACATATGGAGGCCATCTCACACAGAGCATTGTGGTCTGTTTACTATATCATACCAGACTCACAGGTACTGGAACCCCTGGAATATCACAGGATAAATGTGCACATGTTAAGGGCAATAATTCCCTGATTGTATTCTGGCATCGGTTTGGGTGACAGCATAATGCAGCATAAGGCTAAGGACACACCTGCTTGTGACACATAACCAGTGTGCTTAGTCATGTCTCAGTGCATAGAGTCCAGGAACATACATGTCAGGTCATGTACACCAACATGTACTGTTACAGACCCATGGCAGTACCTGTTGGTGAGAGACAGCACTGCGTATGCACTATGGTGGAGCTTGCCATGTGACACACAAGTAACTGTTACCATCCACATACACAGCCAGGTCAGAGGCACACCGGTGTGTCTCCACTGGAGTGCCCTATGTGTAACATGTTTAACATGGGCTGATGCCTGCGTGGCTGTGTGACACAGGTGTGTCCATGTGTGGTATGAGCTGTGTACAGCTATGAAGTTCATGTGTAGCTCTGCCTGGGAGATCTACTTTCTTTGTGGATGTGTATATTGAGAACCACTGCACGTGTTTGTGTGTGTTGTGTAGGTGTGGCTGGTGTATGAAGTGTACTGAATGTGTTGACAACCTGTTTGGGGACAGATATGTGGGCTTGACAAGAACAGAGCATGGACTGCAGGTTACTACTGTCATTCCATTTCTCACACAGTGTGTTCCTTGCTGATGTTTGTAGATGGCTGTCCATCCATGCACATGAAGCAGGTGCTACACAGTGCCAGGACACCCATATCAACCACACTGGCTAGGGAAACTGTAGGACATTGTCTGTCATATATTCCACAATCTGAGGGAGGAAGGCCAAGGAGACCTGAGGGGTGGGCCTACAGACCACATGATTACTAATACAGTAGGAAGCTGACAACACAGTACACCATGTAGACAGGCTATGAACAGGCAGTAATAGGTGCAACAGGTACATGCACTGCAACACCTCATAGCACATGCAACAAGTAGCATGAAACATCAGATCATTGGGCCAACACATGCTGTATTGCTACTGTGTTGACGATACACACAGACATACTGTGCTGATAGATGGCAGGGTTATGATGTGGGAGTTAGTGGCGGATACTGCTGGGAAAAGTGGATGTGCAGGGCCTGTACATAATGGTGAGCAATGTATGCAGTCCTGTGATGTGTGCCCCTTTTCATATCTGTCAGGTGAGATGTAGAGACATCGCATCCCACCCTTCTCAGAAGCTGAGATCATTGCAATTTATGATCCCCTGAGACTCCATCAATGGGTGTTGTTGCCAAGATTTCACCACAGCTAACAACAAGGCACTGCACTGTGGGCAGACCTGGTAGCGACAGAGAATGATGTAGGCCACTGAGACAGGAGCTACGTACAGGTCCAACGATGTGCTACTGATGTCATACAACATGCACACCAAAGTGATGCATCTGCGGCCAGGGACTGTGCTGGCACAGGGGGAGGGTGTGCTACACAATCACCACTGTCAGAAACAGAGGGGTTCCTGGCACACCTGGGTCAACCACCAGCTCACAGGAAACCAACACTACATATGTCATGGAGGTGGGTGGCACAGATTCCACAGCTGAGGAGTCCAGATAAGCCTCCAGTACTCATCATACTAATACTGTAGTATTTATAGTGTCAGTCTCTGCATATCTGTATGCATATGTGAGGTCAATCAGCATTTCTGGTTGGGAATTTGTAATGCACACATGTGCACACATATTGTGAATGTCAGCAATTTAGGTAGTATCACAGCTTGTACTGTACATGTTCATAAATGCACATATCCTGTACCAATGTCACATGTATGTGTCCTGACAATACCTCTCCCCCACAAATCCATAGGTATCTCTGGTGTGGAAGGGGTACATCAACCTGTAGGCAATGAGTGTGGAGCTGTCATGTAATGCCTCACATATAGCCTAGGCATGTTAAGGGCTGCCAAGTTGCTATGCACGTGTCTGTTAAGGCTATCCATGTTGCAGTACATGCATGTTCACTTGTGTTGGGGTTCACTGCAGTGCATTACACTGGTAATCACAGCAGCATATCTGTAGGTGCTGTAACATATTAGCGCATAGTTTAGTATAGGTGTAGCCAGTCTGCTATACAGGGGTGCATTACTATTGTGTAAATGGGTGCACTGTGTGTTAGGTGAAGGTCCATCCCATACTCTGACTTGTCACGTATCTTACAGGTGTATAGTACTACCAACATTAACTGCAAATAGCTGCACTGCATGTTGTTCAGGGCCTGTCCAGAGTATGTCTAATGTGGTCTGATTGTGTGTTATGCATGCCATCAGTCAGAAGGTGTGGTATGTATAATGACTTTGTGACACCTCACCTGTGTGTGTGTGTGTGTGTGTGTGTGTGTGTGTGTGTGTGTGTGTGTGTGTGTGTGTGTGTGTGTGTGTGTGTGTGTGTGTGTGTGTGTGTGTGTGTGTGTGTGTGTATCAGCAAACATTATAGTGCAGGTAATCATATAGTCATGTTGTCTAACCCACACAGGTGGCCATGGGGGTTGGAGTGTGACCCCTCACAACCTGATGTCAGTGTGTCATCAGACTGTGATGATGATGGTGGCCATTGTGCGGCACAGGTGGGGTTTCTGGGGTCTGGATCTGTCCCATTGTTTGACATCACACTTCCAGCCCCACTGTCCCAGCACATGGTCAGTATGCCCTCACATACCCAGTCCCCAGCAGCCACAGATTTTAGGGAGTCAGAGGGTGGTGGCATCGAACAGGAGAGTGTGGAGACTATGGCATCTGTGACTGTAGACACTAGCCATAACCAAAGAGCTGGTGAGGTCCCACCCAGGCAGATTGACAGGGGTGATCAAAGGAGGACTGCTACCCATCCAGCACCTGTCAGAAGTGTCACAGCATATGTCACCTGACACAGGTTTATGTCCATCATGGAAGCACAGGCACATTGTGACCAGTATACAGATGGATGCTCAGGGTCATGGATGACAAACTGCCTGGCATGCATGACACCCTCCACGGCATTGGTGATGCTTTACATCATTTCACTGATGTAGGGAATAGATGGTGGGGTGAGACATTGTCAATCCTTAACCGTGCAATGTCTGTGCTTGAACATATGGTTGGAGTAGGGCATTGGACACGTGGACGTAGGTCAGCAACAACATCAGCTGATAGCCCATGTGGCTGTGCACAGTCACATTCCTGTAGTGACAGTACCACCAGCACTGCTAATGGGAGGGTGCTGCCCACACCATGACATGGTTGGCCATGGGCATGTAGTCCTGGGTGGTTCCATGAGGGACACAGACCCAGCAGACATTGGGCACCATCAGGAAGTAGTACCACATCTGGCCTTGCGCATGGTGTTGCCAGTGCCACACCTGGCAGAACCAGTTCCCATGTTCATGGCCAGAGACTGTGAACTGTATTTTCAGCATTGTATGGTCCATGACTGTCCAACATACCCTCGTGTAAGGCTAGCACATGACTTGACTGTGTGAATGCATACACTCACACATGTCTGTCTCATGCAAGTCACTGACAGATGCACACAGCTCCTCTCCATGACCCAGTTGACCAGCACCCCAACAGACACATATACACATGATGTCAACTGTATGGCACAGCCTAGGCCTTTGCCAACCTCCACATCTCACCCTGTGCATGTGATGATACCTGTGCCACATCCCTGTTATCCATACCATCGATGCAGGGACATGCTAATATGTGTCTGATGCACAGGGTGAATATAGTACAGGTAATGGCAGTGTGTAGTGTTATAGCCTGTAAGGTGCTGTCTGCTGGCAATTGCCATGTGTACACATCAAAGTGTACGCACCTTTGTGCCATGATGCTTTATTGCTGTTAGTACTGCTGACTGACTTGTCTCACATACCTTAGTCTGTTTCTGTTCCAGGTGTCAGTGTGTCTAACTCGTAGTGGGCTGCTGCCATTACGGTAGCTGAGGATGGCGGAGTGGCAACACAGAGACCTTTTCATCATCAAGGTATGGCTGTATGTGTCCATGTTTAACTAGGTGTGTATGCATGGAACAGCGTGTGATGGAAAATGGGCATGCATACCACTTGACACAGCATGCTACTCTTGCTACATGTCACCTGGGAGTTCCATTGGATCACAGGTTCATAGGTACAGAGGAGGTTACTACAGTACTGGCCCTGGGTCCCTTACAAGCTTATCCAGTACCGTATCCCCAAATGACTCATCTGTCAGCATCTGTTGGTCCTGTCATTGCTTTTTTTGACATCTACTCAAATTTGATGCAGTCGATGAGGGTCAGCATGCTACTCTGTGTGACATTTTTGGGGAGTGCATTCCTGACACAGGGCAGCCTCTGGGAGACAAACCTGTCTCTCCAGCTGTTTTTTATTTTTTTTTGATGTGTCATACTTTCTGTAATTCAAGCCTGTCTTGCTGGTCATGCCATGTAATGTGCACAGAGTTATACTGACATATATGGGGCTGCTGTTGAAGGGATGAACACAACATTGCCATCTAGGCATGCCACGGCCCACCTGTGGACAATCTGTCCAATAATGACTGGGGCAGTACTGATTCAAGGCTGTCTGCATAGCACAGGTGTTGAAGGCTACAGATAACCTTTGTGGGTGTTAAAATAGTCTTTCCATTTGGTGCAGATGTCTGCATAGGTACATACCAGACCAGCCATGCTGCTAATGTATTGTACTGACTAAGAACTATACAGAGGTAATGTCCACCTTTTTTCTGGATGCAGTCCCTTTACCTATGTGGTGAACTACAGCCAAGACATTTCTGACCACTGTCACTAACTACTTCATGGGTGAATGCAACAGTGTTATCAATCTGAGTAGCCAGGTTTGTTAATGCAGTTTGTGTGTGTATAGGGTTGTCATTGATGTGGGAAATAATGGGTCTATGTCCTCATCATATGGTACAATGGTACTGTTTTCTGCATTTTGCTGGAGGCCAGGACCTGGCCACCATTCCATACCCGATGTATGACCCCATTGCCGTGTGCTAACATTGTTTTGTGGGTCAGTGACAGACAGCACACTACTCACAGTTGCCACAGCTTTAGGCCGTACCTACATATGTGGGAGGTGGCAGTTTGCATTCATGCCTTCATACAGGTGGGTCATTGTAGGCAGAAGCTACTCACAGGGTGTACACATGTCTACATATTGCACACACATATGCAACACAGGGTAGGGTTGCCACCTTATCAAATGTGGAATGTGGGACACATCTTGTAGTATTGTGACACTTGGCAGGACATACCATTACCCCGGCAAGTACACCAGACAGGACTTCCCTTTGTTTGCCAGTATGACTGCTTCTTTGTGTCACATCTCCATAGCTTATGCTATTTCTCATGCCAGTAAGGTGCTTCTGATGTGAAGTAACTGCTTTATGCAGGTAGTAGACAACCTTAGAAGATGTTTGTTGTCCTAAATTCACCCTGGGGATCATGTCAGTCACCCTGATAGACAGATGTCCAGGGAAGTAAATAGTGTGGGAAGAAATAGCCAGGGAATTGTTATGGATAGGCTTGTATAAGCCCTAGCACCAATAGCCTAGTACCAACCTATGAACCTAAACTCTGGGGACCTCTGTATTGTTTGTGTCATCACAGGTCACATCTGGCTAAACATGGACTGCAACCTGCAGGGTGGGACATGTGGTGGCCATAACCCCCACCTCTACAGATGTCTTCAAAATGTCCTGATGTTTGTCACATATTTTTGTGCCATTTGACATAACATTGTGGTTTTCTGGCAAAGTTGTGTGAATTCACTAAAGACTGATGTTACACAATACTGACAGATATTTGCCTGTCAGACTTCATACACTTCAGAAAATGCATGCAAATACATAACCTATTATGCTATCTCCTGTGTATGTTGGTCAGAGCAATATTTAAAGATGGACCCTAATATGTGGGCTTTGTTCCACTTTTCTGTATGGCTTTTTGCAAATGTCTTTCTGTAAGGGGTCGAGAGGCATGTTTGTGTCCATAAAACAGGCACACTACTGCAAGGGGATATACATAAGTACACACACACACCCACTCATGAACCACCCTTCTTGATAGTAGATCCCCTACCTGGCTATTTATATGTAAGATAGTGCAATATACATGGTGCATGAACCACAGAGGTTATACAGTTTAGCAGTGCCTGCCACTACTATTCTGGAGTTAACAGGGTGACACAGGCACACAAAGTGGTATGGGCAGGCAGGACAGTCACACTGCTACAGAGGATATGCATACACAGACACACACTCACACAGTCACCACTATTGAGATTACAACCCCTACCTATCTAGTTGTATGTAGTATAGTGCTATGTCCTTAATGCATGTGCCATGGAGCTGATATGCCTGGGGTATACCTCTCAACCTGTTAGAACAATACATGTGGACAAACCATTCAATAATGGGGTGATACAGGCCCCAAAATAGGGACAGGTTTTACATACTACTCTCACAAATGTAGATAACTGATACAAGGACTGGTTTCGTATTACCATTACTTTTGTGAAGGGTATGAAGTCTGACATTCAGATGTCTGTCATTATTGTCTGACTTCAGATGTTAATGCTTTGCCAATGATTGGCTAAGAAACCATACTTTTATGACACACAGACAAAATATATGAGGCAATCATGTGGACGTTCTGGAAAACTGTATACAGTTGAGAGGTATGGCCTGCAGAGTGTGTAACAGTGCATCTAAGGTTAATGACATCAACAGGCCCTGTCAATTAATGTAATGGGGGAGACAGCACTGTAGAACAGGCTTGAATGGTATAACCAACCCACACGGAATATGCTTCATATATACACACACATACACACACACACACACACACACACACACACACACACACACACACACACACACACACACACACACACACACACACAGACACACAGTTGGCAGTCTTAAAATTAGAATACCTCCCTATCTAACTTTTGTACCATAGTGCTATGTATTTATTACATGCACCACAGAGCTTACATTCCTGCAAGTTGTACAGTGTTGTATCTAAGGTGGATGACATCAGCAGGCCCTGTAAAGTAGGGCAATGGGTGGTTTATAGGGTGGAACAGGCCTCAGAATGTTTTAACCTACAAACACATACAGTTGGCAGTGCTAAGATTAGAACTCCTACCTATCAAGGTGCATGTACTATAGTGCTACACATTTATTGCATATGCCACAGAGCTTATAGGACTGAGGATTGCCCAATGGTGCTTCTAAGGTGAATGACATCAGCAGGCCTAGTAAAGAAGGGCAATGGGAGGTTTACTGGGTGGAACAGATCTCAAAATGGTTTAACCTACAAACACCCACACACACACACACACACACACACACACACACACACACACACACACACACACATACACACACACACACACACACACACACACACACACACACACACACACACATTTGTCAGTGCTGAGATTAGAACATCTACCTATCTAGTTGCATTTACTCTAGTGTTATGTACTTATTGCTTCCGCCATGGAGCTTACATGGCTGAAGATTGTCCTTCGTTGCTTGTAAGGTGAATAACATGTACAGGCCCAGTACAGTAGTGTAATGGTGGGTTAACAGGGTGGAACAGGCCTTAAAATTTATTGTCATTGCACACGCATAGGCAGCAAATACAGACAGCCACAAGGGGATAACCATAAACACATGCACAGACTGACTTGCCATAACTGTCTACACGATAGCGATATGTACTTATTGGGTGCGCCATGAGGCTTATTCATGTGAAGAGTGTCTGACACTGCTGTTGGGGTGGATGACATAAGTAGCTGCTGACAGGTAGGCCACTGTTTTGGATGACATCAGTATCAGGGCCATAAAATGGGTGACTGTTGGACAGACATAGGCCTGTTGGGCATGTGTATTTTGCTGTAAATGTAATAGATACAGAAGCACACACACACACACACACACACACACACACACACACACACACACACACACACACACACACACACACACACACACACACACACACACACACACACACACACACACACACACACACACACACACACACACACATACATGAAAGGTGATGTGAGATTACAACCCCTACCTCACTACTATTACACAATGGAGCTCGCCTTCTTACTTGCATGCGCCATTGGTTACAGTTGGTGTGTAAATGGCTGCAAAAGTACTTCACTGTATGCCTTTTAGGGTGTCTCTCTCTCTGTCTCTCTCACTCTCTCTCTCTCTGTCTCTGTCTGTCTATCTCTACTTCTGTGTTTACCTGTCTATACTTTTTATATTTGTATATTCTATATATACTGTAGAAAAGGACCAGAGTACCAATGAAATCCAAACTTCCCTGGAGAATTGGTTAAATAAATTTATTGAAATAAAAAAATTCCTTTAAGTGCGCAAAATCTCGTACACTTTTCATCACAAAACGTACTGCAACTTCTTCAGAAGGCAAACAAAGAATGGCAGTCATTTCAAAACTCTTAAGTAGTACTGGGATTGTAATTAAAAAATTATTCAATTAATTCACTCATCGTCAGTTTCTTAAAGAAGACTGCCAGACTAAGCAACAGATGGACTAAAACATACTCTATCCGCAGAAACACAAAACACTTTTTTGCTATTCTGATGGTGTATACATACTAACTAATCGTAAAAAAAACGTACAGCAATGGATAAAATGATAAAATCAATAATTCATATTAGAAATCATGTTAAATCTGTCATATTTAAAATATACCGCATTAGGATATAGCATTTTTTAATATATTTTAATATAACTTATGCCGCAATGGTTGTCGGTGTTATGTATATTTAATACAAGAACAACTAGTTGGGGCAAATCTATTTGATAATGTTAATGTCTATGATATTTATAGTAACTATATACTCAAAACCATCAAATATACCAAATATGTTTCTTGTACACCTACTCCTCTATGACCAAGTCGAAGTGGTCTAGTTTTGATTATACAATTCCAAATTTTAATTCCTAATAATGGTGGATGCTTTACTTGAGAAAAAAGAACTTATTTGGCAGTTAAGGACAAATGCTAACCAATTCCCTGGCTTAAATGAAATGACTTCAATAAAATGTATCTTGAGACTTAAGAATTTAGAAAGATAAAATGGTAATTGTTTAAAGTCAGTGAGATTATTCTAAAATTTAGAATTAAATTAATATGATACAATTAGATATTAGATATAATTTCAGATATATTTATATTTATATTTATTTATTGGTTTATCTATTTGTACCATTCATTTTTAGCAATTGATATTGAATAATAATTGATTGGTTAAAATAATCTTGGTGCCAAATAACATAAAAATGTGATAGGCCATAACTTCCAGGAATTTTTAAGAATTTTTAAGCATTTTTAGAAAATTTAGTTCCTAATTGAATAATAACAATAATATATTACTATCCACCATTATTAGGAATTAAAATTTGGAATTGTATAATCAAAACTAGACCAGTTCGACTTGGTCATAGAGGAGTAGGTGTACAAGAAACATATTTGGTATACTTGATGGTTTTGAGTATATAGTTACTATAAATATCATAGACATTAACATTATCAAATAGATTTGCCCCAACTAGTTGTTCTTGTATTAAATATACATAACACCGACAACCATTGCGGCATAAGTTATATTAAAATATATTAAAAAATGGTATATCCTAATGCGGTATATTTTAAATATGACAGATTTAACATGATTTCTAATATGAATTATTGATTTTATCATTTTATCCATTGCTGTACATTTTTTTTACGATTAGTTAGTATGTATACACCATCAGAATAGCAAAAAAGTGTTTTGTGTTTCTGCGGATAGAGTATGTTTTAGTCCATCTGTTGCTTAGTCTGGCAGTCTTCTTTAAGAAACTGACGATGAGTGAATTAATTTAATAATTTTTTAATTACAATCCCAGTACTACTTAAGAGTTTTGAAATGACTGCCATTCTTTGTTTGCCTTCTGAAGAAGTTGCAGTACGTTTTGTGATGAAAAGTGTACAAGATTTTGCGCACTTAAAGGAATTTTTTTACTTCAATAAATTTATTTAACCAATTCTCCATGGAAGTTTGGATTTCATTGGTACTCCGGTCTTTTTCTACAGTTTGTGTTTGTGTGGATTTAGTAGGAGTATATTCTATATATATATGTGTGTGTGTGTGTGTGTGTGTGTGTGTGTGTGTGTGTGTGTATCACACTCATCAGCTGCAGATATATTTTCTATGTGCCACATACAGACAAATGAGGATAGTCCTGTCTGATGGGGGTGGTGAGAAACAGTTAAGGTGTACATAGCTGTGTGCCTGCAAAGGCGTATATGGACAACACAGTTCTATAGTCAAATGTGGGTTTAAAGATGGGCTTTAATTCTGTAAGTGTAGAAGCATGCCCGGTATGACCTTCAATCATAAATTTGTGTCCTGCAGCCAGTTGGCTGATGACCTGTGTAAATAGTCCAGCACCTCAGTGCTATACTTGCTGAGGGATCTCCTGGCTGTGTGCTATCCTTATTAACTGAGTCATATCCTGGGGTGGGTACAGAATGCATTGGACTGAGCAGAGTTTTCCATAATATGTGTGGTATATTCTACATAGCACTGTGATTTCCTGGTATGTTAGTGGCAGATTAGTATAGCATAATGTGGGGAACCAGTGACAGACATTTGTTTATTGACTGCATACACTGCAGAGAACTATGTTACAACACAAATTGTTCCAGTGTGAACATTCTAAGTTGGTCTGGCCAGTGGTTCCCCTTCCCCTTATATGTGTCTCTTTGTCCTTTTGTAGTCCAGTCACAGCCTTTGTCCACAGTTGCTGCTGTTATGTATTTGTAGTTATGCTATGAGTGGGGTAGAAGTCATAACATCACACACAGGGTTACAGACTTCACACCTCTGACTATACATGTTTAACAAGTTGTCCATCATTGTGCCCCATACATCTGCTGTGGTCCTCAGATGGTTTGTGTTGCACTGTTATTATAAGACTACATGATGGATAGCTGTCAAACTCTTACAGGCAGACATCTGGATAGGCCCAGATATAACAGTTAGATGCAGGCCCAGTCATAGGGATAGGGTCTTAATATTGCTCTTCCAAACGTAGACAGTTGGTAGAACAGATTTGTGTTAGCATGTATTTTCTTATGGGTATGACATCTGCATCTCAGCTGTCTGTCATTGATGTTTTCACATCAACCTTTATTGGTTTGCAAATAGTTTGCCAGGCAAATGCAATGTTATGACAAATAGAACAGATATATGAGGCATATGTGTGGACATTCTGTGAAACCCTGTCATTCCAGGGTTATGGATGGTGGCCACTGACTTGTTGTCAGTACTGACAAAGTAACGTGGCAGCCTTTATATCTTGACAGTAGACTGACTTGTCACAACCTGCTGTTCTGCTAGGCACTGTATAGGTTACTAAAAGCTGTGTACTGTCCATATGTGTGGCCCCTTGTCCCTTTATTGTCATGGTTTCCTGCAGTAACAAATATTGACTTCTGGACAGTGTGTATAACTCCTACCATAGGTGTAACTGACATGGCCAGTTTCAAACCATGGACCCTGTTAACCACAGTAATGTACTTAGACCACTAAGCCACAACAGTCTCCAGTAAGTGCTGTCTACTTCCTGACACTATTGACCACAAAGAAACGTAGCACATTGACCCCTGCATATTGTAGAAATGGAGCAAGTTATCAAGGTGATTGTGACAGCCCTGGGAATGTGTGGTCTGCTGCTATTACCTTACAAACATAAATGTTACTGCAGTTCTATGTGAACATGGGTGTGTTGGGGGCATATCTCTCACCTGTACACATTTTCACAGACTGTGTAGATGTCTGCCTCATATTTTGGGTCCATTTTTCAAACAATTGGGGTTGTGTGGTAAATTAATGTCAACACATGAAAGACTGAAGTTAGAAAATAATGGCAGACATTTGAGTTTCAGACTTCCTGGCCTTCAGTGAATTCATGCTACTGCAACACCTGTTATTCTATCAACTTTCTATGTTTGTAAGAGTGATATTTATGACTTGCCCCTGTTTTTGGGTCTTTGCCCCACATTTCTTAATGGCTTTGTACAGCTTTCATGCTGATGAAGGTTTGGACCTATGTATGGGACTCCAACATTGACATCCATGCATTTGTCTTATGACCCCGCTATTTGTAAGTCCCTCACATAGTGCAGTGGATTTTGCTGGCTTGGGGCCTACTGCATATTGTGGGGCAGACAGTATTTGGGAGACAGTTCCTGTTGTCCCACATAGCTGTCTGCTGTCTGCTGCTATCCTGGTAACCCCCTCCATTTCCATGCATACATGCAGCAATACCATACATATGCTACTGCAGTGTACTATACCATTCATTTATTAAGAAGGGTGACTTACCTTGTGCCAGCAGCAGTTGAGCAGACAGTGCTTCAGGGCTGACTCTGTCAGATGCATGCAGTACGCAGCCTATACATAATAAGGTATAGGTAGTGTGATGTGGCTGGCATCCATTTTACTGTGTTTATGTGAGTCGGAGTGAGGTGTCAGTCCCTGGGTCTCTAGGGTGTCAGTCTAAGTGCTATGCATTGCCACTTTCCCAAGGCCAGGGCGTACTGGGCAAGCCTACATCTGCCTACAGGGACAGGCTCAGGGGGTTCCTCCTCCGAGCTACCCTGTGCCTGTGGGGACCTTGGCAATGGTATGGGGCTATGTGTCCCTTCCATGTGATGTTTCTGCCACAGCTGTTTCCACAGGATCATATTGTGTAGCATGGCAGATACTATGAACATATGTGCACATGTGGCTGGAGAGTACTGCAGGGGTCCACCAGATATGTCAAGGCAGTGGAACCATGACTTGAGCAGCCCAAACACACACTCTATGATGTTCCTAGTTTGTGCGTGTGCTTCATTATGGCATTCTTCAGTTGGTGTGTGTGCATTTCTGATGGGTGTCGACATCCATGGTTACAGCGTGTAACCAGCATCCCCCACTAGATGGCCATATTGGATGTCCACCTTGGGAAATGTCTGGTACAGCTTGATGCGTGCCAGATCTGAAAGTCATGATAACTGCCAGGTCTGTCAGCACACACATTGATGATAATGCCCTGGGCATTGCACATAACCTGGCAGTTGATGGAGTGATACCCCTTGTGGTTAATATAGACACTACCCACCTCACTGGGCAGTGCTTTGATGTGCACATGAGTGCAGTCTATGGCACCTAGTACCTCTAGCTACATGGTGGGAGAGACGCATATTGTTGGTCCTCTCCTCAGGGCTGTTGGGGAAATAAATGTGATTGCATGACATACAGGAACTGGTGGAGTGCCCTGGATGTAGATGCTTCTAAGATCCCCATAGTGTCCCCAGTAGGTCTTTGGAACATACCTATAGCTAGCATTCTTAAGGCTAGACATACCTTTGTTTCCACCGGGATGGGTTCCCTTCTGTTGGCTCTGGGTCTGAGGTGCGGCCAGCATAGCTCGGTGAGTTGCTGTAGTGTGTCCTTGTCCACCCTGTAGCACTCTACTATCTTCAGCTCATGCAACCCCTGAAAGGTTACCCTGGGCCTGAACATTCTTCTCCTCCTCAGTCTGGGCCTATTGTCAGCATCATCATCATCGCTGACCTCAGCCTATAGTACATACAGGTGTAGCAGAGCAGGAGCAGCAGCAGCCCCTATCATTTTGTCTGTTAAAATTCTGAAGGGTGTACTCCAAATATGGTGCAGAATATGTGGGAAAAATCAGACTGAAAGGTGTATGCATACTTTATACTGGTGTGTGCTGCAGATGCAGCCTGTGTGATTGGCTGACTATGATACATTCCACCTGCCAGGTATATTATTGAGGGGTTTGAATGATACAGTATGAGTGGAACTGGGCTTATCAATCATTTATGCTTGGTTGGCTTTCACAGGCTATTTCTCCTTCTTTTTTTTCTTCTTCTTCATTTCTTCCACTGTTAAGCCCCACGGCACTCCACGCAAACCCACAGAGCTAGTGTAAACATTGCTGAGCAGAAAGACCCCTTCCCTGTACAAGGTCATGCTTAGCTTTTCTTTAACCAGCTCAGCAAAGCTTAGCAGCCTCAGATACAAACACCTGCTTAGCTGTGCTTAGCTGACCACAAACAGGTGCCACTAAGCTCCACTCTGCTTACACAAACACCGACAGACACACCCTTTTCATGTCAGCTGTCTCTTCTGCCTAAACTACCATGGTTCTAGCCCTTACACAGTCAGTATCTGTGGACACAGTGGCCCATTTTGCTATTCAATAAACTTGCCTCATTTACATACACCTAATTGCATATACCCTGGATACTGCACTACACCAGAGCCTATTTCCTTAGCAATCACTGCAACCTGCCATTGTCTGACTCTGCATGCTGGCCACTATAATGCAATAAGTTTGCATAGCTGTATATGTCATATTTTCCACCTTTTTTTTTTTTTTTTTTGCAAAATGGCATGTTTGCGCGTCGCTGCATGCCACTTAAACATGGCATATGTATTAAAAGAAAGTTTAATTTTTAATATATTGCATTACTTTTTTAATTCACTGGCCATAGTTTCATAGTTTTGGCAATTTACATGCCTACTGGACATTATACCACCTTTATTTGGGCTGTTACAGCCCCTGTTTAATTTGTATCCTCTGGTACACGGTTTGTAACCACATACATATTGGAGGGTTACACAGCACCTACATGGGTGCCTTTATGCTTTCAGAATTGCAAAAATCACTTCATCTGCATGCTTTTTACCAGCAGATGAGGTGATTTCCATTCTGTGGACACCTCTGTCTCTGCATGAGGTAGGGATACTCGTGCATGCCCCGAGCCATGTTTCCTGGTTAGCTCGGCGACCATGTTCCATGTTTGAGCCTTACCACTCTTCCTACATAGAGAATTGCTCCATGTAGGGTTTATTGAATTACCCCCAATGTTTTAAGGCCTCCTATATTAAATGTGACTCGCTTCAAGCTGTAAACTCAGTCTGCAAACAACACTCCCACTTAAGTCATTAACAGAGAACAAATGGAATAGGACAGTGAGTTTTTCGCTGTCTGAAGAAATACATCTAAATTGCTAAGGACATTGCATGACTCTTTAAACACTACCACGACTTTTAATGAGTCACTGGGGTCCTTCATGGAAGAACTTTTTGTTGCAGCTACTTTCCCTTTTGCTACAGTAGGAGCTATTCAAAAATCCAACTGAATACAAATGCATGGCAAAAGAATATCTGCTACTCTGAGGTGCTATATGCAAGGGCACACCTTTGACTGAAACACTTGGAAAATCCCTGCTCAACTGATTAGGAAGGTGTAAGATAGGAAAACCCTGTGGTGAACCATCTTATTGAAAGAAAGTTATGAAGAAAAAGATGGGAAAGAGGTAAGCATAGTAACCATTTACATCCCTTACTCAAATGATCATGGATGATTTGTTTATTAATACAGACTTTCCTGGTGGGTTCTTGAAAGATATATAAATTGCATGTGTGTGTGTTTGTGTGTGTGTGTGTGGGGGGGTTCCATCATGTGTCATCTCAGAACGATGGGAAAGAGAATAGGGTGTTGCTGAGCTGTCTACAGTAAAGTGCATCAAGGACAAACAAACAAAGGTTTTTAGTTTTTTATTTATTTACTTTAATAGCCTTTGATTATTGAGAAAGATGGACTGGACAAAGTCCCGTTTAGCAGAGAATTGCTGAGAAGCTTCACATTACTTACTTTTTCGCAGGCGATTAGTATGAGCTAACAATAAAAATAGATTTCATACCATTGAGCTCTATATAGTTTAACACTTGATCACCTTGTTAAGAACAGTATACCATATTTACATGCACACATATGTAAAGAACATTTAGCATTATTTTACAGTTTGTGTGTAAAGCCAGACTGAAATTTTTGTACCCAGACAGCAGATGAGCAGTCATTCACCTGAGACATGTAAACAGGTGAGACATGTAAACAGGTGACAAAGTGTAAGGATTTTAGGATACGTATTTGATTTATCTGTATAAGGAGCAGACATATTAAAGGTACTGGTAGAAGGGCAGGATGGTTTTATTGACAGCTATGATTTCACTGGGGTTTTTAAACTACAGATGGGAAATGATTAGAATAAGAATGAATTTTAGTAATTGAAATGGTACAACTGCAAGACTGTTTTGTTGACAGATATGTTTTGAAAGTGGTTTTAAATAGTAAATAAGATATTTCTGATGTTTGTTAGGAGAGAGTTCCACAGTTTAGCTACAGTGACAGGGTATAGGCAATCACCATCATCATTTTTAAATTTCTGAGTAAGCGGTAAATGTTGGTTCAGTGAATGCATTTCTCCATGAAGTGAGGACTAATTTAATAACTAGCTGGTGGCAGAGTATATGTATGGGCTATAGTGGATAATGTGACCAGTCTTAAAGTGATTGAAGATTAATAGATAGGTAGCTTCAGCCAGTAAGGGATTGAAATGCACAGCAGTGACATGTTCAGTTAATGTGGTTACTTTCAGACTTTGTAATCTTATTATATAATTGCTCCAATTTGGCAAGGCTAGAGCACTGTAGGTTAGTTGAAAATGAAGAAGCATACAGGAGACTATCAGACCATGAATGGTCTTACATGCTGGGTGTGACAGAAGAACTTTGGCTTAATAAAATGGTCTCAGTTTATGGTTGTGTCTTGAACAGCACTTTGGGTATGCTGACCAAATCTTAATCAGTGGTTAATTATTATACCCAGTAGATTTGTACTGGCTCAATTCTAATATTATCGACTGGTAATATCTCTAAATCTCAGTAGTCTGATTGCCAAGTTGGAGGTGAAAATACCATTAACTTAGTTTTCTTTGGATTTACCGGTAGTTTAGATTGTTGAAGCCATTCTTTAAATTTTTCTAATGGAAGGTTGCAGGTCATCTTGTAGCTGTTTGGCTGAAGAGGCTGTACATCCTGTTGGATTGTCTGTATACTGGATCATATTTTTGGGGAGAGAGGTAGTATGCATTATATTTGTAACTATATTAAAGAATATTGGCCATAATAGTTTACCTTGTCGCACACCTGATATTAACTGAGCAGATGACAGCTCGTCTGCCCAGTATACACAATTTTTTGGTGGCTTAGGTAACTTTTAAACCAATTGACTGTATTGTTTGTTTCGCCCAGTTCCTTGAGACTGGATAATAAATAATACTGAATGTGAAACTGTATTAAAATGCTTGGGCTAGTTCTAGAAATATGGATACAGACCATTTACCTTTAATGAGAATTCCCAGATTCACTAGTTGGACTGGAGAGTGCACCTGCAACTGCCCTTTAGACATGCCTGGATAGGTATAGTAAACTGTTTTACTGAATGGCTGTTAAGGTCGAATAGAGAGCCTTGTCCTTCTGTAGTGCTAGGGTTTATAAGTGCTTGCTATGAGTTTTGAGCAAGTGCCAGGCTGAGAAATGAATGGCTTGAGTGCTTAAGTTGAAAGTTTGTCTAGCTCCAAGAGAAAAATTGAAGAGGAGACTTTGTGGAGCCAGGAATAGTTATACCCTAGCTAACCGGCGCTGCCCGGCATGCAAAACCAGGGAAATGCATTTTTTATAGCAGGGAAATGAAAGAGAAATTAGCCCAAAATGGCCAGTAAACTACTACTTTCTGGGCTGAGACCACTCCTCCAGGGACAGATAGGCTGCTCAAAGCTCCCCTCTCTTACAGGTGAACAGAGAAACTTCTTTCTATCCAAGTAAGATATGGGCAAACATAGAGATTTGTAACACAGCCCTGAATTCAGCACTAAGCTGAAAACTGGACTATACTAACTTAGAAAGGTGGGACACAAGTATATATACCACTATAGCCTCCTTAGCCCAATTCAAAACATCCCTAAAGAGTCACCTAAACAAGCATTGGCTATGTCCATGTCTAGACCCAGGCTAACTCGACTTGCATGCAGTTCTTGAAGGCAAATGATGTAATTTGGAATAAACCTTCTACCTAAACCCACCCTAATTATAATTACTTCTCTATAACCTTCAGAACAACATTCACTAAATTCTACCTAACTTCCTACACACAACTTTAGAATGCTGTGTTTCTAACTCCCTACACTAACTTTTAAATCCCTTGTCTGTACCTCCTCTTGTGTATCCTGTCATCCTAGCTTTTATACAAATATGTATTCAACCCTTCTACAACCAATTTCCAGGAACTCTCCTCTTAACTAAACACCTTTTTCTCACTAACCACCTTGATTTCTCGTAGTCACTCATGTCATCTATCATTGTATCATGCCATTCTATACACTCAAATGCTTTACTATTATTGCTGTAAATATGTAATACTACTATTGCTGTACATATGTAATACTATAAACCTACAATGATCTTAAACTTTAATGTAACGATGTATATATATATAAGCTCCTACTGAAATTTTAAGATGTTACATATTTTAATGTAACCATGAATATTGACCATTATCTTTTTGTACATGTGGAGCTTTTCTCCCCGGGCTTCGGCTGAAAGTGGACATGTATCCAGTCGGACTTTCCCGGTTAACAAATGTAAAATAAAATAAAATAAATACATAATAAAAATATATATATTTTTTTCAGAAAATAAAGCAGATACAATTAAAAAAACATTTTAAATGCGCATAAAAAGATGCTTATTATATATCTAATTTCAGAGTTGTAGTCAATGCCCCTAGTAATAAAGTAGGAAGAAACACAAATACAGTAAAAGCAGATGAATAAACTGCAATTTTTTAAATATATATATATATATATATATATATATATATATATATATATTGTTTTTTCTTTTCGGCTTTTCCCGGTTAGGGGTCGCCACAGCGGAACTCCGGTCTGCTAATGATTGGTAGTTGAGTTTTATGTGCTGGGTTACCAGCCCTGACGCACAACCTTCAACGAAGGCACACCCATTCAAGCATGTCTCCACGCAGAGGACGCTCTAGCTGAGAATCGAACCGGACGGCGTCTTACTGCGAGGCGACAACGCTACTGCAGCACCACCACTGCGGGTATATATATATATATATATATATATATATATATATATATATATTTATGTGTGTGTATATAAAACAACAGAAAATTAACAATCTGATTGAAACAAGTTACCCAATTAACCAGAAAAAAACTCAAAACTGAGCCCTGTTCCAGCAGTCTTCAATCAGACAAGTTCTAACTACACACTCCTGCTACTAGGGTGCAGGGGAGCCTTCTCCAAAAAAGATGGCCTGGATCAGTGCTCAAGTTATACAAACAAAGCTAGATTCAGCAGGCCTGAATCTGGTCCTATGCTACAGCAACAAGGCGCACCAATTTCAGAAAGAAACAGTTTGAATAAGCAGGCACAATAAGCCTGTGACCAGAAATTCCCAGCTCAGAAGGGCAGAATCTAACCCCTCCTCCCACAACCAACTTAATGTAGAATAACTGGCCTGAAGCCCAAGTGCTTAAATCAGAACTAATACACTTTTAGAATAGCAGACACTGAGCTTTCAATCAGCAATTCCCAGCTTAGAAGGATGTAAGCTACCTGTAAGCTACCTGTCCAGCCACAACAGTGCAGACCACAAACCTTCTTAATGTAAAACAACTGGTATGAAGCCAAAGTGCTTAAACCAAAAGACTTCGTGATTATAACTTTGTTTGTGAAAGAATTGACTACCTAGCAACTGTGCAGTTCATTTTTGAAGTTCGCTTCTTTGTTGCTTTACGGGTTTGCTTGTGCTTGTACTCTCAAAGAAGCTGACCAGATTAAGTAGACATGATCTGCCCTTGGCAAAAATTGATCTGACTTAAGATGAGAATTTGCCTGTGTCCTTATGTTACTTCCAGAATGATTCTTTTCAGAGCCTTACAGATGAGGCTGGTCAGGTTTATTGGTCAATGATTTCCCAGGTTGGTCAATGCCCTTCCTTTGTGCAGTGGGATGACTGTTGCAGTCATCCATTGATCTGGCACAAACTTTGTTTGATGGCTAATATTAAATAGCCTCTCTAGGGGGGTTGATAGGTCCTGTTTCACATTGATAAATAGGCAGCCAGGTATGTTATCTGGCCACATAGATGCAGTGTTGTTGGCCATGGGTAGTGGTTTGACGAGTTTTTCTTGAGAGATTTAAGCTGGGGTGGTGTTGAAGCCAGTATGTGTTTTGGGACTGTGGGGCTGAAGTAAATTTGGAGCATGCTTTACTCCCTAGTAGATTTCCTGTGTCCTTTGGGTCAGACTATATGATATTGTTTATTCGCTCAACACATTGTTTCTGAGGTTTCTAATAAAGCTGAAGAATGCTTTATGATTGCCTTTTGCCATGGTGGCTATCTCTACCTCATATTCGGCTTTGGTTAATGATCAGGGGCTGGTGCACTGTGTTAAGTTTAGCAAGAACATTTTTAGCATTTGGAGAGTTACATTCATTTTATGTGCAATTACCTTTTCTCCTTTTATTGTAGAGTAGAGTTGCTTATATTTGTGTTCCACCACAGGAATTTATTTTTGAATTTTGGATTGTATTTACTTCACAAGGGGATAGATTAATCTATTTATATGTGCTTAGAATTTGCCAGTGGAAAATTCTGGATTTATAGATGTGTCATCAGGGTGGAAGGGAATGTTTACTTTAACTGGTAGATTAACTGTTGCATAATCGCTGAATACCAAGTTATTGGAGGATATTTCTGGCTTCAGTCTTATGGTGAATGTGACTGATTTATGGTCTGATTTGCCTAGGGAGGAGGTTAAAACTGATAGGAAACAGGGCTATCCCATATTGGTGAAAGCCAAGTTCAGTATTTTGTCTCTCCTAGTTGGGATACAGTTGAAGTGATGCAGTGAGTTTGTATTTATGAAGTCCAAAAGTCTCTGGGCATACATGTTTGGGAATGTATACATCTCACAGTTGCTGGAAGGGTTGAAGGCCTGAGAGAATGGGTATTTGGCTGAATGTTTAAGGGTTCCATACTAGCCAGGTAGGAGCTATGGGCCAAGGGGACATAGATGGGGGTCCCAATAATTAACTATGATGTGATATGAGGTTTTGCTAATCATAAGTTGGACATGGATGAGTTTCAGGTTATAGACTAAAGAGTCTGGAAGCAAAATCTTGCTTTACAAATAGAGAAACCCTGACACATATATTTTCTGGGGTCTGGAATTGTGATAGGCATTGAAGCATTGGATTGATGGGGTACTCTCAATAGTTATGAACCAGGTCTCTATGACAATTCATATATCAATGCATTTCAGGGTAAGGAATGTCTCTAGTGAGTGGAGATTTTGTTAAAGACTCATAGCACTGAGCAGCATTACCTTAATGTTATTAGGATTTTGTTATTTTATGTTGGAAGCTTTTGAAGACTGACTTTGTCTTAAAAGGGCATTATGGGAAGGATAAGGATTTAGCCAATCTATGAAAGCTTTACAGGAAGAAGTGCAGGCCATTCCGGGCAAAGCAGCTAAGATTGTCTACCATAAGTTGGACATGGAACTCAGAAGGGACTCACGGAAACAGATAGCTGGTGCCAGAGCCATGGCCTGAAGTTAAACGCCAAAAAATGTATAGTCATACCCTTCGGGAAAAAGAAGGTAACCCCAAGCTACCATATAGGTGGCAATCCACTAAGCACAGAAGAGGTTATCAGGGACCTGGGGACCCAGGTTGAAAGTGGCCTTTCTTTTGACACTCACATTGCTAAAGTGGTTAGAAAGACCTTCTACATTGCCCACCTGATCATGAAGGGATTCACATCCAGATCTAGTGAGGTCATTGTTCCCCTGTACTCTTCACTTATCAGACCAATGATCGAGTACAATGCCCCATTCGGGATGTATCTCACCCGACATCTGCAGCAATTGGAGAGACCCCAAAGTTCCTCACCAAAAGGATAAAGGGACTCCAAAATCTGTCATATGCTGCCAGATTGAAGAAACTCCAGCTCTATTCAGTCGCATACCGTCTGCTCAGAGGTGACATGTGCCTGACATACAAGGCCATGTCCAACCCGAATTAATGGACATGCTCCACCTCAAAAAATCCAAATCCACCAAAACCACTAGAGCAAGCGACTTAAACCTTAGCACGGATATAAATAGGACATGCTGGAGGGATAGATTTATCACTCAGAGACTCCCTATGCTGTGGAATAAAATCCCAGTCCATGTGAGGCAGAGCACCTCGCTGACTCTGTTCAAGAGAAATCTAGACCTGTGGATGGGAGATCGTAGGTTTACCCCGGGAATCATATCTGTGTCACTGCTGGACAGAGGCACAACAAATTAATGGGCACAGTATTTTTTCATATAAGGGGTGGCGTAAGCCACAAAAATTTGGGCTAGGCTTATAAATGCCTTAGGGCAGATAACCTAGTATAAACCTATGGACCTATGAACCTATGAACCATCTCCTCCAAAGCTGATATATATATTGGACCTCCTTTGAATGACACCAGAAGCTAAGCAAATTATTGGAAGTCAATCTTTTGTTCATGTTGTGATGTCATTCTTGGTGAAGGTAATATTTTGTTCAGGGCTACGTTCATAACCCCCTTGGACATGTATTCTTAGAGCTCCATCATATCTCTCTTCATATAGTCCATGGAGGTAGTTCTCAAATCACTTACTCCAATGTGTACTATGACTGTGTGATATGTAGAATACTTGTGATGTAACGACTTGAATGCATGCATGATGTGGTGAGTCCTGGTCCTGGTCCTCATTAGGCAATTGACTGTGACATTCCTCCTTGCTCAACATAGTGAGTGTTGCATCAGTGTGTCTTACAATGGAATCTTCTGTGATTAGAATGTTGGGCTGTATGGAGGTTTACCTTATGGGCTTTTGAGTTGACACACTCTAAGCTATAGATACTTGTTACATGGTGGATGCTGCTTGAATTCAGTATGAGGTTCTGGGGCAAATCCTTATTATAGTTGCATTTGGGAGGCCTTTGTGGTTTAGGTAGATTACTTTTAAGACCCTCATCATATGTGGGTCTATGTGTTTGGCGGGCTACGTATAGTGCAGTGTTGTGTGTTACTGGCTACCAGTTCAGTGATTGTAGTGGCTGTGTGAGAGAAATTTGCTTCCAATAACATTCTATAACTACATCTCTCACACATTGTACTAAATTGTGTTAGTATTAGACCAGTGGAAGCATGGAGGTGCTTAGGAGAAATGGCAGTAGAATTTTTAACCAGATTGTTTAATGACATTTTGGAAAGTCAGAGGACGCCTGAGGAGTGGAGAAAAATTGTTTTGGTACCTATCTTTAAGAATAAGGGTGATGTGCAGAGCTGCAGTAACTACAGAGGGATAAAACTGATCAGTCACAGCTTGAAGTTATGGGAAAGAGTAGTGGAAACTAGGTTAAGAAGGGAGGTGATGATTAGTGATCAGCAGTATGGTTTCATGCCAGGAAAGAGCACTACAGATGCAATGTTTGCTCTGAGAGTGTTGTTGGAGAAACACAGAGAAGGTCAGAAGGAGTTGCATTGTGTCTTTGTGGACTTAGAGAAAGCATATGACAGGGTGCCTAGAGAGGAGTTGTGGTATTGTATGAGGAAGTCGGGAGTGGCAGAGAAGTATGTAAGAGTGGTACATGATATGTACAAGGGTAGTGTGACATTGGTGAGGACTGCGGTGGGAGTGACAGATACATTTAAGGTGGAGGTGGGATTACATCAAGGATCAGCTCTGAGCCCTTTCTTATTTGCAGTGGTGATGGACAGGTTGACAGATGAGATTAGACAAGAGGACTATGATGTTTGCAGATGACATTGTGATATGTAGTGAGAGTAGGGACCAGGTTGAGGAGACCCTGGAGAGGTGGAGATATGCTTTAGAGAGGAGAGGAATGAAGGTCAGCAGGGCTAAAACAGAATATCTGTGTGCAAATAAGAGGGAGGGTAGAGGAATGGTGAGGATGCCGGGAGTAGAGTTGGTAAAGGTGGATGAGTTTAAGTACTTGGGATCAACAGTTCAGAGTAATGGTGAATGTAGAAGAGAGGTGAAGAAGAGAGTACAGGCAGGGTGGAATGGGTGGAGAAGAGTGTCAGGAGTGATTTGTGACAGACGGGTACCAGTAAGAGTGAAAGGGAAGGTCTACAAGAGGGTAGTGAGACCAGCAATGTTATATGGGTTGGAGACGGTAGCATTGACGAAAAGGCAGGAATCAGAGCTGGATGTGGCAGAGTTAAAGATGTTAAGATTTGCATGAGGTATGACTAGGATGGACAGGATTAGGAATCAGTATATTAGAGGGTCAGCTCAGGTTGGACAGTTTGGAGACAAAGCAAGAGAGGCGAGATTGTGTTGGTTTGGACATGTGCAGAGGAGGGATGCTGGGTATATTGGGAAAAGGATGCTAAGGATGGAGCTGCCAGGTAAGAGAAAAAGGGGAAGGCCTAAGATAAGGTTTATGGATGTGGTGAGAGAGGACATGCAGGCAGTTGGTGTGAAAGAGCATGATGCAGAGGACAGGAAGAAATGGAAACAGATGATCCGTTGTGGCGACCCCTAACAGGAACAGCCGAAAGAAGATGATGATGATGATTAGAGGTGGTTGTTAATAACCTTCAGACAATTGCTACATTGTGTCAGGATGCCCATTTCCACCTAGCTGGCTACAGAGACAGTTGGAAAGTTCAAACCCATGCTTACAGATGTTTATTTGTGTGGGCTGCAGGGGGTGGGATGGTACCAGTTACTTTTAGAACTGTTTTATTAGGGTGTTATCTGAGTAAAAATGACAATCCATGTTGAAACACGAAGAGCAGTGCTCTTGTTCAGACAAAACAGGGGTTCGTCATGCAACTGCAAAGTACTAAGTACTTAAGCGATTTAAGTCAGTATATTTATAGGCAACGTTAAGGTTCTTTATATCTGCACAGCTAAGAACTGCTGTCAGATGAGCAGTATCATGCAAATGTGGCTAATTTATAGAGGCAGAAAAATACCAAAAAAACTCAAACACTCTGGCCAACAGCAAGCAAGCACATTGTCAGGTTGTTTTAGCAACAGCAAACTCAAAAAAGACTTGATTCCTCTCTACTGACACTGGAGTGTAAAGCAAACCTTTCTAAATATAGATCACGAAAAGCCATAAATAAGTGCATCTGTTGCAAGTTTTAAACTTCAGAAGGCTGAATTAATGCAAAAAACAATAAATAAATACTTAGCAGTAAAGTTTTTGTCTTTCTGTTAAGTGAGAGGAGTACTCAGTTTGCTAACAGATCCTGAAGTAAACCACATTTTCTAGAGGCATAGCCTTTAAGTATGTATATATTTCATAGTTCCTTCACTTAAAAGTTGAGCTAATGAATAAATGAAATTGTTGTAGCTTTAGCTCATGCTGCCAAACAGCTCAAAAATACATAGATTGTGTATGCACATAGTCTAATATTTTTGACAATTCAGCTGACACAGAAAGGCAATGCATCACCAAAGGTTAGCCCATTTAAAGGTAATCAACTGAAATATTGGGGCCCGGTTGAGTGGGTCTTGTATTGTGGAGACTGAATTGCCAAAAAATCTGGAATTACATATACTGAGATCGCCCTTTTTGAGAATATTTTCTTTTCTGCAAGGTATGGCAATCTCAGAGTGGGTATATATATATATATATAAGTTCAGGGTTGCGAGTGGGCTTGATCCTCACATCAGCAGTGCAGGAAGTCCCCCTGTGAAAAAAAGGATGTTTAAATGAGAAGAGTGATGTTTGATATTTGCTCTTCTTCTGGATTTTTGGTCTTTTTTTTTAGCATGTCAGGACTCTGTATTTTGAGTCCTGATGTTTCATTAGGGAGCCCTATTCCAAATGCAGGCAAAACAGTTTGTTGCAGCTCTAAGTATAATGTTTGTTTTATTCATTTCCAGATACAAAAATTAATAAGTAAACCTAACTAGTGAAAGAGCTTTTTTAGGGTCAATATGGAGGTTGTAGTCTGTTTAAATGACTCCCACATAGTAAGTATGTAACTGAAGGTTGGGGGAATCAGACACAGGATTATAGGGGGAAAAAACTTTTTAATGCATTACTAGCTTGTCACTTAACCTTCTGCATTATGGCATGAAACTAAATAATTTGATCTGGGTCATATAGCACGCCTGGGGTGACCAAGCAGGCTCAAATATGGAGCCTTACTGTCACAGTCCAACACATTAACCACTGTGCTATCTATCCTATCATATTTCCCACCCAGACAGCCGTAATTTTTGCTGTCTGCAGGAAGAATGCACTGCAGTAAAATACTCGTCCACTGGGGAAGAATACTGTCTTTGTTTAGTGTTTGTTGATAATGGAATCAGAATAAATAATGAAGCATTTTCTAACTTTACAACCTAAAGTTTCTTTAAGGTCACATTAACACCACCTTGTGTTCAAGCTTGGAGCAGTATTAGAACAAAAGGGAACATTTCACTTAGCATATTATTATTTTGTTATGCATTCTCAGAAATGTTAGTTTATAATGTACTTTCTGAGAGAAAAAGCATAGCGATGATACCGATATAGCTCATAACAATGAGTACTACGTATAACGTGGATTACATGCATTTGCCACCCTGCCATAACAATGAAGGATGTATTATGCAATAATAAGGTTGTGTGTTTATGTGATTACTTGTTAATGCCAAATAAGATCAAGCAGGAAGAAAGAAAATACATTGTGGAATGACACATGAAGTCTGAAAGTGATTCTTTATGCCTTTTTCAACCTCTCTTCCATGTAATTACCGTAATAATGAAAGTGAACACATAGAATGACAAGATGAAGATAGGAGCTATAAACAGTGAGGAAATGCTCATGTCTACTCTTTTATTTAACTCAGTCAATATCATTTGTTTAACTCTTCTGCTATCTAATTCCGGATATTTCTTCTTCTGCATCTGAGTTGCACAAGTCTAGCCCACACTTAAAAAGATACCGATTTTACTAACCCATTTCATACCTACGTGTTTTACACAAATGTTACTGTTGTGACCCTGGTATGAGAAAACATGTTCTCCAATTTCTTCATGGAGTCAAGTTACCTCTTTTTTTTTTTTTCCTGCCGAATGACACTCCACCCAGTCAGATTTCAGCCCTGTGTGCTCCAGACTCCTGAAAAAACAGTTTCAGCTTAAGTCTGCATGTCAGACTTTTCATCTATCATTGTAAACGACGTTCTTTGGACTGTTAATGAACTCCAGGTGCAGTCAGTGAAATCTCCCTGGCTGGTGTTCCGCTGGAATGTTCTCTAGTACCTCCTCAAAAACTTTCTGCGAAGGGTAATAACACACTCACACTTGAATGAATCCTTGGAAATTATTACTGTGTTTTTCTAAGCTCACGTGACTGATTTGGGAAAAGTTCCCTATATCTGCAAAGCTGCCTAATATTTTAGTTCTATAAAAAGCAAGTGGTATGCTTTCACATTCAGGCAGTAACCAGCTCGGATTCAAATAAATTGGAAACTAAAATATGTATTTATCACTAAGCTTTTATTCAGCAGCATTGTCTGATATACAGCAGAGAAAACAACTCCTTCAGGCATATTTATACCTCAAGTGATTTTGCAGCTGCATTCCTATTATAGACCGGGCTGTTTGCTAGCTAAATCTCCACCCTTTTATTTCCCTTAGCAGCAGTACCCTGCCAAGTAATTATGATGCTACTAATGAGACAGCCACAATAAAAGGCCCTGGTAATATTGATTCATTTCATTATCCGCACTGCAACAGTACTACCAGAGGCTATTAAAGTTAAAGATCATGTTCTGGTTTATTAAAAAATATGTATAGACATAAAAGTCATCTAGTAAATGTGTGTAAATATGTCTCATAAATGAGCCGACTGTCTATAAACCATCTGAATATCAGTGCTTATAAAAAGAGGACTTTCTAGATAACTCTAGAAAGCCTAACAATGTATGATTACCCCAAAGTTCTGTAACACTCGACAAGCAGAATCTCTTTAGTCATAAAATCAAAATATTAACCATCAGTTTCTGCTATGCTTTGTGTAAATATCTTCCATCAACTTATTCACAAGTCATTCATGTTGTATGCCTTTCAGAGTTTCATAACTCATATGCAGTTTACTTTCCCAGAACATATAGCATTACTGCCAGTAATTTTATCACTTGTCTGTTAGAATGTGAGCTTTACCAACGGCTGCATTCTGAATCTGCATGGTGCAATTCACAAACATCAAAAGCCAGCATGAACAGCCTATTTTCTCCTTATTGACACGCTTTTCTCTCTTTGTCTGTTGTCCAGGGAAGCCCCACCCCCTTCGGAGAGTTCAGGCCTGTATTATTCTTTCTTTTTCTTGCCAGAAGTTCCTTACACATTACGCATTCTATGAATATTCTGATTTCATCATGGCATATACTCACATTGTTTTTACTTAAGTGAAATTTCCTTCTATAACTCATTGTTATTTATTTGTTTGTTTAGTAGCCAGGGCAGCCAACTAGGCATCAGTACATCTTTTTGGGAGCATCCTTAAAGCACTTTTTGGTTATAATCACATAGTTTATAAGCAGAGGTAGAGGAAATCAAACCACCAACTTTCTCGCAACTGTAGCCCTCATTCAACCCCTAAAATGCAGTCTTAAGTAAACAGAAAACTTTTAGCCAACACAGCGTTTTCAAAAAATAAAAAAGTTAACAGACCTTATAGCTTTAAACAATAGTAAATATTCATTTTTTTGCATAAATTCTACCACTTCTCCAAGCACATAATAAATATGTTATTTTTTTTAAATATATGTACGCAGCATATGCTTGGTTATGCCCGTATGCCCATGTGTAGTTAGATAGGGAGATAGAGAGAGGGAGAGACAGGTTGAGAGGTAGGTAAATAGATGATACGCGTGCGCGCACACACACACACACACACACACACACACACACACACACACACACACACACACACACACACACACACACACACACACACGCGCACACACACACACACACTTACTTTTATGGGGCTGGTAGAGGCCAGGGTATCCAGAGGAAATCTATTTAGGCAGAATCACAATATACAGACTTCAGCCAGGCAATAACTAGACACTGTGATTATACCCTGGAGGTGGGAACAGTGAGCAAGAACATTTTTCATTACTGAGCTATTGAAACACTCCTTTCCGGAATGGGTAGGAGCCGTTTAAACACAAAGACGGGACAAGTTGCTTCTGTCAGTGTTACTAACAGTGACCTGTCCCACTTAGGCTGTAAACATGAAGCCACAAATACGCACACTTGCCATGTGCATTTGGACTCCCTTATTCATACTTCTCCCTCTGTCTGACCAGGCAAAAATCTTTAATCTTCTTATTCTAGCATGGCATATGCATTTGCTCCATTGTTCTGCTTTAAAAGTTCAAATTGTAACAGTCTGCTTCTATTTGCCTTTCTATTTCTTTCTTATTTTTTTCAGTCTGCCTTCTTACTGTTGAACCTCATTTTTACTGTCAGCTGCTTGTTTGCTTTTTCCTTTTCTTCTTCTTATTCGCCATTATTCATTATTGTGTGATAATCTATTTTTGTTACAAGTCCGCCTTCCTCTCCAAAAGAAAATAAAATACGTTTGTTACTATTTTGTCGCTTTTTCAAGATTTACTTTTCAATGTAGTGGTGCTGGACTACATTAGGTGTTCACCCCCCTGTTTACCTGGTGCCCTTTGCCCTACTTGTACAGGATTCCATCTCCACTGTATTATCACTGAGCCTACAGAACACATTTAATTTAACATTAGCTGTCAGGAACACAGAATTAGGCAGCAATGGTACTGCTAAAATGGTTGTAAAGGCACCACCCCTATTACCCACAGTTTGTTTTACCACAACATTACTTAACCATGCTGCTTGTACTATGAGTGTAAATAGCTGCACAATAGCACATTTACTTTCACTTTTGGCTTAGTTATTAGTGCCGTTATAAAAGGATCCAATAAATTTTACCCTCAGACAGGGTGATTGACAGCCTTGCCTTACCAGTTACTTCTCCAGTACCTCCCTACTTTTAACTCCATTTCCTAATCTCGTCTGAACTGCAAAATCGCTTTCTTTCTTCTTAGTATTTTTTCCCATATTTAAAATGCTTAACATCTTTATCATTGCTTGCCACTATTGGTTGTATTTTACTACTTGTTCAAAACCCTATGATTGTTGTTTAATATTCACTCTATGATTTTTTGATCTGACTTTATTTATTCTGTATGTCAATTCCACTATTTGTTATTGCACTTCATGTGAGTCAAGAGGATCCTAGGCCTTAAACACATGTCCTACACAGACAAACTCAAAAAAATCCAGCTATTCTCTGTCTCATATCATCTACTAAGAGAAGATCTCTGCTTGACTTACAAAGCCATGTCTGACCCAGCTCTGTTAGAAATATTACATCTAAAGAAATCCCAATCCCTCCGCACCACATGCTCCAAAGACCTCAACCTCATTACCAAAATCAACAGAACATGCTGGAGGGACAGGTTCATAACCCAGAGACTGCCCATGCTATGGAATAGACTTCCCATACATGTCAAACAGAGCAGCACACTGGCCCTGTTCAAGAAAAATCTTTATGAGTGAATGAGAAATAGAAAGTTCACCCCGGGGATCACTCTAGTGGCTCTACTTGATAGAGGCACTAGGAACTAACATCAGGCGGCACTATGCCAGGGCACTTCTATGGGCTAGGTTTGTAAAGGATCCAGGGACATTAGCCTAGTACACACCTATGAACCTGTGATATAATGTAGTTTATTAATTGAACTATGTATGTTGGAGCTTTTCTCCCAGGGCCTCTGCTGAAAATGGGATTCATGCCCAGTCGGGCTTTCCCAGTAAATAAAAATCAAATAAATAATAAATAAATAATAAAACCTGATTTGCTAGGGATGGCCTGACCCTTTCTCTTTCTGGCTTTTGTTCATTGGCCAAAACATTTTCTTCCCCATAATGCCTTATTAGACAAGTCATTCTTCTCAAACTACCAACGCAGTCAGACAAAATCAAGACAATGTAAAGGTTGCACAGCTCAATGCTACAAGTCTAAATATTAAGTTGTACTCTTTGTAGGCCTTCCTGACCCTTGAAAATGTGGGTATCTGCATACCTACTGAAATATGGTTTCAGTGTGTAATGATAGAACCCTTGCAGTACTGTGTTTCAATGCCTACCACACATTCAAACGCAGAACTGAAAATGACTGTATTGTTGGAAGATGCATATCTGTATTCTTAAAAAGCCAAACCACGCATAGACTCATAAGGCAGGACAATGATCTTGATCTCTTCCATAACCTCACTATCAACAAAAATCTGTAACACTTCATGGCCATCTTCTGTACCCTTTCCATATCACCCATAACTCACATGGCATATCAAAGCAAACTGGAGTTCCCCCTCACTGAACCTATCACTATTCGCCTGGGAGATTTCAACTATCCTTTCATTAACTTGAAAACCTACATTACTACAAATGAGTATGTACAGTGCTTCCTAGATTACATAAATGCTAGATCCTTAGACTAACCTGTTCAAGCTCCGACTTCTGGATCAAAAATTTTGGATCTAGTCCTCGCAAGAATAATCCCACACTACTCTGCACTTGGACATGCCCCAGCATTGTTTGTATCTGACCACTATTCAGTAATATT
Source organism: Protopterus annectens (assembly GCF_019279795.1). NCBI lineage: Eukaryota > Metazoa > Chordata > Ceratodontiformes > Protopteridae > Protopterus > Protopterus annectens. Next base: position 1,488,704,700 of record NC_056743.1, on the reverse strand, counting down.
CACCATGAGGGTAAAACCTGATTTACCATCAAACTCATCTGTCTTTAGAGACTATTCTAAGGTGAATCTGTTAAAGATAGGTGATGACCTGCTGACTTTTCAGCATCCCCAATGACCATATCACACACTCTGCTTTATTTGCGGACAGTTTCTATGCTCACCTGAAATCATGCACTGAGTCATTAGTCACACAGATGCAAATACAATGCCAAGTTCAGGAATAAATCCCCATGGTGGAACCCTACTGTAAATGAAGTATACAGTCAGAGAGGAAACTTATTGTCCATAAGCACAATCTTAATACGGCAACCTCTAAAGGTGAACTCAGAAAGATTAAGAAAAAACTCTTAAAATCAAATCCTCCAATTATACCAAAAAATGAAAATTGCCACCTACCTCAAGGAAACACCACAAAGCTTTTTACGTGATATCCAACATGTTAGCAGGTAAATTTAGCTTATCCTTTACACCCTTATTTCCACCCAACTTTCCCTCACATATTAGTAGCCCCCTTCAGACCACTTCAGAGCAAGTCCTTAGGGCTCTTTCTATGTCCAAAAACACTAGCACCATGGGCCCAGAAAATGTGCCAGGCTGTGTTCTTATCGACCCCCTACTTAACATATTCAATCTCAGCCTTTCCACTGGATTCATGCAGGAGGTTTGGCAAATTACTATAGTTATCTCACTCCACAAGGGCAGACCAGCTGTTGACCCTGGAAGCTGTAGACCTATAAGCAGTACCAGCTGTATCAGTATAGCCGTGTAGCACATAGTTATGGAACTTGTTAACAAGAACATCATCAGAGTACAAACTGTTAAGCTAAACCAGCATGGGTTTGTTAACAGTAGATCCCGCCTCCTAAACTCAGTGGAATTCTTTGCACAAGCTGCTGATACATTGGATGCAGGCAAATCAGTTCCTGCTACTTACTCGACCTGTCCAAGGCCTTTGATACTATGCCACATTTTAGCAATACTGACAAATAAGCTGAATGTAAACCACTGTAAACCACAGTCCAAATTATAAACAGCTAAACTGTAAACACACTGTCAGCATTCAGCAAACTGTGGAAACTGAGAATAACGTGCAAAGAACATGACTCATATGATGTAAGTGCTGTTTATTGATTCTTTCCCTTACACCATAGCTACTATGAAATGCAGGAATCAGGTACTAATTCAAACACATACAGACACACAGACACGCAGACATAGACACGCACACGCACGCGCACACACACACACACACACACACACACACACACACACGCACACACAAACACATGCACACACGCACACACACGCACACGCACGCACACACACACACATGTGCACGCGCACACACGCACACACACACACACGCACACACACACACACACGCACACGTACACGCACACACACGCACACACACACACACACGCACACTCGCACACACACGCACACACACACATGCGCGCGCGCGCACACACACACGCACACACACACACGCACACGCACACACACACACGCACACACACGCGCGTGCGCACACGCACACACGCACACACCAAATGCAAGTACTTCTATGAATGCACAGCTCGGTTTTTACTTGACATCAAGTGAATGAATACTTCACAAATAATAGCCCAGAAATGTATCTTAGCTTGCTGCTGCTGTCAGATCCATACAGTGCAAACCATTGGATCTCCCTTCTGCCCACTCAACAGCGTAGCTTCAGAATCAAGAACAAAGACCAAACAATCAGGAAAAGATTTTAATACTGATCTTATATAGTTAGAAAGTTGCCAGAATAACAAGCTTTGCATTAGCAAGTATTTTCCAGTAGATACAAAGTCTGAAGCCTACATGCCTGTCATTATTTAGTGACTGCAATCCATAAGCATTTGCCAGAAAGGCACTTATCTTACATGGAACAGACCCAAATGCATCTCAAATTCTTGGCTCAGGAATTCTGCTCAAAGCCAAAAATGTGTGTGTGTGTGTGTGTGTGTGGGGGGGGGGGGGGTTACCAGGTAAACCCAATGGACAAAGTGCTCCTTTTCAGGGGCAACCCAGGAGTCTGAGTGACTCAGCAAGTCCTACAGTAGGCAGATACAGGTGGAAGACTTCAGACCCTGATCTTTTGACTACAGGAAGCAAGTTATTAAGAGCTCAGAGCCTTTAGTGTCAGACAAATGTAATTCATTTAAAAACTTAAAAGAACAACAGGTGTTGCAAAGACGTAGTTGCAGGCTAAAAAGAACTATGAAACTGCACTGACTGACAACAATCCTCATTGATTTGCCACAATATTTGTAACTAAAGCGGTGTCAATGTTGTTTGTTTTTCATTTATATAAATGTAAGATTGCCTATGTCATACATAATAATTTAATAAAGATGTTTATTGAAAAAAAAATAAAAATATGTTTATTTTTTAACTTACTTTTGACATGGTAAACCCAATGGACAAATTGTCTCTTTTCAAGGGTGACCCGGGAGCACTATTTGTTAAAGTAACTTAATGAGAGTCACTCAGTAGACAAAGGAGGTGGAAGGAATCAAACCTTGCACCCTAGGCAAGGTAGAAGCTCATTAACAGTTAAGAACATTATTCCTTGCTTTAGTCCTCTGCTCTAACTGCAGACCCATTAATTAAGCATGAGATCAAAGAGAGAATCAGAGATCGTTTGCAAAAATCAGACAGGTAAAAAGCAGAGTACTCTGTATCACTTAAAAAGTTAATATAACTGTTTTGTAATCACATGTATTTTCTGAAAAGCAAAAACTATGAAACTTTAATGACTGGCATTGCTGACTGACCGTAATCCTCATTGATTTATCAATACATGCAGTTGATGAAGGTCTGGAAGATAGTGCAGAAGAAGGCTTTAAGCTTACACTGAACGTCTGCTTGCTGAAAGGGTGCAGGGATTGATTCCACTAATTACTGTGTAACTTTCACCAAGTTGCTTAACCAGTCAGTGATCCTGGGTTGTTGCTCCCCCTTTATGTGACTGAAATATTCAGTTGTGATTAAAGATCACACACACACACACACACACACACACACACACACACACACACACACACACACACACACACTTGGTACTTTCCCATGATCTCAGATTCTTAAAGATTAAAAATAAAAGCAAGCACGCACATTTAATATGTTACATGTTTTTTTGTCATAAAAAAGATTCGGTGCTTCTACCCCTGCTCTTCTTCTTAAAGCAGATTAATTGTGAATGGCGTTTTCTGCAACTCTGCTTTTATTGGTCTACATTCAAGCCAATGAAAACAGAGTAGCCAATAACTGTTGCTGACTTACACATAACACACATTAAAAAAAAGAGAGAGAGGTCTTTGAGTATAATATACTACCCTATTGTGTATAGTTGTAATCTTCCAGCCATATAACTTAAACGCTGTATTAATATGAATAGCATGTATGACAAAATCCTAAGTAATTCCAAACTTTAGTCATTCATGTCCAGTACATGCACATTACTATGGGCTTAGTAGACATAGACATTAAATCATTCACTCCAAGATGCAGGAAAAGCAAGACCTTTTGAAAAAAGAAAAAAAATGGTGGACAGAGGCTACAATGTTTAAATCCTGTTCATTGGCCACCACCAAATTTAAACTTTTAAACTAATAATACTTAAAAATCTTAAATCTGATGACTCCCAGAGGTATGCCCTCAACCACAGCACTAATTCTAAACCAATTAAAGTAAAGGAAAGGCACATAAATATAAATCACTAAACAAATTCCTAAATGTAGTGTGGCCTCAAGACCATACAGGAAATATGCAATGATTCCATGGGCATGGGCCTGCGCCATTTACACCCAGGAAGATACCGAGCAGAAGCTTTGACTTAGCTTGACTTTCAGCGCTTACTTATCCAGAGTGACTGTTGTCTAAGTAAAGTCATACACACACACACACACACACACACACACACACACACACACACACACACACACACACACACACACACACACACACACACACACACACACACGCACACACACACACACACACATATCCAGGGCAGGCCAATAGCAAAATAACATTGTACAACACTCCAGCTTTCTGTATTGGCTTAAAAAGAAAACTGCCATCACCTAGATTACCAGGGTGGGGATCTCCCAATTAATGTTTCATAGTTGTCAATAAGCCCAAAAATATTAAGACAAATGATTGTGAACAGAGCAGTCTTGCCAATGAAAATGGATACCAGCAACTTCTTGCCAATTATCCATAAATATCCACTGTAAATACATAAATAAACTTGTAGCCACAAGTGTTTTTAAAGTGAATAACAAAAACAACTTAAGAAAAATTGGGATACGCAATGTAGTCTGTCAGACAGAGCAGAAAAGCAAGACTCTGAGCTACTTCCTGTAGTCAAGGGTACAGAGTTTGAGTTATTCTTTCTCCATTTGTCTACCGGGTGCCTCTGAGCAAGTCACATAACCAGTTTTCATTGGTCACCCATGAAAAGGATCACTTGTGCCTCGTAAGATTTTTTGGGTGACAAATGTATGAACTATCTAAAACTGACAAGAAAGAAGCCCATAATATCTAAACCCATAACATCTACAAACAAACCTATTTTATGTAGTGGGGCAGTCCCTTGAGCCCCTATACTCCCTGCACCTTATATACACCAACTCTGGGACTGCACAACAGTGGTGAAAGAGAAAACTCAAGTTTTTACTATTCTCATTTTAGATACATTGAGTCAGCAACATATGTTTAGTTTTTTTGAGTTTCAGTCAAATTAATGGGTATACAGATGCACACACATGTATAGAAAAAATCAAAACAAAGTAATCCTTCTGAGCAATTGCAGTGTAGCAAACAATATCTTATTCTAAACTAAGAGAATTACTAGACCCAAAGTACAATAAGCAGAATTTCCAGGCAGAGACAAAAATACTGAAATGACTCATGAGCAGGTTTCTTCTTCACTTCTTAAAGTATTTCATCTGTATATTTTTTGATAGGCAGGAAATGCTACCAAGCATTTTTTTCATTTACATACTTCTTCTTCTTCTTTCGGCTTTTCCCGGTTAGGGATCGCCACAAAGGAACTCCAGTCTGCTAATGATTGGCAGTAGATTTTTACGGTGCCGAGGTGCCAGCTCAATGCCCAACCTTCAACGAATGCACGCCCATTCACACATGTCTTTCGAACATCACTCGACCACGGGGAGGACATGCAGACTCCACACAGAAGGCGCTTCAGCCAAGAATCGAACGGGAGAACCTCTTGCTGTGAGGGGACAATGCTACCGCTGCACCACTGCGGCTTCTTCAGTTACATACTAATGAGCCCATTTACTTGCTTTTGGTCAGCTACCACTTTAAAGAACTGTGCTTGTTTAACATTCTCTGCATGGCTGTAGTAGGTTTTTAATGAAAATGTATAATATTTCATGGTGTTATACTCTGTCAATGTGTTTATTATCACTCTAAACCTATAGTTTACCCTATGAGCGTTGTATGACATCCTAATCAGCAGCAATGCAATAAACTGACTTGTCATGATGGTGCACCATTAATTAAAGTTTCTTTTCTAAAACAAAAAGAAAAAAAATCAGCAAAGTTTAACATGTTGTAATTAGCATCCTGCTATACAGAAACAGGAAAACTGGCTGCAATTATTGTGTACCCTTGAAACTGATGGTTAACATCAGCTAAATAGTAAAATGTTATAACCGCTATGAATATTCTTTTTCTCATATGCACTGTTTTTATTTCTTTTTCTTGAACTCTCTGAAATGTCTATAATAAGCATTTTCTAACAGCATGTACTATTGTATTGAACTTGCATCTAACCTTAGGAAATCAGTAATTTGTGCTACCTAATCTTTGTGCCCCATTTTCCTACTTATCTAATCTCACTGCCTATCTCTTTCCACCAACTTCTCCTATATTCTACTGCTTTGCTTCCAAATCCTGTCTTTCCATATGGAACTTTAACTACCTAAATCTATAGTCCCTAACTCTTAACTAATTTTACCTTATTTTCTCTTTATAGGAACAAATAGCCAGCCAAATTCCCTTTGTCCTAATTACACCACCCAGCAGGATCTACTGATTATTGAGAGCCCAACAATCCCCATATCCAGTCAAGCATATTAATGTATGTTAAACCTGTTTTTTGTAAGACTTTTGTTCAATGTTATAAGTCACTGTAGCCTCCTGCATACCACCAGAACTTGCTGCTACTCCTTTTTCTCTTCACTATTCGATAGTCCATCCTCCCACCTTAAGGCCAGTACACAACAAAATGTTTTGTATGACATCTAAGAAGTCATTCTAACTGTTGCTTATGTGAAACCTAGCCTACCACCTACATAATCTACTCATAAAATGAATACTTCTTTTTGTCATACCTGAAATTGTAAAACACTCTTAGTTTCTAACTGTACAGACTTTCTCTCTAAATGCCTACTCTGTAAGCTCCACCTCCAGTCTTCCCTTGCCCAATCACAAACTATTTCCTGGTCTTTATTAGAAACATTACATCCCTTCCTACTTAATCCTAATTAATACATCCCTTATACTACATTACTACTTTCCCTAAACACTTCCATACAAATCTCCAACACAACCTCTTACTGTTACAAAATGTTATAACTTAATTATAACAATCTTCTAACCATACTCACATTAATTATTCTAACACTAGTATCACATACTACTACCCATACTTTTTCACATATAAATCTAGCTTCATCACCCACCTCCTCAAACCACCATAACAACTATTCAGACAGCTTTTTCAATATATTACCTAGCTTCATCGACACTAACATACTCTACTTTTTAAAGCAATGAGTTCTTGACTTCTCCTTAGAACCTACCCCAAAGATATAGCTGGTCTCATTTGTGAACAAAACACTAGCTAGCCACTACAAATGCTCCCCTAACTTTAATGACCTAAAAAAATGTGGTGACATTCACTCCAACCCTGGACCCCTTAAATCCATACCATACCCCAAGCACCATACAAAAAACATATGATGATAGTCAACCTAAACATACGCAGCATCTGTTAACAAAATAACAGAATTCAATGCATAGCTATCACAATATTCACCAAATTTAGTAGCTCTCACTGAAACGTGGTTAAAACTGCACATCAAAGACACATAATTCCTCCCACCAGGCTATAGCATGCTAAGAAATGATTTAATTAACAAAAAAGTAGGAGGTGTAGCCTTAATCTATCCCAACACATATACAGTATTACTACTCTCCAGATCTATTCGTACATTTGGTAATGCTGAAATACTTATAGCATTATTGAAAATAAGTAATAAACAACTCTGCATTATAACCATATATATTCCCCCAGTCCAAAACATCCCTATTCTGGAAGACTTTGTCTCCGAGGTATCCAAAAACATCTCTAATGAAACAGTAACCATGGGAGATGTCAGTATGAATTGGCTAAACCTATCTACTGACTCACCAGCAAATAGTATCCAACTGCACGGCTTTACACAACTGATCACCTTCCCTAGTAGAATGCAAAACAACAACAACAACCTAAGCTGAGCCCTAGACTGGATCATTATCTCCAATACTCAAACTCCAATACACTTCTTAATACTTTAAGTGACCATCTACCTGCCTATACTTATAGAACTACCACCCAACAGCTCAAAACCCATATCTACAAAACATCTAGAAACTTAAGAAATTTCAGTCAAAACCAATTTAATAACATATAAAAATCTCTCAACTGGTCCCCATTAAAAACTCTACCTCTAGATGATGCTGTCAACTAATTCAAGAAAACATTCCTAGATGCCCCAAACAACCTAGCCCCTATTAATACAAAAAGAACTATGGCTAATCACTCACCTTGGCTAACGAAACCAACCAAACAAATATTACAAATTAGAGACAGAGCTTGGAAAATTTGGATGAAAAATAAAATGATGCCATCTTGTAAAACTACAGGCAACTACATAATAAAGCTAAAAGTCAGTGAATGCAGGTAAAAAAATACTTTTCACAGCAATTAACTGACCATAAAATCAACCCAAAAAAGTTCTGGAAAACCATCTCATCATTTCTCACACCCGGGTCCACACAAAACCTCTCCCCAAACCCAGACAAGACACCAGCTGTAATAGCTAATATATTTAATATCCACTTCATTGACAGTACAGCTACACTAGTCTTAGGCTTTAATAATTCCCACAATCTCAAAGACTCCCCCTCCACCCCAAACAACCAATAAGGACAATAACACGTCATCTACCCACTACCAGTATCCTACTATAACTCATTTCTCTTTAAAACCAGACCTACTGTATCAAGTCATAAACTTCTTCTTAAGCTTAAGCCTTGTTCATCTTTCTCTGACAATCTTCCACCAGAATATTTAAAACTTGCCACTGACTCTATCATTTACACAGTTAGTATTCGTATTAATCAATCTATTTCAGAATCATATGTCCCTACACTCTGGAAAAATAAATCATAACCCCTCTACACAAAAGAAGTAAATCTAATAAGCTTAAAAACCATCAGCACTAGGCTGTACACCACCCTCCAAGCTGTACACCACCCTCCAAGCAATGGTTTAACAGCTATCTAGCCAATAGGTAACAATGCATAAAGTGGCAGGGTTGCCTATCTCAGTACCAGACCAACAAAACCAATGTCCCACAGGTGTCCATTTTAGGACCCCTCTTCTTCAATATTTTCATATATAACCTGCACACTGCTTGCCATTACAGCACACTAATCCAATATGCTGACGATTCCAGAATCATATCCTCCTCTAGCAAAATGACTGACCTGCTGCAAAAAACACAGACTGCATTTACCTCATGGTTAATTGATGCACAGTTATTGTTAAACATTAACAAAACTTAGTTTTTTTTATCCTAAAAGTAGCACATCTGATTTCAAAATCTACTTCCATAACACAACTGAGATTGAAATTGTAACAAGTGTAAAACTATTGGGTATCACCAAAGACAACAAACTCACATTTGACCAACACATACTTAATGCTATTAAAAAAAAAATAATTTCAAACTAGGAACACTGTATGGAGATAAAAACTTTATGGACCCAGACACCAAAAAAGCACTAGCTAATACCTAACTGATCCCCTCTTTACTCTATGGTGCTCCCATTTTTACTAATCTACACACCTCACTCAAACCCAAACTCCAGTCTTGCTATTATAAAATTGCTAAATTTGCCACCAGCTCACTATATCACACTCACCACTGCTGAGCTCTGAAGGAGCTTAACTGGCTAGAATTCTCTCACCATCTTGTCTACTTCCAACTCTCAATTGTACAAAAACTAATATATAAACCAGATAACTGTCCAGCCCTAAAATTTACCCTGCATGTTTATATTCTCACCAAAAACCTCCGATCTGCTAATAGACAACTCATAGATGTACACAAACCCAAAAAAGTGCCGGCGAGTGTCTCTATTCTTAAGCCATAGCTAAATTTTGGAACAACCTACCAAAAAATATCACCAGTACAGAAAACTCCAAAAAGTTCAAACTCACAGTAAAAAACTACCTCTACAATTCCTGGACCTGCCCATACCCAACAGCTATTATCTAATTTTCCACTTTCCTATGCTTTTTTTCCCCCTCTCTCCACTCATCTCCCCCCCCTCCCTTTAATATCCTATCAACTTTAACCCTTTTCTGCTTATCCCACAAACCCGTGAGCCTATAGTACATCATCCCACAAGCAGACATTAGCTCAATCTCCTTGAACATCTTAATGTAACACATCTCGCAACCTACCCTACCACTAACTATTTCTTCTACCACTACCCTATTAACCACTTAATGTGCTATTTTCAAGTTGTCACCTCTACTCTTCAAAACCAAACATTGTTTTGTATTTCATGACTATTATATAATTTATATAAATATTTTGTAAAATTATAGTAATGTAAATAAGTATGGACATTCCCCACCACTGATATTCCTCTTGCAACAATGTATTTTATACTTTGTTTTTTTATTTTGATTAAATACGTTAACTGCATTCTGTCTTTTATTGCTACTGTTGGAGCTTTTCTCCCCGGGCCTCCACTGAAATGGGTTTCTGGCCCAGTCAGACATTCCCGGTCACCAAATATAAATAAATAAATAAATTTGAATTCCACTTTTACTTCTCTAGCTTTCAGAATCTGGAAATAGTCACAGAACCTATAATTACAAAGCAGAATAAATTACAGTCTCTCTGCTAAATAGCTCACATCCAGCAGCACAAAGTTACGACTGTTATTTGCAAACGTCATATATATTTTTCCTCATTCATGGAAAAAGGTCAAGTTTTTGCAACTAAGGAAGCATATACATTGCAGATTAAATCACATTTGTTTGGTTTTCCTGCTGCAGGTTTTATCAGGTTTAAGTATAGCTCATATATCTGTTATATTGTGATTCAGAAAGCAGCGGCAGCAGTGGCATATTTTTGCATGATTTACACTTGAGTCATAGTAGCCATGGTTTCAGCTGATGCAGTTTCAGGCTCCCCACTTGTATACTGCTAGACATTTTCTGGAAACTTTGACATACTGTTGCTTTCTTAGTTGCCATTGCAAGGATACATAGCACACCAAAAGGGTATCTTTTTAGTTTTCTTAGAGGAAAAATAGAAAACATTTGTGCTGTGCACTGACCACTCTGGTTAATAAAATGCCCATCATTTCTCTTGTATTCCTATTCTTTTGTTACATTTGTCCTTTTTTTCTTCTGTCTTGCTGCTTATTCACTGCCTCTTTTGTATTTGATGTGCCATTTCAAAGGGATATGTCCACCTGATTTCAAAGTTTTCTTCTTTCTTTAGTGAGCATGTTTATGGAATCTTTGACAGTAAGTAGGCACAAAATAACCCTGGAAGATAAGATATTCTCCATACTACATCATACTTCCAGAATGCCCGATTCCATCAGATGTACAACAGCATCCTAAATTTTTTGTAAAGTATGCAACTGCGTCTCACTTGCAGCTGGTCTATCCTTCTCCAGTTTCACAGCTGTGACTTAACTTAGCCTGGGGCATAATCTCTATATGCATACTAGTGAAAACTACGTAACATATGTATGATCCCCTCTCCTGACTTATTCTCTCTTTCTCTCTCTCCATCTCACTCATTCTCTCTCTCTCTCTCTCTCTCTCTCTCTCTCTCTCTCTCTCTCTCTCTCTCTCTGTTTACCATACTTAAGGCTACATAATGTAGCTATGAGCCTATCTTCTGTGTGATATCATGTGTGTAGTCATTTCATCTATTTAAACATGGTTTCCCATGGTAATAATGACCGGCTAAAACTGGTCTTGACAAAATTACCACACATCCATCCAACAAATAAATAAAAGAGGCATAAATATCCCTGTATACCCTGAATGCGGGTTTCCATCACTATGCCCAAGTTCCCCTACTTGGCCAAACCATTTGTCCATTATAACAGTGGAACAGCTATATGTGTTGGTTTTTTGGTTTAATTTGTGGCATAGTTTGGTAGACTGATGTAGGTGATCCTTGTCATCTACAATAAAAGTGCAAGATAAAATGTAAATGTTACATGCAGAATATAAATAATAGTGAATACAGATGGCAAATAAGCAGCAAACTATAGATGTCATAAGGATTTGTTAAGTACACTGGTGTTGGACCACAGAAAATGATAAGATTTTTATACAGTGAGTGTGAGAGACAGACAAAAACTAGATACAATAAAATGTTAAACAAAAGGAAAGTGTACCTCAACATGTATTATCTAACTTTGAGGGCTTGTTTTTCGAATAGAACTTCTATAAATGTTAGTTTACCACAAACATGAACATAATACAATGCAGTAAAATACAATAAAATCAAATCTGCAATGTTCACTCCTATCTACAGTCAGCCCTGTTATGAATTATTTCTCCTTGATTCCATTAATGATACAATTCAAATCTATCCTTCATCTAACCTTAACATTACTTCTCTCTCTAAAAACCTACCATCAAAGAAGTATACTGATGTCCTTCTATTCACATGTATTCAGTTCCAATGGGTTTACTCCTCTTGCTACCCGAATGTCTGACCAGTATACAAAAGATTTCAGTCACTGTATGGTGCGTGGGACGTCTGACATTGCTAGCAGAATGTGGGCCATAAAAGTGATGTCTGCACACACCAGCCCTCAGAACTTCACAGCCGCCATTCGAATGTCAGGTGTTCCTGCCTTCATGGCCATCGAATTCTAGGGAAATCAGATAAGTGACCCATTGGGGAACATTTTCAGCCATTTATTTTATTTGTAATGTTTGCTCATGTCATCCAGAAAGGGCAAGTGTAAGTGCAGCCATCAGATACTTCACAAAGATGCCCACGATCAGTGCCTGTTTTGTTTAGGTAGGTCACATGACTACAAGGCCTGCACTATCTGACAGGTGTTTCTGCCCAAAACTCTCCCCAGCAGTCTCCATGCACTCAACTTATACATAGAAAACCAAAAACCAATGTTTCAAACAGTTAATATTAGGTATAGAGTTTTCTGCTGACTTGCCTGCTGAATCACCAAAAAAGGCCAAGATCATCAGGCCTACTATAGCCGTGACGCCTCCTTTGTCTGAGACTCAGCCTGTGGTTGATGTCAGCCTGGTTGAAGACTCAGGCTCCCCTGCTTTGGATACTGTGGGTACCTACACGGAAGCCACACAATCCTGCACAGAGAGCATGTCCACAGAGGCTTTTCCAACATTGGTTACCGATGCCAGGGGGGACCTGCAATTTTGGTAGGACTGTCAGATCTCTCCGTTACCTTATAGTTGCCCGATACTAGGCCTTCCTCCATTCAGACACCCACTAGGCCATCTCTCAAAAGGAAGGAAAAAAGAAAACACGTGTTTCCTGCTCCTGAATGTACCCTGCACTAGCAGGCCTTCAGCCAAAGCCTGTTTAATGCCTTTATATCACTCCTGGGACATCCACAATCCCTCCTCCTATACTGAGCCATAGGCCTCAGACATCAGAGCTCTCTCTGAGGGAAGAGGAGGAATTCTCTGATTCTTCTTCTGAAGAATCTCTTTTATATACCTCACAGCTGCCTTCTCCTCTGGGATATGGTTCCCCAGAGGAAGAATCTGCTGCCCCTGAATCCCCAGCAGATGATTTAACTTTAGGGGAAACTATTACTAAAATGAAGGAATATTTCAAGTGGCAATCATCTAAAATGACAGAGGTACAAAAAAGGTATTATGACCTCATTCAGATGGATTCCCCAACTCCTACTGCTGTTCCGCCCATTCTGCCTGCTTTTCTGGATGCCTTCTCATCAGCATCCTTGAACCCTGACTCACAGCCCCCTGCCCCATGCAGACCTGACAGGTTTTAAAAAGCCCCTGAGACTGCTAAATAAGTGCCCTGCTGCAGACCCGGCCACAATTTCCATTTCTACTGATAAGGCTTCAAAATTATTGCCTTCTACCACCCTCCTCCCTGCTGACAAGGACAGCAAAACCATGAAGCATTTGGGTAAGAAAATATATACTTCTGCTACTCTGGATTTCAGAGATACTAATTATCAGACACACATGGCTAAATATGCCTTATCTCTTTTGGGGATGATCTCAAAGGAATTGTCTGACTCCCCTGATTTTACTGCCAAAACTTCACTATCTTCCCAGTTGCTCTTACTTCTCATTTTACCAGACACTCTATAAAGTGCAGATACAATGCTGCTGAGGTCTTAGCCAGGTCAGCAGCATCTGCCTTGAGAAGGTACTCCAGGCTATGCCTCTAACCTCTACCAAATGACTTTAGAACCAACCTGGTTGATGCTCCTTTGGACAATACAATCCTGTTTGGAACAAAAGTGGCAGACTTATTCAAGTCATTATAACAAAAGGGGAAAGAGATGCAGGATTAAAAAAAAACTTGTTGCTGTCTCCTCTTCCAAACTTCCAGAGGAATTACCCAGCAAAAACACAATTTATCAGAAAGCACTCATGCCCTGCTGCCTCCACAAGGCCTAAGAAAAACTCTAGGAAGCTACCCACCCCTACCAGAGCCTCCCCATATAATAGCCAGAGGTGACCATTTCAAGACACAGCAGGTAGTGTGTGACTACCTGCCAATCTTAGAACCCTCACCTTCTCCCTCTATCCCTCTCTTTGTGTGTCTCCCTCACTGTCTCCAAGTGAGGAGACATATCACTTCAGACAAATGGGCCCTTTCTATAATAGAAAATGGGTATTTTATGACCTGGCTCATGCCTCCAAAGAGAAGGGGTATCCCACAGCTCCAAAATGAGGAGCTCCCCCTATCATAGCCTGTGCTAGATAACCTTATTGTTCAAAGCACCATTCAAACAGTTCCACTGTCTGCAAAATGAAGAGGCTTCTACTCCAGGATTTTCCTGGTTTCAAGAAAAGACAGTCCCTGGAGGCCAATTCTGGATGTCTTACTACTCAACCTCTTCATTCAGATAAGAACCTTCAGGATGCTGACCAAACCAACTCTCTTTCCACTCCTACTTCCCCAAGGGTTCATGGCCACATTAGATACCAAGGATGCCTACCTTCACATCCCTATAAGACCAATTTTTCAGGAAATACCTGAGGTTCTCTGTGGACTTCTCTCACTTTCATTTCTCTGCCTTGCCATTTGGGCTTTCCACTGTACCCAAAGTCTTCACCAAATGTTTGGCTCCAGTGATTCCCTTCTGACGGACAAAAGGAATCCAGATATTCATACCTGGATGACCTGCTCATTTGGGCAGACTGCAAACAGGCCCTCCTGAAACACTACAAGTTGCCATTACTCTCCTACAGTCCCTGAGATTTCAGATCAATTTCCCAAAGTCTCAACTGGAACCTACTCAAGACATTTCTTGGGGTGTAGGATTTGTACAGACATCATAAAAAGTCTACCTCCCCCCACAAAAGGTGGAAAGCTTGACACAACACCTACTTCTGGTCATCCAGACCACAGAATTGCCTGCAAGGCAGTACTTCAGGATCCTGTCTTACATGGCATCCATTATCTGAATGTTACCATTAGCAAGACTCCATATGATTTGAGTAAAGGGTACCCCTCCTTCCCTGCCTCAAACAAGAAATTCATTGGTGGCTGAAGTAGGTGAACCTCAACCCAGGTCTTCCCCTACAACCACCTCAACCCAAACAGATCATGTACACAGATGCCTTATACTTGGGCTGGGGAACAACTCTGGGGCACCTGAAAGTGCAAGTAGTGTGGCCAGGGCCACACAATAAAGAACACATCAATATCCTAGAAATTGGAGCAATATTTTTGGCCCTGATAGCCTTCAAAACCAATCTTCAAGAAGACCCACTAAAATCTTTACAGACAATACCTCCATGCTGTGGTAGCTCAACAAGCAGGGAGGGACCAAATCTTATTTGCTTTGCAGACTTGCTCTCCTGGTGTGGGAATTGGCCACCTCCCAGGGAGTAACCTTACAGGTGGTTTACATACCTTCACAACAGAATTCTCAGGCAGACTCCCTCAGCAGATCCATGATGAACACACACGAATGGATGCTTCACAGGGATATCTTCCTGGACCTGGTGCACCGGTGAGGTACACTTTAAATGGACCTGTTTGCCTCCTCCATCAACAGGGAACTTCCTTCCTTCTGCACCAGACTTCCAGAACTTCAGGCTATAGCAACATATGACTTCTCAATCTTCGGGAAGGGGATGTTTCTCTATGCATCCCCCCCTTCTCCCTTGTTCAAAAGGTCCTGCTGAAGATCCAGCAGGACAGACCAAAAATCTTGCTGGTGACTCCCTATTGGCCAAGACAGCATTGCTTCCTCCTCCTCTTACAGCTACCCAAAGACAATCACCACAGGTTACCCCTCAGAGTAGGTATTCTCACACAGCACAAAGGATCCCAAATACACTCACAGTGGCAGTCTCTTCACCTCACCCTGTCGGTGATAGGATTCTGATCCTTTTCAGACACCTTTACAATGAGGATGTGCTGACTGTCCTGCAGAAGGCCAGGAAACCAAATAACAGAAAATCCTACCTATCAAAGTGGAAGAGATTTTCCATATGGAAAGCACTGTAAACAAAACTACAAAATTGCACTCATGGATCTGCCTTAACTCCCCTCATATCTTAACCTTCTCAGAAACTTGATTAAAGCATCACATCTCTAACTCAGAAATCCTACCCTCAGACTACAACATCTTTTGTGTAGACAGAGCAAAGAAGAGAGGTGGGGGTTGCCATCCTCTACTCTGACCAACTTACTCTCTCTCCACTCTCTACTTCCGTACCCAGTCTTCTTGCAGAAATCCTCATCGTAAACTGTCACCTTAACCCTCATAAAAAGTTTGCCATTGGATCCATCTATATCTCCCCAGGTGACAACATCCCTATTCTTAAAAACTTTCTCTCCTGGCTCACCCAGTATGTTCCCTATGAAACCATTATACTTGGTGACGTTAACGTAAATTGGGCCTGACTTTCCTCCTCTTCTCCTACTCATAGTCTCAATCTGTACGGCTTCCACCAACTCATATCTTCTCTACCAGGACCAACAAAACTCTACTTCTGGATCTATTATAGACTGGATCCTTACTTCTGATCCTAGTCTCAATCACAACCCTGGCATTCTTCCTAATTCTCTAAGTGACTATTCCCCTATCTACATCCATAGATACTCCCAAAATTCACCCAAAAAAACACCTTTATAAAGAATGTCACAATCTGATTCATTTCGATCCTGACAGGTTTAATTCTACACTGTCCAACATCAATTGAACCTTCCTTTATAACCCCCCCCCCCTTAATGATGCTGTAACTACTTTCAATAAGATATTTCTTGATATACTGAATAACATGGCTCCATCTATAAAAATCAGGGTAAAATCAAATTGTGCCCCTTGGCTCACTAAGCAAACACACACTATTATGCATCAGAGGGATATTGCCTGTAAAATTTGGGTCAAAAATAAAACTCCTCCCCTACTCCAACATTACAAAGAAATTAGAAACATATGTAAAAAAACTAATCATTAAAGACAAAAAAAACATTCTTTGCCTCCAGCCAATGCAGCTCACATATAAACCCTAAAAAGATTTGGTTCAAAGTTAATAAAATCCTCTACACCAGTAACCATCCTACCCCCAACCCCTTCCCTCTCAACAGACTGCTGCTATATTAAACAATCACTTCAGAGAAACAATTCAAAGACTAACTCAGCATAATCCCACTGCCTCTTCTCAGTGTTTACCTCCCAGTCCTTCTTCCTCCAATACATTCTCCTTACAACCAGTTCCCACTGCCTTCATCAAATCCCAACTGAATAAACTCAAATCCTGCTCTCCCTCCGTTGATAAATTATGTACCCATTTCCTTAATATTGCTGCTAATTTTATTGCTTTCTCAGTCATTATTCTTATTAATTGTTCTATTACCAAAGCCCTTGTCCCTGAAATATGGAAGTCCTTTTACACAATCCCTCTCCACAAATAAGGAAACTCCACCGACCCATCTATCGTCCAATTTCTATACTATCTCCCCTTTCCAAAATTCTAGAAAAATGTGTCCATACCCAGCTACTTAAACACTTGCTTGATAATAATCTCCTAACTCCCACCCAGCATGGCTTTAGACCTGTCCACAGCACATCTACCACATTACTCTCATTCACCCAAACAGTAGCAGAAGCCTATGATAAAAACCTACTTGTTTCCTGTTTATTTCTTGATCTCTCCAAGGCTTTTGATACTGTCTCCCACTCTAAACTGATAACTATACTTATTGACCTTCATCTTTCTATCCCCTCTATAGACTGGTTCTCTAGTTACTTATCTAATAGACAACAATCCATACGCTGGCAAACAGTCTCCTCCCCATTTCTGCCTCTCAACACTGGTGTTCCCCAAGGCTCTATTTTGGGTCCCCTCTGGTTAAATATTTTCACTAACAAATTACATTCTTCTACTAATCTATCTTCACTTTTACAATATGCTAACAACTCCACCCTTATTACCACCACCCACAGCATCCAAAAGCTCCTTGCTTTTACCCAAGACTCTTTCACTTCCATCAAAACCTGGCTCACTGATAACCAACTAATATTAAATCCTAAAAAAAAAAAATAAACTTCTACTTTTCCTTCCTAAAACACTAGCACAACATAAATCCTCTTTCTCCATCACCTCCTTTAACAAAACCATCATCAGACCTGAACCCCATACTAAATTACTTGGTGTCACCATTGACGATGAACTAAAATTTGACATACACATCAATCAATGCTTAAAACAAACACCAAAAACTAGGTTTCCTGTACCAAAATCATAAATTACTTTCACCCTCCACCAAACCCTCCTTTGTCCTGTCCCTTCTCTTACTCTGTCTTCTGTATGCAGCTCCAATTCTTACTAACATTCAGTCATATTTTCTTTCCAGCTAGAGCAAACATGCAATGAAATAGTTAGATTTGCCTCCAGTCTCCCCTGTAAATCCCACCACTGCCTTGCCCTTAAGTCATTACAATAGCCTGAATTCCCTAAACAACTTCTCCTTCCACAACTGCATATTGCACACTCAATTCTTTATAACCCCACTTCCTGCCCCTCCATCTCTAATACTGTATCTCAGTATAACCCCTGTCATCAGCTTTGTACATCTGACGAACATCTTCTAGACATCTATAAACCATCAAAAAATATTGGAAGGTCACTGTAGCTGGAACTCCTTCCCTCTTACTATAGGATGTATCTGCCATACTTTCCAATTCAAATTGGAACTTAAATACTGCTTACTAAAGACCTGCTCCTGTCCTTGTCAAGCTCCAGCCTTCTTTCTCTACTGATATTATTACTGTATAACTATATTTTGCACTTGTAAATATTTTTGCATATGAATTATCTTGCTGTTACTGTGTTTATATACTGAAACTAGTACACATCTGTATAGTTTAGCTGACTTCATTTTGATGTATAAGTTCTTGTCTATTTACCTATTGTAATGTTAGATCTTTTTTGAATGACTGTAATTGTATTTGGAGCTTTTCTCCTCGGGTTTCCACTGAAAATGGGTCCATGGCTCAGTTGGACCAACCCGGTTAACAAATGACAATCAATCAGTCAATCAATCAATAAATAAATAAACAAACAAATAAATAAATAAATATGGTGCCTCTGTGTGAACTATTGCAGGCAGGGTTAACTTTCTCATCCATTAAGACCCACTTGTCTGCCATTTCAGCATGTCTTCCCCTGGATCTCCCCTAGCTTCAAGACTACCGGCAAAGCTATTCCTTAATTGGGTCTTTCATCTCAGACTACATAGAAAACCATGTCCCCCTCCATGGGACCTCAACTATGTTTTAGAGAAGCTCACACATCCTGCATTTGAGCCAACTGCCCAAGCTTCCCTAAAACACTGCACATGGAAGACTGTCCTTCTCATGGCCTTGACCTCAGCTAGAAAGGTGTCAGAGTTGTAGGCCCTTATGGCTACTCAATCCTTCTTAGTATTCCACACAGACAGAGTAATTCATAGAACTAACCCTTCCTTCATGCCCAAGGTGGTGATTGACTTGTCCCTAAATCAAGCCATCCACCTACCAATCTTCTTCCCTAACCCACAAGGAGAAAGTGAGAGAGTACTCCATGCCCTAGATGTGCACAGACAACTCAGGTTTTACCTACACAAAACCAAGTCCATCAGACAGGCTTATCAACTGTTTGCCTCCTTCCATCCCAGGGCCCTGGAGAATTCAGTAGCTAAACAAACTATTTCAACATGGATTTCCAAAGGTATTACCTTTTGCTATAAACACCATGGGAAATCCCTGCTAGGTACTGTCAAAGCACACTTCACCAGGGCAATGGTCTCCTCAGGGGCCTTCTTCAGGGGTTTTGATACCTCCACTATACTGTAAGCGGCCACTTGGTCTTCAGTGCATACCTTCACCAAACATTACAAGATAGACCACATTTCTAGGGCCAGAGCTGGTTTTGCCAGTGCTATCCTCCATGAATTCCTGAAGAGCACTACTAGGCCATCTTGCCCTTCTTCACAGTAAGCTTTGGCACTTACCCATATGTACTGAATACTACAACATGTGAATAGAAGGACATAGAAAAGTTGTGTCAAATGTTACCATAACCATACACTTACCCATATGTACTGAATGCTACAACATGTGAATAGAAGGACATAGGAAAGTTGTGTAAAATGTTACCATAACCATAGATGTCCTTCTCTTCCATGTTGCAGTATTTCTTCCCACCTACCTTCCCCTCCTGTTATATGGCTTTCCCCTTCCTCGATGGCACAGGACTGGCATTATCCTTGCTAGGACTGATTCCGACTGGAGCTTACAGTTCTGTGGTCTGGTGCTTGCAGATGTCACATTTATGGCCCATATTCTGTTAGCCACATCAGATGTCCCATGCACCATACAGTGACTGAAATCTTTTGTATACTGGCTGGATGTTCAGGTAGCAAGATGAGTAAACCCATATGTGCTGAATACTGTAACATGGATGAGAAGGACATCTATGGTTATGGTAAGATTTTACACAGCTTTTCTTTCTAAACTATTTAGATGTTTGATTGACACTGAGCTAAAATTAAATAAATATGTTTGCACTGTTAGCTTTAAATCAAACCAAACAAATTGCAGATTGTGTAGGTCAAAACCTTTCCTCATCCAATCCTGCCATAGTGTAACTGCTTCTGTGTATTTCATTCATTTGTTGTTATACTCACTGCAGTTTCATACAATCTTTACACCTGAAACTTGAGTCAGCCTGCAACAGAATAGCTTGCTTTTCTATCAGCTATCAAAACCATACTTGCTACTATATTTACCCTTTGTGAACTTCTCAGGCTGGAATTGAGCACTCATTTTTTGATTCAGCTAAAATTTACTCACAGAACTCTTTATACTCCAAACTGTCTCCACTAACTAAGCAATTCTTTATACCCAAAACGAACTGTCACTAACATCTTTTCTTGGTGCATTAGCATCAAATAACCGAGATCTTTACTGGAAGAATTGCTTTTGTCCATCTAACAAAACGCAACTTAACGAAGAAGCATTCTACATGGTATGCATAGAAAAACTTTGGAGCCAACCCCCATAACCTGAGGTACATCACTGAAACTAAATAATTTTAGAATGTAGTAAATGGATTACCTTCAGAATAGATGGAGTTTTCACTGTGTGGTACCTTAAACCTCCTGTAATAGATGCCCATGGGATATATGCAAATGACCCCTTAAGGGTATCAAGCATTTTAGCTATATAGCTTCTGAATGTCTATGACTTTTTACTTTTCTCCCTTTTAAGTCTTTATGGATTCATTCAAGACAATAAAGCTAAACCCACTAGCTGCAGACATGCACATTTTTCCTTCATATGATCTTGTCAGCACAGCATAAGTGGATTGTTAGGTTATACTTCAGAAACACAGGTCTTTAAACCCAGCTGATATCCATAACTATTAAGGTATCTGCAAAATATCCCAGCTAACATCTAAACCAAAGAGTAAAAAGGTCACACAGATAAACTAAAAAAAAAAAAAAAATAGCCAAGCTAGAGCTTTCACTTTGTGATACCTTAAACATCGTGTAACAGAGACCCATGAGGAATCCATTAAGGACGTCAAATGTTTCAGCCATGACTTTTTAGTTTTCTCCATTTTGGTATCACAGAGTGAAAACTAAAGTTATCTTGGCTAGTTTTTCCTTATAGTTTTTACTAATTGGTTTGTCTGAGTGAACTTTTTACTCTTTGGTTCAGAATAGATGGGTGTACAGTTGTGCTGACACTTAATTTTCCAACTTTCATTATTGGCCTTCTTTCCGTCTACTAACAGCCCTAATAAGCATGCTATATATTGTCTTCTGTTGCCGTTCTTATATTTTCTTTCAGACATCTAACAGCTGAATTAATTATTGCTCAGTTTGCTGTACCTCATTTTCATTGCCTTATATTTTGTCATACTTCTGTTCTCAGTCCTTGTTTTTTTTTTATGATTCCTCTAGTACTGCAGCCTGTTTAGTTTATCAGGTCACCAACTAGTCATTTATTACTTCCTCCTTGGCTTGTCCTTTGTTGTTTGAGTGGTATGAGATTTTTGCTTGGATTAACAGACTCTTGAGTACTGTACAATTTGTATTAAAGTATGAATTACTAAAAACCTTTATTATGTCTTTTTGCTGTGAACTATATCTATAATTAAGATGCTTACTATAATACTGTTCACTGTCGATTTCTTCCATCCATCCATCCATCCATCTCTCCATCCATCCATCCATTCATCCACAGCCTTTTTGCCTGTGGAGTCAGGGTATCGCATCAGCAGTGACCATCATCTAGAGCCAATGTTCACACCATTAGGTGACTATCCTGCTGTGGTATGAATTGCATTATTATTATTTGTATTTATTTATTTATTTATTTATTTATTTTGCGGTTGGAAAGTCTGTCTTTCTTTTTTGGACTGTACTTGAAAATTATTTTTTTAGCTGGACTTTCCCAAGTAAGAAATGTAAATATTTGCATCAACCTTTTCCCCTTTTAGTTATTTGATAAATGGGTAGGTAGACTAATCTTTACAACCCTAACCCAGGGAACAAAGGCAAGGAGAAAGCAAAAGCTATATGCATGGAGAATGTAGAGCAGCCAATCAAAATTTACATCATTGGTTAGTGGGATAAAAAAATATTCAGAAGAAACCCATGTGCACAAGTGGAGAACATAAAAAGAAGAAATACGGTAATAAGAGCTAATGAAAACTCCAGACGCTGGGGCTTTGAGGTGCTGGCACCCACCACTGACAACTTAAGAAACTCTTTAAAGGATGCACACTGGATAATGCTTTATGAGGCTTGAGCTGGATAACCACAAACAGAGTGGACTGATATGAGTCAGGAAGAAGGTGGATAACCTTGAATGAACAAAGAGTATGAGAGTTCACTAGGTAGGAGGGGACACCCTGAGCACTAAAGAATAAATGCACAAATTTGTGAGGTGGGAGGGGATGGGAGTTCAAGAAAAATCACTGAATGTGGTGAGGGGAGGGTGTCCTTAGGCATGAGTAGTAAACAGAAATGCAGGAAGAATTCCATAATAAATAACATTTTGACTCAACTTTATTTACAGTATAAATTGCTATGCATTTATGAAATCTACATGACACTTCCAACAAGCCTACCTTTAGAAGAGGGTTTGACATCACCGGAGAACAGATTTTCTAGTTCAGGTAAAGAAAGCTTTTCATTGATCAATAAGTAGCTTATGAGAGCTACAAGTGGGACAATACACAGACATAATAAGTAAGCACACCATTTTTTATTGATTTGCAGGGTCTATATTAGATCAGCAAACGCTTAAAAAAGCGAACGCTGATTGATCGAACTTATTTAAGCGAATTTTTAAAATATTGAAGCAACAGAAACCCAATTTTTTTCCTAGGGAAAGAATTCAGTTGTCCGTTTCTGTTGCTTCAGTATTTTCAGTGCTGTGGTGGAAAGTTACGCGTCTGATTCAGGTAAGTGTGCGATTGTGTGGATGTGAGTGTTAGGGTGGGTTAGGTGAGATAGGGTTAGGGCGTGGGTTAGGTATGTGTGTGATTGTGTGGACGTGAGCGTTAGAGCGGGTTAGGTGAGGTAGGGTTAGGGAGCGGGTAAGGTGAGTGTGCAATAGTGATGGACCCTAGGGTTGGGTTGGGGTTAAGGTAAGTGGATAGTTAGTGGTGTGTGTATAGTTTTGTGTAGGGTTAGGTGTCAGATTTTAGGTGTATGTGTGTGGATTGCTATTTGTTTGGTGTGCTTCTGTTGTGTGTATGTCTTTTGGATCAGCGATTTTTTCCCTAGGAAAAAAATCGCTGATCTGACAGTTCGAGATTGTAAGCTTTTGCTTACATAAGTTCGATCAATCAGCGTTCGCTTTTTTAAGCGTTCGCTGATCTAATATAGACCCAGTTTGCATTCAATTTATATGGCCTAGTTTCTGCCGTTATTTGAGAAAAAGAGATGTGGGTCAGAGAATCACATATTGCTTAATTCAAGAGCTGATAACCCTTGAAGTGATCATTTGTAATGAATGCCTGATGAAGAAATATGCCAGCAGTTCATCATCCATTGTGATGTCAGCTACTGTTTCACTGCTGCACTAGGACTAGTATCATCCATTGTGATGTGAGCTACTGTTTCACTGCTGCACTGGGACTAGTATGACCTAGGATGGAATGTAGTTATAAAATAGCACATGCTGCAGAGGAAAGACAAGTTGCCATCTTCTTTAAAGCGTTCAGCTCTCTTTCTCCTTATTATATACAGTTTTTCTTCTAATAACAATCCCTATTTGTAGTTTTCCATCTACGTTCAGTGGAAATGTAAGATGAGTAGCAATAGACTTCTGGTGCAGCTCATGATATATGTTGCCATCACCCCAGAGTAATTTATTCTTAGTGATCTTCCTGGCATAGGGGGATACAGCCCAAACTACAGCCTAGGTGACCTGGGTTCAATTAATAGAGCGGGCATCTGAGATGCCAGCAAGAGAGGATGGATGGAGGAAGATGGGGCAAACATATATAAGCTCCTTGTGGAAGTGAGAAGTGGTCCAACACTAATGCCCTTTGCGAGCCCAACCCTCTGGGTATTACTGGGCAGAGAAATAAATAGCTGAAGTACTCCAATAACAGCAAAGTGATGTTCCCCCAGGATGCCTTGAAATCCTGACATTTCAGGAACTTGAGAAAATTGCTCCAGTCATTGAATGAACTTGAGATTCAAAATGATTTAGGACAACAGAACAAGAAACAGAAAAATTAAGAGGAGAAAAAATGACAAAGGGTCAGAGGGTAGACATATTTAAATAGATCAAACAGTATTGTAATTACTAGGTGACTCAGAAGTCAAATGTCTTACAAAGAAGCTAATAGAAAAATAAGACTTATTCATGTGCAGCTGGCATAGAAAAAAAACCCATTCTTGTACAGGCTGCACAGAAAAAGGCATGGTAAAATGTATAATGGAACAAAAGGCATTTTAAATTCAACAATTTATGTAGAAGATGGAGCAGAAGATATAGTGGGGCAGCCCTTTTTGTTAACAACTAAACGTACACAAAATAAAAGTCAGCTCTTAAATGTCAACCAGCAAAGGACTCTTAACATGTCGCAATGATGTGACATAGTACAGGTCTGGCTAACGTGTGTAGTAGTGCATTTTTGTTGTACATCAACTTATTTAAATTTCCAGGTGCTAGCCTAGAGCAAAGTATTTAAGCACAGAAACATGCACAGAACCCAAATGGTAAGAGAAGCATATGAATAGATGATAAGACAACCACTAAACCTACAGAGGCTGCCAAGGATAGGTTACTTTTTTTCATTATAGTTAGTGCAAACACTTCATTGAGGATCATGGCCATATATTTTCCATACCACCACAATGTATTTGGATTCTATTCCAATAGATAGACTGGAACAGAGATTGTATGCCTTGATATTGTACTACAGAATAAAGGTGATTCACTTTTTGTGGCACTGAGAATCAAGTAAAATTCATTAAACCAGTTTTCAAAGCAGACAGATGTTTATTAGTGTATTTTTGACTGCATTTTGTGACTTAGTCTAACAGGGTAATGCTTCATCATCAGCATACTGGAATATAACCCACTAAACACAGTGAGATGATGAATGTTTCACATAAGTGGTGACAGAGTGGGGCTACCAGGATAAAGCTTTGTGGGACAACTTTGTCAGCCCAAAAATCAGTAGAACATATATCCATCTATCTTGCCTATTTTTATTGGTTAGGTATTTCTAGAGCCACCTGAATATTCACCCACAGGGTTGATAGCTTGTCAACTAGATATTAATAAATGATAGTATCAAACACCTTGAATATGTCTAAAATTACACTTGGTACCACTTCTGAAATGTTTACAGTTTCCCTGATGAAATCTTTTACTGAACAAACAAGACAGTCCTTTTCTAAAATCATGAGGTACACAGTAATATGTTTTTTGGATTGTATGAAGACCACTGACTACTGCTGGAAAACACTTTCCAGTATGTGCGTCATGACATATGCAATAACAATTGCACTATATTACTAATATCAGCTGATACCAGCCCCCACATTTGTGAAATGGTATTTCTACATTTTTAAGTGATATTACCATCTCTAATGCAATGGTTAATCAGATATATCAGCATACTTATCAACCTGTTAGCATAAAAACATCTGGACAAAGCCTGACATAATGGGGGACAAAGGCACAAAAATAGGGACTGATTTAAAATCTTGCTCTTATAAACTTAGGAAGTTGCTAGAATAACAGGATATGTCATGGCATTTATTTTCTGAAAAATATGAAGTCTGAAACTCAAATGTATATCATTATTTAGTGACTTTAATCCTCAGATCATCCCAGCGATTTTGCCAGAAAATCACAAATTTTATGAGGAATAGATCAAAATATGACTTAAACATCTGGACATTCTGCAAAAATCTGGACAATTGAGATGTATGTATGTCACTAAACATGCTATGCAGGCAGCTGCCGACTTAATGAATAAAGGGTGAACTAGAAGGGAACCTACAGAAAACATTTCACTTTAGCATAGAGATAAACCTTGTAACAGTAAATAAATTCGCCTCTGCAAACTGAAATAAACTGTGCCACTCTTGTCTAGTCAAGAGAAGAAGTAAACGTTAAAGAAGAAAGGTGGAGACTGCTTTCTCCGACATTAATACATTTCAGTATACCTGCTATGTTACCTGCTTAGCCCTCTCCTCTATATCCCATGTTAGAGATACATTGAAAATCTTGCCAAGATTTTAGAGATTTTTACCATTTCAGTATTCTTTGAAGATCATTGAACAATTTCAATTATTGGTATTTTTTGGGTGGTCTGTATCAACTTACTGAGTCAGGCATTCTTGCTGTGATGTAATTGCTGTATGTCATATCACTTGCATGTACCAAAACCTTTAGGTTTGGTATCTTTCAAGGGTCTGGACAGCTTTTCTTATGTGAGATTTAATTGGAAAGATATTGTTTAGATTACTAGGGATATAATCTGTGAATTAATTGAGTGCCATATCCAAATCAGGAATGTGAGCAAACATCTCCAATCAATTTTAAGGATTAGAAGGTTATCAGAGTCTGGCTTTGTTTCCTTAGACATCAAGCTCTTAGCTACCTTGTATTACAAAGAAGTTTTACCCAGATGCAAGATGGTGAATATGGTATGGTGGTCACTTACTGTGTCCACTGTGATTCCATCAATTAAAATGTTAGGACAGTGCAATTGCAAGACCCTGACATCAATGCTTTCCTTCCAAGAATATTTTATTTGTCCTGGCGAGCAGTAAGAGAAGGTAAATAAGGCTTTGAAGTTACACTAGACTTTAAAAGTCTGTATTACCTAGAGCAGGCCAGACCAGGTTTAAGTAGCCTAGAATCAAGATTTCTGATTTGCTTTGTCCCTTACACCTACTATAATATTATCCAATACACTGGAAGACATTGACTGGATATTACAAAGACATGAATCAGGAGCGTTTCTCCCTGGGCCTCCACTGAAAATTACCTTTGTTCCAAGTTGGACTTTCACGATAAACAAATGTTAAATAAATAAATAAATACTGGTGAGAGAGAATATAGGAAGATAAACAGACAGATATATAGATAGATAGATAGATAGATAGATAGATAGATAGATAGATAGATAGATAGAAAGAATAAAACTGAGAACAGATTAGACAGTGGCTATGGTAGCTAATGATAGAATCAGAAAAAGTGTAAAATTGTGATAGAAAAACAGTGGAACAGCTTTTAATATTTGAGAGGGGTGGTTGAGAAGAAGGGGAATTTAAATGAGGAGATGAAGAAGTCAGATCTAGAATCGGTGTCACTGCAGCCAATTGGCACACTGTGTTATGGGTAATGAGTGACAGAAACCTGCAAAGAAGCTGAAACATAAGTTGTACAAAACAGTGGTGAAGGCAGTGCTTCTGTATGGCAGAGAAACCTGGGCAGTGAAGGCAGAGCAGTTACAAAAGGTAGAGGTGATGGAGACAGTGCCTGAGAAGGATAATAGGATGTACGCCATGGGAAAGACAGTGAAACGAGGATGACAGAATGGAAGCCAAAGTAGCCCGAGTTACAGATATAAGTCAAGGAGAACAAATCACAGTAGTTTGGCTACATCTACAGGAGAGCAGTAGACAGTTTGGTAAAGTAGATTTAGTACAGGCAGGAAGAAGGTAAGAGGAGACAATGGCATATAGCCACGAAATGGATGGATTGCTGGACAGAAGCATAATTTAGGAGGGGCATTCCATGGCTATAGTAGCAGACTGTGACTTACTTTTGCAAGTGCCATAATTGCACAGATAATGCTGTCTTTGTACATTGAACACACTGTGCATGTTTCTTCAATCTCCATTGGTGAAATCAGTGCACTTTATGTGCCCTACCATTCATCCCAGGGAGAGATGAATGGGCTTAGCCCCTAAACTCTTTTCCCTCCCCAGCCAGTTCCAGCATTTCCCTAGGCTTCTAATCTAACTCATATCACTTTTGTTGTAGTTAGAGAATTATATTTTTACACAAAACCAGCTGGCAGGATATGTCTCTCCATGGCCTGCATAGTAAAGTGCTTTTTAATGCCAGGTCAGTCCAGTGAAAACCCAGGCATTGTCTTTGATTTGCTATGTAATGTTAACCTGCCATTTATTGTACAAACCCAAATTTATGACAATGTTAAACTCTATCTGGCAGCATTCTTCCCCCCAAGTCTTTGTTATTCACAGACTATTCTCATATCTAGGTAGGGCAGCACTTGGGGTGATGTGTTCATATGTTTTTCCTAGTCATAAAACTAGGATAAATACTGCAAGTTCAAGTACCTTTATGTATATCTCTGGAGCAGCAGTGAATTGCATGTTTCCCCTGATATACTTTCTGTAGATCAGAGCATGTGTATGTACCTTTAAGAAGCATTTCCAGATGTAGCGTGTGCGTATAGATATGGACCATGTGTAGGCATCAGTGCTATTTTGAGAGAACAGCCAAAGTGTTAACATGCATGAGTGTGATAGTCAGTCTGTTTATAAGTTTATATAAGTATAAGTTACAAAGCCTCATTTCTGATGTGTTTGTATGTGAAAATGCTGCTTGAAAGGAACCCACAAATATTCGTCTTTTTTATCCTGACCAGATGAGAAATATGGTGTCAGAACCAGGATTAGAAGAGTTACTTCTTTGAGGCATGAGGTGCAGAGTTGAAGGTGAAGGCAGACTAAGCAGGTTGAGTGAAATGAAGTACAGACAAACTAAAAAGGGTCAGAAATGAGCTAAAGGTAAAGAAAACTACAAATGATTTATGTGGCAAAGAAAATGAAATGGCATATTTATAAGGCACAAAGCACATTATTAATCAAACAAGTAGCACAAAACATATTATTAAGCAAACGAAAGGCACAACTGCATTATTAATTAAACCAAATGTTCAAAACCATGATATTTGATAAAACTAGCAAGGCTATTCATATGGGTCTCAGAATTATGTTTGGTTTGCATAATGAGCATGTTTAGAGTAAAACGAGCACAAGAAAAGTATAATGAGCATGATAAGAGATTACAAGGGCATAATGAGTACAATTAAAAGGCAAATTAAGCTTGAAGAGCAAGGCGACGGCATGTTTTTTAGAAAAAGGCCATGTTTGGACACAAACTACTATTTTACATTGACCAAAGCAATTCAAAGCATAACTAGAGTTCTTTGAAGTATTTCAGAGTGTGCAAAGTGTTTGCAGAGTGTGTGCTTTATTACGTGGCATTATTTCAAAGAGTTTGCTGTTGTGCAAAGTACAGTTATATTGCAAAGTGCAGTCAAAGTACAGCCATTCCGAAACATTTCTTGTGCTGTGTGCATTTATCTGCAGAAAGCCACCATTTCAGAGTTTTTCTTACACTGTGCAGAGTTATTTCACAAAATACAGCCATTTTGAAAGGTTCTTGCGCTGTGTGCAATTTATTTGCAAACTGCATTCATCTCGAAGTGTTTCTTACTCTAAGCTTTTTCCATTGTGTACAGTCTATTCATGAAATACAGTCATTTTGAAGTATTTCTTGCACTGATATGGAGTGGTTTCATAATGTACAATGATTTCAAGGTAAAGTACACTGATTTCAGACAGTTCTTGTGCTAAGGAGACTTATTTGGCAAAGTGCAGTTATTTCAAAGAGTTTGTTGTGCTACTGGGCATAATTAAAAATACTAGCATAAAGTTCTGGCATGTGTGTGTGTGTGTGTGTGTGTGTGTGTGTGTGTGTGTGTGTGTGTGTGTGTGTGTGTGTGTGTGTGTGTGTGTGTGTGTGTGTGTGTGTGTGTTCGTACATTTCAAGCACCTTCACTAGTGTGTGTTGATATGGTAGAGGCATTTCGCAGACCAGGTCTACTTGTGTTTGATCATAATATAGCAGAAAATTGGAGCGTATTCGAGTAGGAATATGACATTTCCATACATCAGCTTTTTTCTGATAAAGATGCATGTACAAGGGCATTCATTTTGCTTAACTAATTGGGTCAGAAGCTATTGAAAGAGAGCATTCATTTGTCTATGCACCAGGAATATATGCAGGAGAGGGGGCAGATCATCATATTGTGGTACTGGCTGACTCAAGAGAGGACCTGGAGTGTTTAAAATGTAAATTTAGAGAAATGTGCAATCCCCAGACAAATAATACATTAGAGAGGCAAAAATCCAAAACAGCCTAGTAGAAGGCAGGAAACACACCAGCAAAGGTTCCACTGTTTAATTCCACCAAGTAAGACACGAACATTTAAAAACTGCAGATTAACGCTCTTGACAAAATTGCGTTTTCGTCTCCAATGACAAAGACTTCATCAGATAATGCTGAAATTAATAAATTATATGCATTATAAATACTGTTATTTTTCAAAAAGTATCCAATCAGTCGATGTGCATCAAGAAACAACCAATCTGTTACTGCCTATCATGAATATTAAAAACACATATCATTAAAATAAATGACCCAAAATTTACATATTGTTAATAAAAAATACACTTTTAAAATATAAAATATCCAAGATATATAGAATTGATATTCATATCACAAAAATTGATAGAGTGCAGGAAAAAAATTTTTCTTTTATATTTGAAAAAGACTTTTCTATTTAAGATAATGAGACACAAATTCATTGCAAATCATTACTTTTTATGAATGAAAAACACCATCTAGTGGTCGTGAATGCAAATTACAAGTAAAGGTTTTATATTTGTTGTTTGTTGTTAAATGTCAGCAGATTTAATTTTGAGTACTGATGTTATTGAAACACTCTCATTTAAGCCTGGTTTTTGTAGCATTGAGAAAAATTTGCCACCATAATTCCCTATAGGCTACTCTTTCTTCCCATAAACCTCCCTTAAATCCTTTTTGACCTGTTCAATAACAAAAAGTTGAAAACAGCTTCTTCACACTCTTTTGTATGCCTATACAGGGCATTAGTGTCTTTAGCCTTGGAAATCTCATAATAGTGTTAGTATATTCTCCTCCTCAGAATGCGTTCAGTCTTTCCTATATAGAAGGAATTGCATTTTTACAAATGCTTATGTAAATTACCCCTTGGTCTCACAATTATAAAAACCTTTGCTCTTTATTATTATGTTATTCCTACTAGGAATAATTATTTCCGTAACATTTGACATATATTGGCATTGGTTGCAATGACCACACTTATAACTACCTTTCTTTTCTTGTCCATCTATTCCATAACTTATTCTATTATGCTTTGATTGGGATTCAAAAATATTCTTTATACTCCTAGAATTTCTATATACAATTTTGGCATCAAATTATTGATGCCATTTATATCAGTTAAAGCTAAAAATTTTTCCATTCATTTCTAAATATTTCACTAACTCGAATGTTGGACACATTGTATTCCATAATTAAAGCTTGTTCAAATCCTGGTTCTTTTCACTACAAGTTGTTTTATTTTCTACCATTTGGATAATATTGCTTTGTCCCTTTATTGGCTGAAATTTGGTGTTTCTCCCCATTTCCACCTCATTTCTCAACTTCATTATGAAATTGCTTGGATAGCCCCTTTCTTCAAACATCCTGGTAAGTAAGTTGCATTCTGCCAAAAATCTTCACTAGCTGGTCATTCTACTACCCCTCACAAACTGACCTTTTACAATATTTTTCTTACAGTGTGAGGGGTGTGCTAGTGAAGTGAAGGAAGGAGTTGCAAAGGTTTGCTTCCTAAAGATCTTAGTTGCAAAATCACTTCCTGTCTTGTATATTTCAACATCTAAGTATTGCAACTTCTCCAATGAAAGAGTATATGTAAATTTTAAGAAATCTGTGGAATTGTTGATATAGTCAAAATTCGTAAAATTTGTCTACCCCTGCTATCCAAAATATGACTATATCATCCAAATATCGCCGATACAATGTCCAACATTTGTTGTAAATAGAATTGATTATATATTCATCCTCCCACTTAGCTAAAACTGTATCTGCATAAATAGGTCCACAAGCTGCACCCATTGCTGTGCCTTGGACCTGTTGATAGTATTCTCCTTGGAAAGTAAAGAAATTATATCTTAATACCATATCCACTAAACTTATAGTTACACTTTTTTCAGCCTGAGTCAATTTTGTATCTCTGTAAACCATTTCTTCAAACATATTAAGGCCTTCTTGGTGTGGTATGCATGAAAAAGATCAACTACGTCCACAGTGACAAATAGTAGGTCTTCATTATATAATTGTGAACCAATGCATCTTAAGAAATCCCAAGAATCTTTCAATATATATGGATTTTCACTACTTATGTGTTTTACCTTATTGTCCACAAATTTTGCTAAGGGAAGTGTTTTAGACCCTGCTGCCGAGACAATAGGTCTCAAAGGAGGGTCTTCCGCATTCTTGTGGACTTTAGGTATTCCAAATATTATTGGTATTCTTGGTTTTGCCACGTGCAAAAATTCAAAGGTTTTATTGTCTATTGATCCTTCATACAATAAACTATCTAATAAATTGTCAATTTTGCAATATGCTAAATTTATTTCATTAAGTGAGACCAAGGTGTATTTAACAGTATCATTTATTATAGAATTCATTTTTCCTTCATATATAATATTTTCCATGAAGACAATACCCCTTATCTGGTTTCATTACTCTCAAATCTCTGTTGTTGCTTAAGTCATATAATATTTGATTTTCCTGCTTAGAAAGATTGAATTCCATAACCTTTTCTTCATACAACTTTCTAATTTCGTTTTCCAACATATTATCAAAATTTTTGATTTGAGGATGTAAGGGTGGGTTGTATGTACTTCTCTGAATCAAAACTGAATCCTGAGGAGGCAGATTACACTTAATATTTGAATTGGTAGAAGCAAACAAAACACTGAAATTGATTTTCCTTAAGAAAAGCTTCATATCTATAATAGTTTTCACCAATTCACCCTTAACAGAGGGAATAAATTTGAACCCTTTACTTAACAAATGAAAATGTGTTTCAGTAGGAATAATATTGCTGAAATTGTAGATGGTAAAATTTTCAAAAGTATACTTAGTACCATTAACTTGAATTGTATTATGATGTAACTCAGAATCAGGGGTGGGGTGTATTTGGACTAATACCTCCCCCTCCCCCTTCTCCCCCCCCCTTTTTGAAAATTTTGATATCCATCTTGTTTATTATAAGAATTGAACGAATTTCTCCTCAGGGGTGGGAATTCACTATCGTATTCTAAATATAGGAAAGACTGAACGTACCCTGAGGAGGAGAATATACGAACACTATTATGAGATTTCCAAGGCTAAAGACACTAATGCCCTGTATAGGCATACAAAAGAGTGTGAAGAAGCTGTTTTCAACTTTTTTGTTATTGAACAGGTCAAAAAGGATTTAAGGGGAGGTTTATGGGAAGAAAGAGTAGCCTATAGGGAATTATGGTGGCAAATTTTTCTCAATGCTACAAAAAAACCAGGCTTAAATGAGAGTGTTTCAATAACATCAGTACTCAAAATTAAATCTGCTGACATTTAAAAACAACCAACAACAAATATAAAACCTTTACTTGTAATTTGCATTCACGACCACTAGATGGTGTTTTTCATTCATAAAAAGTAATGATTTGCAATGAATTTGTGTCTCATTATCTTAAATAGAAAAGTCTTTTTCAAATATAAAAGAAAAAATTTTTTCCTGCACTCTATCAATTTTTGTGATATGAATATCAATTCTATATATCTTGGATATTTTATATTTTAAAAGTGTATTTTTATTAACAATATGTAAATTTTGGGTCATTTATTTTTAATGATATGTGTTTTAATATTCATGATAGGCAGTAACAGATTGGTTGTTTCTTGATGCACATCGACTGATTGGATACTTTTGAAAAATAACAGTATTTATAATGCATATAATTTATTAATTTCAGCATTATCTGATGAAGTCTTTGTCATTGGAGACGAAACGCAATTTTGTCAAGAGCGTTAATCTGCAGTTTTAAATGTTCGTGTCTTACTTGGTGGAATTAAACAGTGGAACCTTTGCTGGTGTGTTTCCTGCCTTCTACTAGGCTGTTTTGGATTTTTTTCTTGGTTTTTGGTCGTTTTTCTACACTTACTGGTTTCGTGTTTTGCAACCTTGATGGAAGGAGGAACGCCAAAGGAAGAGATGGGGGAATCACGGAGACTGATAGGTCAATTAACGCAGCTTATTGACCTTTTGACGCCATTATGCCAGACGCTATGCCGGAAGCAAGGGGGAGAGGTTACCAATGGATTGGAAAGGACTGAACGGACCGAATGGTCAATGGGAGCCAAATCGAAAAGAAAACGTCGCAAAAGTGCTCTTACACACAGCGACTTAGAAGGGGAACAACTTTATGCTGAAACATTCAATCCGGCTAAGACGCCAATGGAACCTGAAAATGGATCTACTTCTTTGCTGGCTGAAGCCAGCGATACTCCGGATAACCCCACAAACGCCAATAGGAGCAAAGGTACTGTGAATTATTCTTTCCACAACTCGTGGAAGAAAAATGATATTAATGATTGGCTGAAAATGCCTTTCAATATACAGTTTAAAAGCGGACAAAAACATTTTTCTAGTGATGGCACAAGCTATCACAATAAGTTGGACAAATTGTATAAATTAATGTTGAAATTTAAGACACTTACTATAGAGAATGAATATTTAAATGAGTGCATTAATAGAAATGTGGTTCGAAGGACTTAGGGTACATAAGTACCCTAATAATGTAATAGGAGGTTCTTTTTTTCATCAGGAATTGTTAAAAGTTTTAACCAATGTGGTCTCAAGTTTTAAAACTGATTATTCAAGAAAACAAAAGAGTGCAGGAATTGTTGCAAAGTGAAATAGAGACTTTAGATCAACTTATTAAGGGAGATCTTATTTTTCAAATTAGGGAAGAAAGGGACAAATACTATAAAGTAAAGGATGATATTGAATGGAAATGCAGCGATGTCATAGAAAGGAAAATAAGTAAATTAAAAGAGATTTAAACGAGTATGAGAATAACACCCATTATCCCAAACCACCCTTTAAGAAAAATGATTATTACAAATATAGTGGTGATACCTTGGATGAAAATTATGAAAATGATGGTCAGGTAGGGGTTCATTTAGAATACGATAGTGAATTCCCACCCCTGAGGAGAAATTCGTTCAATTCTTATAATAAACAAGATGGATATCAAAATTTTCAAAAAGGGGAGAAGGGGAGGGAGGTATTAGTCCAAATACACCCCACCCTGATTCTGAGTTACATCATAATACAATTCAAGTTAATGGTACTAAGTATACTTTTGAAAATTTTACCATCTACAATTTCAGCAATATTATTCCTACTGAAACACATTTTCATTTGTTAAGTAAAGGGTTCAAATTTATTCCCTCTGTTAAGGGTGAATTGGTGAAAACTATTATAGATATGAAGCTTTTCTTAAGGAAAATCAATTTCAGTGTTTTGTTTGCTTCTACCAATTCAAATATTAAGTGTAATCTGCCTCCTCAGGATTCAGTTTTGATTCGTAGAAGTACATACAACCCACCCTTACATCCTCAAATACAAATTTTGATAATATGTTGGAAAACGAAATTAGAAAGTTGTATGAAGAAAAGGTTATGGAATTCAATCTTTCTAAGCAGGAAAATCAAATATTATATGACTTAAGCAACAACAGAGATTTGAGAGTAATGAAACCAGATAAGGGGGGCGGTATTGTCTTCATGGAAAATATTATATATGAAGGAAAAATGAATTCTATAATAAATGATACTGTTAAATACACCTTGGTCTCACTTAATGAAATAAATTTAGCATATTGCAAAATTGACAATTTATTAGATAGTTTATTGTATGAAGGATCAATAGACAATAAAACCTTTGATTTTTGGACGTGGCAAAACCAAGAATACCAATAATATTTGGAATACCTAAAGTCCACAAGAATCGGAAGACCCTCCTTTGAGACCTATTGTCTCGGCAGCAGGGTCTAAAACACTTCCTTAGCAAAATTTGTGGACAATAAGGTAAAACACATAAGTAGTGAAAATCCATATATATTGAAAGATTCTTGGGATTTCTTAAGATGCATTGGTTCACAATTATATAATGAAGACCTACTATTTGTCACTGTGTACGTAGTTGATCTTTTTCATGCATACCACACCAAGAAGGCCTTAATATGTTTGAAGAAATGGTTTACAGAGATACAAAATTGACTCAGGCTGAAAAAGTGTAACTATAAGTTTAGTGGATATGGTATTAAGATATAATTTCTTTACTTTCCAAGGAGAATACTATCAACAGGTCCAAGGCACAGCAATGGGTGCAGCTTGTGGACCTATTTATGCAGATACAGTTTTAGCTAAGTGGGAGGATGAATATATAATCAATTCTATTTACAACAAATGTTGGACATTGTATCGGCGATATTTGGATGATATAGTCATATTTTGGATAGCAGGGGTAGACAAATTTTACAATTTTTGACTATATCAACAATTCCACAGATTTCTTAAAATTTACATATACTCTTTCATTGGAGAAGTTGCAATACTTAGATGTTGAAATATACAAGACAGGAAGTGATTTTGCAACTAAGATCTTTAGGAAGCAAACCTTTGCAACTCCTTCCTTCACTTCACTAGCACACCCCTCACACTGTAAGAAAAATATTGTAAAAGGTCAGTTTGTGAGGGGTAGTAGAATGACCAGCTAGTAAAGATTTTTTGGCAGAATGCAACTTACTTACCAGGATGTTTGAAGAAAGGGGCTATCCAAGCAATTTCATAATGAAGTTGAGAAATGAGGTGGAAATGGGGAGAAACACCAAATTTCAGCCAATAAAGGGACAAAGCAATATTATCCAAATGGTAGAAAATAAAACAACTTGTAGTGAAAAGAACCAGGATTTGAACAAGCTTTAATTATGGAATACAATGTGTGCAACATTCAAGTAAGAGAAATATTTAGAAATGAACTGCAAAAATTTTTAGCTATAACAGATATAAATGGCATCAATAATTTGATCCCAAAATTGTATATAGAAATTCTAGGAGTATAAAGAATATTTTGAATCCCAATCAAAGCATAATAGAATAAGTTATGGAATAGATGGACAAGAAAAGAAAGGTAGTTATGAGTGTGGTCATTGCAACCAATGCCAATATATGACAAATGCTTCGGAAATAATTATTCCTAGTAGGAATAAAATAATAATAAAGAGCAAAGGTTTTATAATTGTGAGACCAAGGGGTAATTTACATAAGCATTTGTAAAAATGCAATTCCTTCTATATAGGAAAGACTGAACGCACCCTGAGGAGGAGAATATACGAACACTATTATGAGATTTCCAAGGCTAAAGACACTAATGCCCTGTATAGGCATACAAGAGCGTGTGAAGAAGCTGTCTTCAATCCTTTTGTTATTGAACAGGTCAAAAAGGATTTAAGGGAGGTTTATGGGAAGAAAGAGTAGCCTATAGGGAATTATGGTGGCAAATTTTTCTCAATGCTACAAAAACCAGGCTTAAATGAGAGTGTTTCAATAACATCAGTACTCAAAATTAAATCTGCTGACATTTAAAACAACAAACAACAAATATAAAACCTTTACTTGTAATTTGCATTCACGACCACTAGATGGTGTTTTTCATTCATAAAAGTAATGATTTGCAATGAATTTGTGTCTCATTATCTTAAATAGAAAAGTCTTTTTCAAATATAAAAGAAAAAATTTTTTTCCTGCACTCTATCAATTTTGTGATATGAATATCAATTCTATATATCTTGGATATTTTATATTTTAAAAGTGTATTTTTTATTAACAATATGTAAATTTTGGGTCATTTATTTTTAATGATATGTGTTTTTAATATTCATGATAGGCAGTAACAGATTGGTTGTTTCTTGATGCACATCGACTGATTGGATACTTTTTGAAAAATAACAGTATTTATAATGCATATAATTTATTAATTTCAGCATTATCTGATGAAGTCTTTGTCATTGGAGACGAAAACGCAATTTTGTCAAGAGCGTTAATCTGCAGTTTTTAAATGTTCTTGTCTTACTTGGTGGAATTAAACAGTGGAACCTTTGCTGGTGTGTTTCCTGCCTTCTACTAGGCTGTTTTGGATTTTTTTCTT
Source organism: Protopterus annectens (assembly GCF_019279795.1). Classification (NCBI taxonomy): domain Eukaryota; kingdom Metazoa; phylum Chordata; order Ceratodontiformes; family Protopteridae; genus Protopterus; species Protopterus annectens. The sequence continues at coordinate 1,488,665,951 of NC_056743.1, read as the reverse complement.
GGTTTTTGGTCGTTTTTCTACACATTAGAGAGGCACTTATTTTATACAAGAGAACAAAAGCCAGGTGAAACTTTTGCAGCTTATATCACTGACTTGAGAAGCAAGGCTAAAACATGCAGATTTGGTGTTTTGAATGATGAGTGAAATCAGGCACAAGTGTCAACCGGTAGCAAACAATTTAATAGTAAAAGCGCTTTTCGTCGGTACGTTGTACAGACTTCCTGAGACAAAAGTTCAACGTAAATGACCCTTTAAATAATTAAGGGCAATTACTCCAAACTAATCAAATACAGTGATTAATTAATAAAACACATAAGTTCTTTTTTAAAAAACATCCACACATATGTGACTTAAAACAACAAAAGTACTTATGTGTTTTATTAATTAATCACTGTATTTGATTGGTTTGGAGTAATTGCCCTTAATTATTTAAAGGGTCATTTACGTTGAACTTTTGTCTGAGGAAGTCTGTACAACGTACCTACGAAAAGCGCTTTACTATTAAATTGTTTGCTACCGGTTGACACTTGTGCCTGATTTCACTTGCCTTAGCAATTCATCGTTGGATTCGTTTAGTGTGTCTGTTTGTTTAATTTTTCTGTTTTGAATGATGAGTTAATAAAGATTAGGCTTGTGTGTATGTACCTGTAAGAAGCATTTCCAGATGTAGCATGTGTGTATAGGGATTCACTTTGAATCATCAAATGTTCAGAACATCGACGTTCTGATCATTGAGACCAGAACATCGATGTTCAGAACATTGAAAGTTCAAAATGAACCATAAAAAAAAAATTACAAACACTATGTTATGCAGGGGGGCTTCACCCCCCATGTGGGGGATTGTGCCCCCCTCACCCCCCTACTTTTAAGTTCGAACTCTGAGATCACACTACAGTGGGGTAAGGGAAATCTCCCATTTACCGCTATATGCGGTAGCGCTAAACGGGAGATTTCCCGTACCCTACCTGCAATGCCAACACTCAGATGGCACACACACACAACATGCAGGGCTCCTTGCTGCCCTCCATACACACCCAACATTCCACAATCTCACTTACCTAGCACTTCCACTTTATACCTTCCATGTTCTGAACATCGATGTTCTGGTCTCGATGATCAGAACTTCGATGTTCTGAACATTCGATGATTTAAAGGGAACCCACATATAGATACACAGCACTTGCAGGCAACAGTGCCATTTTGATAGAACAGCCAGAGTGTTAACATGCATGAGTGTGGTAGTTAGTCTGTTTGTAAATTTATTTAAGTTAAAGTTGCAAAGTCTCATTTCTGATGTGCTTGTATGTAATAAAGCTGCTTGAACAGAACCGACAGATGTTCATCTTTTTTATCTTGACCTTATGAGCAACACTTTCCACCTGGTTACAAGGTGCATTTCTGCAAACATTCCATGATCTCATCATCAGCCTAGTGCACAAGTATTCAGTGTCGTTATTTGAATACCTGGATCAAGAATAAGATATATAAATTCGCTCTGGAACTTTTCAGTCCTTCAGAAAGTTTTCGCTTCTCTCACAGAAAGTACTTCTGCTACTCATAGTTTTGGACATTCTTGGTATTGGAGATTAGTGATGTGACAGGGGAGTAAATATTATGGCTTAACCATGTCCTGGAATACCTTAGGCTGAACCTACCATGGATTTTGCCACCTGTTACCAAGATGATCCATGTTAGAGTTCACTAAAATATCAGTAGAGGCATTCTTATTTTTATATTAGGTCAGCATCTGGTACAAGGATCTGGTGCTAATTGTCCAGAATCATTAGTTAGAGTCAACAGTATAGCAGTAGCAGTTATTTTGGATATTGATGCTTTAATTTGTGTGTACCCAAGAAATATTAAGTATGAGTTATGCTGCAAAAATTATCTTAAAGCATTGTAAAGACTGGGATGGTGGTAATATCAGATGATAAAATGGTAACCTTGCCTTCTTGAGCCTTAGGTCAGGTGCTCATTACCAAGGAGTAACACTAATCAGTTAAATAGCTACACCTAGTAATTATAATTTCCTGAGTTCTGAGAGACATGATGTCATTCAGTACTAGGATATGCAAACAGAAATTAGAGCAATATGAAATAAATGCACCTAGATAGTTTCAATAAGCTAATAAAAAGAGTGAATAAAAAAATAATTTTCATGTGTACTTAAGTATGTTACCAATACATGTAACTCCACATGAACTAAAGCAGCTTGGAATTCTGGGTACTTTGCAGGTGCTAAGCAGAGAACTCTTGGCATACATGAAAGATAAAGAAGTAATACTAGTTTCATGAACTTTGATCAGTCCATGACTCAGGAATAGGGGCCATTCCTATCATGGTATTTGAATCCTAAATAAATGAAGTAACTGAAAAAAGGGAAACATCTCATGTAAAAGGACATTCTTTTCAAGTGTGATTTCTTCTGCATTAGAGTGTTTATCTGTCCTTTTTCAAATTGTAAATAGGCTATAGAGCCCAACCTGTTTCACACCTCATTGGGAAAAAGTTTACCAACAGCAGGCAGGTCTTCACTTTAACCAGCCTGTGTTTCAGTACAATCTGTTTGATGTGAATATTTTTGATTTTTGAGCTGGTTTATGTTGACTTTGATTAGGTCATGGATGTGATCTAACAGCTGTACCCAATTTAATTTGAGATGGACTCTGGTTCTACAATGCTGGTAAACCTTAAATCAATGGCTCCTTTTATTTTTCAGATTTTACAATCTTATTGAGAATGGCAATACTGCTTTTGCAGGACTCTCAGCTAGTCAAAACACAAAAGCACAAACCTGTATTTTTATTTATTTTATTTTACATTTGTTGACCGAGGTAGTCCGACTGGATGCATATCCATTTTCAGTGGAGGCCGGGGAGAAAAGCTCCATGGAATAACAAATCATCATAACATGTCACATATTACAAATAACAAATAACAAATATATTATTTACAGAGATTAGATGGGCAGACAATGCAAATTGCATATAGAATATTTTCAGTGATTAGAAGAGCAAACATTATAACAAATCATCAGTAAGTGTTATTCAGTGTGAGAATTGGATAAAATTGCATAGTAGGCTACCTAGCAGATTTACAGATTCCAGAGACAGGTTAACCAGCTTTGATGCAGTGACATAGCCAGTTTGTTCCCAGGTGGTGTTTGAGCCTAGTTTTGAACTGACCAAGTGAAGAGAGTAAGGTAATATCAGCTGGTAGAGAGTTCCACGAGCTACCTACAGAATTTACGAAGAGTGAGTCACTGGCTGAGTTATTAGTTTTACATATCTGAATAAGGAGTCTGTTGGAGGAGCACAGCAGTCTAGGATTATTATAGAGGGTGACAAGATCTTTAAGTGCAGGGGTATTGTTAGAGTTATATATCATTTTATGGGCCATAAACAATTGGTTATATAGTATTAGATTGGGTAGTTCAAGCCATCCAAGCTGGATTAGATTGATGCAGTGATGTGTCCTAAAAGGCAGCCAAGTGGCAAACCTGGCAATGTGGTTATAACAGATTGAAACTTTGTTCATGCCAGTCTTGTTAACATTAGAGGGAAGAGGGTATGCATACAGAAAAGTAGAGAGAAGGTGAGATCGAGCTATGGCAACTTTGGCTGGGGGGGTTAGGAAGGCTTTTATTCGGTAAAGTGATCCTAGTTTTTTTGTTGATGGTTTTGATCAATTGATTAACATGTAGGTCAAATTTTAGATTATTATCTATAATTACACCTAATAGTTTAGTGGAGAGGTCAGGAGAGATTATTGTTCCATCATTTGCTTTTATTATAAAGTTAACGTCAGTAGACCTTTGTGTAGGTAATAATAACATCATTTTAGTTTTTTTAGGATTTAGAATCAGGCATCATTGGGAAAGCCAGTATTCTATTGTGTTAAAGGGGGTCTGGGTGGCTAACTGTAACTCTATTCGGGATGTGGCTGAGCAAATCAGGGTAGAGTCGTCAGCATATTGGATACAGCTGACTTTTGGGATAACAGTATTCATATTGTTGATGAAAATGGAAAATAACAGGGGCCCTAGTATAGAGCCTTGTGGTACTCCAAGGGTGTTAGGTAGTAGGTTAGAGAGTTTATTCTGCCAAAGAACAGCCTGCTGTCTACCACTTAGATAGTATTTAAACCACTGAAGGGCTTTAGGATCTAGACTGAGTGTTTGCAGGGTGTGGATTAATAGTTGGTGGTCAACCATATCGAATGCCTTGGAGAGATCCAAAAAGAGGGCTGAAGAAATATGGTTATTGTTTTGATTATTGTGTATGGTGTTGCAAAGGCTAGTAGGGCTGAGGTAGTGCTGTGAAGAGGTCTGAAACCATGCTGGGTATCTGCCATGAGATAGTTATGTATTAGGTGGTGCATGAACTGTCTCTGAATACATTTTTCCATAATCTTTGCAAGTGGAGAGAGTATAGCTATAGGCCTATAGTTGGAGAATTCAGTAGAGCTACCTCCTTTACAGAGTGGGATTACATAGGATATTTTCCAGATAGTGGGAATTTTAGCTTCTTCTATGGTTTGATTGATAAGTATCGATATCGGGTATGCAATATCATCAGCTGATTTTTGTAGGTATTCAGCAGGAAGTTGGTCAGCCGATAGTGTGGTGGGTTTTTTGTTTTTTGATTAGGGTACGGATAAGTGATGTGGAGACAGGTTGAAAACTAAATGAGAGTAGGTTTCTAGAGGTGATACTTTCTGGGCCAAGGGGGCTAGGAGGTAGTTGGCTGGCTAGGGCCTGAATTGTCTCTGTAAAGAATCGGTTAAACTATTTGAAACATCCTCTGGGGGTTTATCAGTAGTGGCAACTGGGATGGGGGTAGTAGTTTGCCCAGGGTGTAGTAGTTTATTCAAGCCTGCCCAAAACTTCTGAGGGTTATTTTGATTTTCTGTCTGTAATTTGCAGTGGTATTGTTTTTTGTCTTGTAGTATGAATTTTTTAGTTTTATTCCTAAGTTGCCTGTATTTAACTTGATCTTGGGGGTGTTTAATTGAATGCCATAAAGCCCAGGCTTTGTTTCTAAGGCTAATGTTGAGTCTAGTCTCTTTAGAAAGCCATGGTGCAGTTTTTGTCTTTGTTCTTTTTGAGCGAATAGGTGCGTGAAAGTCAAGGATCGCAAGGTATTTATTGTTAAAGTACACAACTGCTTCCTCTAAGGGGAGGAGTTTTAAAATAGACCAATTACATCATTTTAATTCCTGCTGGAATTTGGCTGAGTCAAAGTTTTTGTTATTTCTAATATTTCTTAGTAAGGGTTGTTGGGGATTGATAGCTTTGTGCTTAATTATATATGTGAGATGGTGATTGCTTAGACTATCAGGGCGGGTAACAGAGGTGTACAGATGGGGGTGACTATTGATGAGGACCCAATCAAGTATGCTTTCTTTTTGGTTGGGCTTACCTACCCTAGTAGGGGTGTTAATGATTTGCATAAATGAGTGTAGGTTAGTATGGGTGGTTGGGGATTCTGATGAACAGGTGGCCCAGTCTATATTGAAGTCTCCAAGAAGTAGGGTTTCTTGGGGGTAGTGACTTGATATCCAGTGTAAGGTGTCTTCAAGTGTAGCTATATTGTTACCTGGGGGAATATACATGCAGATGATATAAATGCATTTACGTTTGTTAAGTTGCAGTTTGGTGGCTAGAATCTCTAAGTTGTTAATCTGAGGTGGTTGTACTACATCTGTGATTACATTCAGCTCTGATTTATAGAGTATAGTTACCCCACCCCCCTTCCTGGAAGCACGGTCCAGCCTGTGTATGTTATACCTAGGAGGTAGTACTTCATTGCCTGTAGTGATAGGTTTTAACCAGGTATCTGATAGACAGAGAATCTCAGGAGACTGAACAGCAAGGAGTGCATGCAGTTCATGTACCTTGTTATTAATGCTTCTAATATTAAGATGACATGTTAGGAGAGAGTTAGATGGCCTGGAAATTTTAGGTTTGTAGCTTAGGTTACAAGTAGAGGAGGAGTATGTGTCTAAGGTGGATGGGCCAGGGTTGGGGTGTATGTCTCCACCAAGTAATAGGCTAGGCCTAAGCTTGGAGAAAAGTTTCAGGAATTTGTCTACAAGTTTATGGCAGAGTTTGATTCTAGTGCTAATTTTCCTAGAGTTGATGTGTAGGAAGGGAGAACAAGATGTTGGATATGTCCTGATACTGTAAGTATGCTTGAAGGTGGGATGATTGACAACTTGGGTGATAGTATGGGCCTTTGGAACTTGAAGTCTTGTGAGAGACTGATTTTCATATAAGGTAAGGAAGTATGGGGCTAATAGGAGGGGTAGTAAAAAGCAGTGCAACATTGTTTGGGATGGGGCTTGAGAGATAAGAAACTGTTATACCTGCAATTGCAGTACCAGAAGATAGTGTGGTTAGGTAACTGTATTGGAAGGGGGTGGGAGGCTGCCAGATGAAAGTTAATAGATGCTGGTGAGATGTAGGTAGAGGGTTTGGGTAGGGAATAATTATCACAGCAACAGGTGATAGGAGCTAGTAGGTGGGGGAGTGGCTAATCAGGTAGAAATGTAGAGGTAGTGGGGCAGGTGGAAAGTGGGGGCAAGGAGGGGAGCGCAGTGAGGCTGAGCATAGCGAGGACAAGCGGAGCGGGGCTATTGCAAATCCCAAGGTTTTCTAGTCTGCCTTAGAGCAGTTGGATAGGTATTATGGAACTTTTTTATGCATTTAATTTTGTTAGCTTATAGGTTCAATTATAGGAAGTGAAGCCTTTAGATTATGTCCTTTTGTATTACACTTTTTAAAGTTAGTATGCTATAGATAATATCATTCTTGGGTTGTTTTGATGGTAAAATTTCAAAGATTAGAGGGGTGGGTAAGCTACTTTTTAGTTAGGGTTAGGAATAAGCCGATTCAAATTCTCTAATGAGAATGAGAACATCGTAAAAAGAAAGTTCTAGCAGAAGAGCAGCTAGAAGGAAAGGAGATTAACTGAGTCGAGTTCAGCAAATTCAGAAGAAGGCAGCAGTAGAAGGAGTGAGGTACAAAAGGGGAGGGCAAACACAGAAATAACTGCAGAGCCAAGTTCTATAACTGCACAGCAAGGATCAGTCACTTAGACTACCGGGTACTGTGAAAAGTATCGATGCAGCTGACAATTGTGTAGACTAGGAATTCTTAGAGAAATAGAAACCTTATGCGAGGAGTGAGTATGGAGTGGGAGAAATATGGACAAGTGTATTGGGAAGGAGACGACCGAGTAAAATAACGATTCCAAACTAGAAACTACTGGGTTTGGAGAGATCTCTGGTGGGGGTGGGGGTCACCAGTAGTGTGCACTCCCCGAATACATTCTAATGAAATTTACAATCATAAAAGGATTAACGCCTTAACACTGTAATGTTGCCATTGCTTTAAGTAAACTGGCCACAGACTTTTCCAAATGCAGCTTGCTGGTAGAGAACTGCTACAGGGATGGTAGAGAACTGCTATAGGGATGCCTCACAGTGTTTGTATTAGCTGACAACTGTAAATGGAAATTAAAAAAGGAAGAAGATTAGGAAAAGCTGATAAGGGGAGTGCTAGAGGAGGTAGGACTGTATTTATAATTGGTGCAATGTAAGATAGGAGTGGAAGGAAATAGGTAAAACAGCTTAATAACGCTACAGTTACTGAGTTAAATTAAAAACTCTATGCAGTAATTTGACACAAAATATGTTCAAATACAACAAGCATCTAGGCATATATATAGTGCTCAGCCACGATTAATGTACATTATCAGGCTTGGCCTGCGTAAAACTGTCACTGTAACATATGACAGTATTACCTATAACAGAATATATAGTACAAGGCATTACTACACTATAGCAACTGAATGTCTGCAAACTATAAGGAATTACATTAATTCCCAGTTTAAGCATATCATAAGCAGTTAAATTAGTTCGCTGTTAATTGCTTCATATTAATTTTTAAAATACAGGCCTAGGAACACAGCTGATAAAGCAGAGTATCTCCTTTAAAAATCAGTGATAATTACATAATAGTTTCAATAATATGAGCTAAAAGGTCAGTAAAGTCACAATAAAAACAAACAAAAAAGAATAATAAACCACCTTAAAACATCCCTGTATAACTGAATTCAGTTAAACTGATTCTCACTTTCCTGAAAGCAGATACCTGAGACAGAAAAAATGCAAATGTAAACTGATGAAAACATTGTGTTCTTTCCATAATACAAAATTAGAAAGTGAATAGACTCTACAAATGTTTTTGCAGAGACACAATCTGCACAGTTCCCACAGAACCCGTACGACTCTCACTAAATATATGCAGCTCCCCACACAATCTACGCAGCCTCCATCCTTCCCCCAATCTAAAATATCTTCACTCTAAGATAATTGCAATTTGGAGAACATGCAAAACACACATATACGCAATTATGTTCGGGAGATGTGGAGGTGAAAAACCAGGTGTGTGTATAGGAAGCTGCCTACAAAAATATATATTTAACATTCTCCATTAGTGCTTCAAAGAAATATTTTTATTTATTTAACATTTGATAACCAGGAAAGTCTGACTTGGAATGAAGCCAATTTTCAGCAGAGGCCTGTGGAGAAACATTCCAGATGTATGTCTTTGTAATGTGGGAGGAAACTGGAGCACCCGGAGGAAACCCACATGAATGCAGGGAGGGCATGCAGACTCTGCACAGAAGGCACTCGAGCCAAGAATCAAACCAGAGAACCTCTTACTGTGAGGTGACAATGCTACTGCTGCACCACTACACTGCTGTAATAATAATATATTATTCAGTCTCTGATCATTCAAGCAGATATGTTTTGAAATGGTTTTTAATGAGTAGATATGTTTCAAGTAACATGCTATAACAATTGAGACCACAGCTTTTACCATTATCTTTAAAGTTATCCTTGATAACCTTAGTCCTTAGAAAATGCTTGATCTGATATATTGGAAAATTACTGACTTGCCTCTGAACTTCTTTTTGTATGTAAAGTTATCGAGAAGGCACTTTGTTATCCCTACTTCTCAACTGTCCAGCTTTTCACAGACTGTGAAGATTTTTGTCTAATATTTTTGGTATTCCTTATAAATTTTGTTTTCTGGTAAATTATTAAAGATTGACGTCACTAAATAATGAGAGAAATTTGAGTTTCTGACTTCATATCCTTCAGAAAAATATATACCAATGTAAAGCCTTTTGTTCTACCCACTTCTTACTCTTATAACAGCAATATTTTAAAACGTTTCTAGTTTTGGCCTTCATCTTCTCATTATTTTTGGTTTTGTCCAGAATTCTTGCACTAAGAAGTTGAGAGGTATAAATGATACCTGATATTTACCTTTTGAACATCGTGTGACCTTCTTGAGCCATGTTAATCTAGTTTTAGACATTAGAGAAGTACTATTATAATTCTATTCATCCATCCACAACCCCTTTTTCCCATTTTTACTCATGGAGTTAGGGTGTCACTTCAACATGGAGAATCATCTTGGGTAAAATATGACTTGAAAGCAATAATTATGCTCCATCTTAGATGTCTTTGATCTCTCTCTCTTTGGCAAGAGACATTTTGGATCATAGTATCTTGACTGAGCATGTAAGGTTCTACTATAGTTTGAATGGCACCATTAGGAGTGTTTTGCGTCTTATATATTTGTTGAAATGGAAGCTTCTAGAGTTAAAACATCTGGTTCTCTCCCTTGAATTTCAAATGTCATAGCCCTGTATCTTGCAGCTTTACTGATCGCTGTGTATATGCTCCCACTTAAGGAAACTTTAAAAAGAAGTAATTATGTTTGTTACCAATATTACACTGATGATATTAAGCTTTCTCCTTTCTGCTTGAAAGTCTATGCCAGATTTTACAACTTCTGTATACTGAATGAAATCTATCAATGGATGCCTCAAAGTCAATTAAAGCTGAAACTTACTAAGACCAAGGTGATGCTAGTTCATTTCATTAACCATTGGTCTTATCTTTCTCTCCTTTCTCCTTGTTGCATATAGGAAAATAATTTAGAAATTGTTTCAATCCTTAATCTGGAGTGTGATGCCCCTGCACTGGCCCAGTAATCAAGAAGCCTCAATCCTCATCACTGGCAACAGTGGGAGGATGTACACACTGGGAGGATGACAAGTACAGACACAGTAAATTGCAATTTCCCTTAAGAGCACACAGAGACCACAGTCAGTCTTTGGCTGTTTTCTCCCTCTTTCTTCAGATCCCCAGTAAGACTCCCCACTGGCACAGCTCTAGAGTTGAGATCCCAGCTGAGTGGCCAAACAATGAACTTCAGCATCCTCTCTGTCCAACCAGTGCTTTGTGTCCCTGTCCAAGTAGATGACACACAGGCACAAACTTTAAGGTTTGATTTCTACACACACACACACACACACACACACACACACACACACACACACACACACCTGGGAAAGGCTGGCACAGGTTTAATAGCTATGCCCCCTTCTGTCCAGATTATAAGGTAGTTTCTATCACCACCAGCCACTACTTATCAGCTACTTTAAGGCCCTTAGCAAAGTGTGTCCAATCTTACTGTGTGATGTTACTATTAATCCAAAATGTAGCTTGACTAAGAGCCAGGCTATTAGGAGTGGCCTGTACAGTGTCACCAAATAGATATGCAAGTACTCTAAGAGCTAATATCTCTAGTCAGACCATCCACAATTGAAAGTTTAAATATATTTCATAATAAATAATAAAAGAACAAAGCAGCACTAAACATGTATTCACAGTGAGATCAAAGTTCAAACAGTCTTAAATAAATACAGAAATCATCTAAACTAGTATTTACTATGTTCCTAACTGAATCTAAGAGAAATTACTGTACTGTAGTTAATTTACTTACTGCAAGGCAAGTGGAGAGGTGGGGAGTGGATATTGTCAGGTCAAAGACAAATACAAAGTACCCTCTCTCTCTCTCTCTCTCACTCACAGAGAGTTCATAAATTAATATCTCAAATATTGCTGCTGGGATTCTTGCAGAATGACATCACTTTTTGTCACTTGACTTCAGTTCCCAGGCACGTAAACAACCACCACTGATGCAGCATCTAATATCTCCCTGTGAAAATACATAGCCTTCAGATGTTTGCAGCTGCTGGAAGACATAAAACAATAAAACACTTAAAATATAATGCAGGGGCCTCTCTAGTTCTAGACATCATGTCTCCTTTCTGCATTGAAACTAACATTTATAGCACAATTATAAAACAATTTAATTTCAACTATTTTCTTGAAGTTTTGTATGTTAACTCTCTATGTTCTAGTTCCCACTATTAAAACATATACATTTACACAGGTACAATAGTTTATATACATTTCTGTTATTTCCCAGTAGAGTACACTGTGGACACATCTTTAAGCTCAGTACTTTACACACACTCTTCTATACCAGCAGCTTGATATACAGACAACATACAGTTCTAATATAGTGGTAACACAAGTAATTGCATCCTGCTGATATTCACAAATGACATATAATTATTTACAAAATTTCAGATAACTAGGCTGGAAGTATTTCCTTTTGTGACATGGAGGTCTATGTATAACAGGTTGACACTTTTGTACAGGTGCCAACCCTTGTTAAGAGGTCTTATTTCCATCTTTGAAAAATGGCAGATCAAGCCGCTGTATCACAGTACCTGGCAACAGTGATTCATGCTTTGCTGTTATCCTGAGTGGATTCCTACAACATACTTTACCTTGCGCTTACCAGCTGTAGTGAAAGCAGAACTCAGCAGCAAGGCTGGTGACTGGAACATCACAAACATGCCACATGTTGCTTGTCTTACAGGATCTGCACTAGCTGCCAGTTGCAGTAAAGCTTTCCTTTAAGTCCTTGACACTAACCTTCCAGATCTTGTACAACCTGCCTATTAGAAAGAGATTTTGGTGCCCTATACCTTGATAGGTCCCTCACATCATCAGGTTAGGGATACTCCCAGGCCTGATACAGTGAATGATGGACACTAGACCTACAGAGAAATGATAAAGTGGGAAAAAAGTATCACACATATGTATGATATAAAGGCAATTGCAGTTGTACAGTGCACTGGCAATAAACACATACACAACCCACTACAGTTGCACAGTGTGCTGGCCATACATAACCTACTACCCAGAGAAGGAATCTTGTGAAGCTTCTCTACAGCTTCAAGGAAAACATATACTAATAAGTCTGCCTGTACAATAGTCTGCATAGTACAAGACAGCATGGGTACTCCAAAACTGGCTGATACTACATCTCTGGCTTACTCTTCTAACCACATTTCGCTCAGTCTCAGAGCAGGTTCAGTTATTGCCATCCAGTGTCATCATAATGGTGATGATCACATTGCTTCCTAAGAGGTGTGATGCCAATGACATCATTCAACACCTGACATAGTTCATACCAGCCATTCACATTCCCATATCAGCATTATAGTGGCCCGTCTGGTATTCCTTAAAGTCCTAGTGCAGGAAAATATGAAAATCCTGCTCTCCTGGCACATGACCATAGTGCCTTTTTAGGCAGATATCCCAACATAACTCATGTATCAAATTCAAATCTGGATCACATTAATGTGGCACTCAACAACAAACTATTTGACTTTGCGGCTCTTCTGCACGTGGAACACATCCACATTTCTGTAATTACTGAAACATGGTTTAAATATATAAAAGACACTCCCTCCATACCAGAGTTTTGCTTATGCCATACCTTCAGGACCAATGGCAGTTGTGGTTGTAGTCTTATAATTAATAGAAGCCACATCCACTGCAGACACACTTCCAGAATCCTGCAAACTGAGCTCATCAAACTCCACACCACATGAAACAGGACTACCTGTCAGATTATAGCCTGTTACAGGACTCTGTCTGTGCTCCTTACATGATTTTAAAGAGCATGGAGGGTGTCTTGTTACAGTATGAGTCTACTTCAGTAGACAAAAATTCCATTTACTCGAATCTTACTTAACTGAGATGACAACACCAAAATCTTATTTCAATGAATGTTCACATCACCGGAATTTTAATCTGAGAAAGGACGCAGTTGACTAATATGGGGAAAATTTGCCCTTTTCCCCAATAAAGTGAGATCTTAGAGTTGGGATATTTAGTTAGGGGATGTGGGGGGCACAGCCCCCCACATTAAGGGGTGTTGTGGGGGGTGAAGCCCCCACTTGGGTGGGTTTGACATTCTACTGCATGTTTATTTTTTAATGCAGGCCAACAGCCACCTTTCCCAGATTAAAATTCTAGTGATGTGAAAGTAAGTTGAAATAAGGTTTCACTGTTGTCGTCTGAGTTAAGTAAGATTTAATTAAATGGCATTTCAGTCTCCAGAAGTAGACCCTGCATCTCCTGAAAGTCATGTAAAGTTACTAAATTTACTTGATGAAGTGGGAGTTCCCCATAAATATATTTTGGAATACTATAACTACACCTCAGTCAACTAGAGTGCATCTACCTCCATTGTAAGATATGCCTAGAAGTTATTGGATTGAATAAATAAAAATTTCCTGTACCAGATTGTTAACAAGACTGCTAGAGGACATTTTATCTTTGACCTGGTCCTTTCTCATGTAATTTCTTCATACCCTCTTTCCCTGGTATCTCCTTCATTGGTTAAGTCAGATCATGAACTAGAGATTTTCCTTTCAAAAATCTCTAACCCTCTCCCCCAAATATCTCAGAATTCAAGGGTTTTAAGGTACCTCACTGAATGCTATGCTGAGGTTTCAAAATTCATTTATAGCAGCATAAACTCCAATATTTCTAGCTGCTTCACAAAACTGCTATGCATCCTCTTAGACAAATGAATAGAACTGAAAGACCCATCTGGATCTAAATATAATGGGATTCAAAAGCAAAATATCTTGGTGGAGTATCAGAAATATTCCTAACAAGAGCCAAGATGCCAAGCAGATAACAGCACAAATCTTTAGCTCTGCCTTAAAACACTTTTCCTGGCAGGATTTTTTTAATTTATTTTAATATCAATAACTTTGAATATATTAGTTTCTTCTTATTACTACAATAACTTGGCAGTAATATATTTGTTTCTTCTTATTACTACAATAACTTGGCAGCTTTTTGAGAAGAAATAATAAGTCTACAGGTTTATTTTGTATATTTTTTCCTGTCAGAAATTCTATAGACAACAATAGTTATGAGTCATTCAAAGGCTCCTCTTCATGACAATACAATCATAACAAGTATACAGGACCTTTCCATAAAAATGAATAATCTGGAAAGCATAATGGATAACATAAAGAAAAATAGCAAGAAACAATTAGACATACTTAAAGAAATAATAACAAAGCACTCTGACCAAATTGCAGCCATAGAAGAATTTATTAATGACATTGATGTAAGACAGACTAAGAATGAAAGTCAGATAGATTTCCTGTTAAAACAAACAAACAAAAAAAACAATGCTACTGGAAAAAAGTGGAAGATTTGGAAAACAGATCAAGAAGGAATATTAGAATTTATGGAGTTCCAGTAAAGGATGGAAGGTAATAACATGGTTCAGTTTTTACATGACTGGCTATCTAAGGCATTAAACTTACCTGAATCGCAATCATTTGAGATAGAAGGCGCCCACAGATCATCGGTAAATATTTCTTCTTCAAAAAATTTCATTGTCTGCAAGATCAATAATTAAGTTTTTGTCAACACAGGACGAAGATTTGGTTTTGAGAGCTACCTGGTTAGGAACTCCAGTTCAAATAAATGAGAAAAGTGTCAGATTTGATAATGACTACACAGCTATGGTTATAGCTAAAAGAAAAGCTTGTATCCCTATAATCACAAATCTGAAGAAGTCAGACATCAATGCACAAATCATCTTCCCAGCCAGAATCTAAATCTTTCTCCCAGAGGGTCCAAGAATCTTTAATGATCTCAAAGAAGGCTTAGATTATGTTCATAAAAATAAAATATTGGACAAAACTGAATAAATGGATCTGTCTTTACCTAGTCTGAAAAGGCAACCTATCAAAAGCACCTTAGTTACCAAACTAGAAAAAAGTAAAAAAAAAGTAATTTGATGTTTGTGTTTCATACATCTTTATACTGAATGGAAGTTCCAGTGTACTATGGACATACTCTCGCCTAAGGTAATATCTGTCTTTACTAAATAACCTCATTTATACATATCTATTCAGTTAATTAATAATGTAAATAGTTTTATACATATCATCTTAATTTTATGGAAAATAAAGGATTTATTTAGATATTTACTTTGAAGCTAATGGAACTTCTTGGGAAGGTACGAACATGTGTTTTCCAAATCTGTTGTTTTTTACTCCCTACCTTCTCTTTAATATAGTTTAGTTACTTGTCCTTTCTCCTCTCCCTAAAAACTTTATCCCCCTTCCTTCTTTGTCAATTTATTTTCTGTAGTCAGTATTCTCTCATTATTATAGTCAAGGTTTATTATCTTTGTCTTCCCTTGTGGGGTGGGTGATGATGCAAGCATTTTTTTGCTTTTAAGCAATATATATACATATCCTCTAAGATACTCAGTTTGTAGTTAATGAATTTTCTTTGCAGGATGGGGGCATGTATTATTCAAGCATGTTATTTTTTTACTCTCTTCCTTCTCCTATAATTATTCCAGATTTGCATTATTTATGTTCCCTTTATTATTTCTATTCTTCTCCCTCTTCTGTGTGTCCTTTGTTATGTTGCTATGCTTATTTTATATAATTGAGTTTTATTTAGCCTTTATACTTAAATAGAGTTTGATTTTACACTTTCCTGGTTGGAGTAGGTGCTACTGATGTACTTAACTATATGATATCTGCATTGGAATTAACACTTGTTTTTTTTCTTTCTAAAATATATGCATCTGGTTGAGCCCTGCATGAGTCACTGGCTGTTTTTGATTAATTTTCTTCAGTTTCCTGCTAGAATTTGCAAGAACGTCAATGTTCAGTGGTCACAAACTTATTACTGTTGTTTAGTTAGTTGCAGCAAGTCTGACAACTCAGAAATACAAAGCAGTGGTGCAGTGTTTGCATTTTCACCTCACAGCAAGAGGTTTTCTGGTTCAATTATCGCTAGGGTGCCTTCTGTGTGGAGTCTGCATGTCCTCCCTGCATTCGTGTGGGTTTTCTCCAGGTGCTCCAGTTTCCACCCACATTACAAAGACATGCATCTGGAGTGCTTTTCCCTGGGCCTCCGCTGAAAATTGGTTTTGTTCCAAGTCAGGATTTTCCAGTAAAAAAATGTTAAATAAACAAATAAATACAGCTTGTTAACTGGCATGACCTTTGAAGCTTTCCAAATGTAGTTCCATCGGAATGATTGAATGGAACTTAATAGAGTTACTTTTAAGCTGTATTTTGGGAAACTGTGAAAGTAAACAAAATAAAAGGTGGCATTGAAAACTGGAGTTTACATATGAAGAAACAGTCTGCCTGATTCACGATGGCTTGCACGGAGTGTACGAGTAGAGTAAGACTCCATGCAGCCATCATGTCCGACGAGTGATCCAGGAACAGCTTGTAGGGGTGTGTAAGAGAGCTCCTAAAACGTCTCCTACACGGACAGGGCTGGGATATGCAAATTACCTCACTTGCAGCTGAAAGGCATGCAAATGAGGTAAATTTGTGATCCAGGAAGCACAAACCTGTCCGAGTAGGAGCCGTGTTAGCTGCAGAAATGTACTCAGTTGACAACTGAGTACTGTTCTGCAAATAGCACAATGGAGCCTTGTCAACTCCAAATAAAGGTTGCATATGGTTGAGGAAGCATGCCAATGGCCAAATATACGGCCATTGGAAATGTTCCCAGATGCAAAATTAAAATAAAAATACTTTTTTTTTTCTGGCGATTTCTGATGTTTAAGTGTAGCGCAGCGCTGCGTAAACAGGGTGAGCTAAAAAAATCATAAAATAAGAAAATAAAAGCCACAAACGTGGAATCTATGAAAATTGTTAAATTACAATGTAAGGGAATAGCAGGCTGAAGACAACATGCAAAAGTAGGGGTTGCTAAGGGGAGAAGCCCAGTCTAAGACATGTAACCGAGCATTAGTAGGCAATCCTATGTAAATGAGTGTTAGGATAGTGAATCGCACTTTTACATAGCAAATGAGTACAGTCAGTGGAGTGTAGGAGTAGGATATGGGGAGTAACAGAGTAGGAGATAGGTGACATCACAAGGGGGGGTATGTATGAAAGTAGTGAAGCTCATAGGAGCAGAGTGGCATGTGTCAGCTGTCAGTTAGACATCATGGAAAGAGGTGTGTCAACAGGTAGGCCAGGGAAAGCCAAGAAATGGAAGGTGTATACTGTGGATAACACCAAAGTTTCTTGCTGAGCAGGTATGCGCGTGTGTGCACGCCTGTAAACCCCGAGTAAGACAGAGTGCACGCGTGAAAGCATGAGTGCGTGCATTTAAGCCGGAGTAAGCATGTATAAGGTTGTGTAAAGACCTGTGAACTTGTTTGCGCTGGTGGGCACGCGTTTTCACACGAATAACCAAGTTTTAGTCCGTCTAAGCATGTGTGCGTACATGTGAGCTGCTGTGAGCATGTTTGCACTTGTATACGCGTCACTCCCCCCTGAGGAAAAGAAAGGAAAAAGGAAGCACAACAAATAGTAGGAAGCTACCAGGGAATACTAGTAGAGCTAGCAGGTGAAAACAATCAGAATCAGGCAATTACACAGGCAGAACACTAGCCCAGCCCAGCACTTAAAACTCTGCAAAGAACAGTGCAGTTTGTTTCTCTCAAGAGACTGCAACACTGGAGTAAGCTACTAGAAGTGAAAAACTGAAAAAGCTTCACTCAGACAAAAAATGCTAGGGGCTGCCATTGCTGTTATAAGGCGACATATGCAACATGTTGAGGGTGGTGACAATGCAAATGCTGCCGGACAACCCACAGTGAGGAGCCGGAGAAGAGTGTACAGGCCCAGGGTCACCTTCCAGGGGTTACATGAGCTGGAGATAGTGGAGCGCTATAGAGTGGACAGAGACCTCCTGCAGCAAATTGTTGAGTTGTGCAGGCCACGCCTCACACACAGAACCAACAGAGGGGAACCCATCCCAGTGGAAACCAAGGTATGTGTTGTCCTAAGAATACTAGCAACAGGTACCTTCCAGAGACCAACTGGTGATATGATGGGGATATCACAGGCATCAGCATCCAGGGTGCTACACCAGTTCCTGGATGCCATGTCAGCACATGTCGGTGATCATGTATATTACCCCAATTCCCATGAGGTATTGGCCAGCAATATGGTTCTTTTCCAGCAAATAGCAGAATACCCTGAGGTAGTGGGTGCAATAGACTAAACGCATATATGCATCAAAGCACCAGCTGGTGAGCGGGGTAGGGCCTACATTAACCCGCAAGGGCTTCCCCTCCATCAACTGCCAGGTCATGTGCGATGCCCAGGGCATAATAATGAATGTGTGTGCTGGCTGCCCTGGAAGGTACCATGATTCCCATATCTGGCATCTGACACAGCTGTACCAGACATTTGCCAATGGGGGCATCCCACATGATCACTTAGTGAGGGATGCTGGCTATGCACTGGAGCAGTGGCTAATGACACCCATCGGAAATGCACACACACCTGAACAGGAACGCCATAATGAGGCACATGCACAAACACAAAATGTAATTGAGCATGTGTTTGGGTTGCTCAAGTCACGGTTCCGGTGCCTGGACACATCTGGTGGAGCCTTGCAATACTCACCAACTACATGTACCCAAATTGTCATGGTATGTGCTATGCTATATAATATGATTCTGTGAAAACAGCAGCAGCAGGACCAGCACAGGCCTGGCTAAACAGACCCCCACCATTGCCAAAGCCATCACAGGCAGAGCGTGACTTGAAGGAGGAACAACCTGAGCCTGCCCCAGTAGGCAGAAGGAGGTGTGCCCAGTATGCCTTGGCCTTGGCAAAGAGGCAATGCAGAGCACATACACTGGCTCAGTAGGAACCTTGGAAATGATACCTCTCTGTGACTCCCACATATAGTGAAAGGGATGCCTAAGTTGACACAACCTACTTTCAAACATGTGCAGGGAGTGTAGTATGTGCATCTGACATAGGCAGCCCTGCAGCACCACCTGAGGCATGATTGCCATGTGTTAAGCAATGTAACGTTGTGCTAAACAGCATTTACCACCATGTAGTATATGCAAACTTGATAACCTTGAGTATCATCCTACCCTCACCAAACATGATGCCAAAATATGAAGACAAGATGATCAATTACAACAATTGGCTTAAGTATTGGTGTCAGTGAAAGGGGATCCAATGCCTGTCAGCCTGGGATGACATGCTTGACAAGACATGATGCTCTGCTAGGGATGGCTTTCACCTGTCACCTGTGGCCTTTTGGATATTGCCAAAGGCTCTTGTCACACCATAGTGCCTTTTTTAGGTAAGGCTCAAAAGACAAACCCACCTCCATAGGTATCACAAGGGATAAGAAACTAGAAGTAATGCTACTCAATGCCAGAAGTCTAAACTGCAAGATGCACGCACTCCAAACTCTCCTCAGCATGGAGAATGTTGATATCTGTGCAGTAACAGAAACCTGGTTCAAGGCTCCCAAGAGCACCCTAGCACTAACAGGTTACACCTCATACCGTGCTTTACAGCTGCAAAACATGGAACAAACTACAAAAGGAGGGTGAGTATCAATATTTGTCAAATATACCCACACCCCCAGGTTGGTGGCATAGCATGAAGCATCAGAGACTATCCATGTGCAAGTTACAGTGGGTAAAACTGCCGTCCAGTTCATAGCCTGCTACACACCACCCTCCTAAACCCAGGAACCACACTTGGCTGACTGGAGAACACATGAAAATATGAAGGTCTCCCCAAACACCATTATATTGGGCGACTTCAACTACCCAAACATAGACTGGGAGCATTACCCTAGCTGCAACACCCTAGCCCAAAGTTTCCTAGAATTTAGAAACTCAAATGCTATGGAACAACTTGCTATCACTCCCACAAGAGGAGAAAACATACTGGACCTGATCATCACCAACATGGAGACTATATGCCCAAGACCAGAAGTGTATCCCTCACTGGTAAGATCAGACCATAGAGTAATCCCACTGGATATTCACATCCTGACCCCAGCCCATGGCCAGAAAACCACAGTGAAAAATTTTCACTAAAGCAAATGTCACACTCCTCAAAACCGAGGTGGAATCCCCTGTGCCTGTGGAAAATACGGCCCACACCTCAGAACTCTTTATAAACACATTCTATGAACACCATCAGGAATGCATGGATCATGCAATCCCAAATAAAACCAAGATCCAATCCTCCAAAGGCAGGCATCCTGTCTGGTGGACCCTAGCCATAAAAAAACATACAATACAAGGAGGAAGCTACTATATGATAGAGCAAAATCCCAAAAAGGGAAGGCATCTCTGATCAGTATTATTGAAAAACTACGGCCACACATAAAATCGTCCAAGGCCATCTTTGAGATACACATTGTACAGGACACTAAGGATAATCACAAGGCTTTCTTTAGTTATGGTAGGAACCTGGGTGGGAATTCCCAGATATGCTCAGAATTAGTCCAAAATGACAAACAATACACCAAACCCACAGACATTGCCATCATCCGAGCTGACAGGTTAAGTGCAAACCCCCCCCCTTCCCACCAAAAGGGCAAATATCTATCCCACCAGAATGCTGGCCCCTGACATCTCAGATGCTCAGGTAACAGCCAGCCTCTCCAAAGCAAAACACACAGCATCAATGGGACCAGACAGTGTCCTGGACTGTGTCCAACATGAGCCCCAAGAAGAATTGAACACAAACATAAAACCACTGTTCAATCTCAGCCTTACCACAGGATATGTACCCAAAGAGCAGTGTACAGCAACTGTGGTCCCTCTCCACAAAGGTGGTGCCTCAGTGGATACTGCAAACTATTGCCCCATAAGCCTGACTAGCTTGGTCTGCAAAGCTATGGAAAGGATCATCATGGGCCTCAGAAATAAAGATATTGGGGACCTACAGACACTGGATCCTACCCAGTTTGGCTTTGTTAAGGGCAGATCCTGCCTATTAAACCTGGCTGAGTCATTTTAAACAGTCACCAAGGCCATTGACGAGGGAAAGGTGGTCCACACAGCCTACCTGGACCTTGCAAAAGCCTTCCATACAATACCCCACTTGGTCATTATAGATAAGCTCACCAGCTTCAATATAAACCCCTATGTCACTAGATGGTTTGCAAACTGGCTCAAGGACAGAACCCACATGGTCAGAAATGCTGGAGCCATGTCAGACCCCAAACCAGCTACAAGTGGCATCCCACAAGGCTATGTCCTGGGACCTCCCTTGTTTGGTATATATTTCTCGGAGGTACAGGCCAACACAGAAGGACTGTGGCTGACCAAGTTTGCAGATGACTGCAAACTGGGTGCCATAATCGACCCTCCAGCTGACACAAGCATCCTACAAAAGGGCCTCATAGAAACAGACAACTGGTGCCAAAGCCATGTTCTCAAGCTAAATGCAGAAAAGTGTATAGACATCCCCTTTGGCAAAAACTAAGTACCCACAAATTACCACATAGGTGGTAACCCATTAAGTATGGAAGAAGTGATAAGGGACCTGGGGACCCAATTTGATAGCGATCTCTCATTTGACAACCACATGGCCAAAGTGTTTAGAAAACATTTCATATAGCCCACCTAATCATGAAGGTATTCACATCTAGATCAGGGGAGGTCATCGTGCCTCTTTACTCATCCCTCATCAGGCCCATAATTGAGTACAATGCCCCTTGTGGGATGTACCTTATCAGACACCTGCAGCAGCTGGAAAGACCACAAACGTACCTCACCAGGAGGATCAAAGGGCTCAAACACATGCCATTTGCTGCCCGGTTAAAGAAACTGCAGCTCCACTCAGTGGCATACTGCCTGCCCAGAGGTGATCTGTGCCTGATGTATAAAGCCATGTCCAACCTGGAATCAATGGACATGCTGCACCTTGGAAAATCAGAATCCCATCAAGCTACGTGCTCAAGAGATCTGAACTGCAGGACTGAAATGAATAGGACATGATGGAGTGACAGATTCATAACCCAGAGGCTCCCTTCACTCTTGAGTAAACTCCCACTCCAGGTTAGCCAGAGTCCCTCATTGACTCTCTTCAAGAGGAATCTTGATGAGTGGATGCGAGATTGTAGGTTTACCCTGGGTATCACTTCTATGTCACTGTTAGACAGAGGCACAGTATACTAGCCTTGAAAAATGTCATGGCAAAATCCACTTAAAATGTATGTTGAAAGTCAAACACACTCTGGCTAGGATTATAAATGCCCTAGGGCAGATAGCCTAGTATGAACCTATGAACAGAATCACACACACCGACTAGTACAACTGTGGTCAATGTGGAGTAATGTTTGGCAATATCCACCCAAGTTAGTGAATACACAGCAATGTTGGACAAGCCTGGTTTAAGTAGGCCATATCTGAACAAAATGCAGCATGCTCATAGTTGCCCAACTGGCACTTAACCAGTCTGGTCTGCTCAGTATGAACATTTAAAGCAGTGATGGGACTCAAACCCATGATACTGTGCACCATAGTGAAAGTACTGAACCAGTACACCATGACAGTATTGCAGTGTTCAGCCAGTATGAAAGAATGTTGACATGTCTTTGCAAACTATCCCATGGAAACCCTGCAGGCACAGCACAATCCCTGTTCATAGGTTCATAGGTTCATACTAGGCAATCTGCCCTAGAGCATTTATAAGCCTAGCCAGAGTGTGTTTGGCTTTCACCACCCATTTTAAATTAATTTTGCTATGCCCTTTTTCGAGGTTAGTATACTGTGCCTCTGTCTACAGTGACACAGAAGTGATACCCGGGGTAAACCTACGATCTCCCATCCATTCATCAAGATTCCTCTTGAAGAGAGTCAATGAGGGACTCTGCCTAACCTGGATTGGGATTTTATTCCAGAGTGAAGGGAGCCTCTGGGTTATGAATCTGTCCCTCCAGCATGTCCTATTTATTTCAGTGCTGAGGATCAAGTCTCTCAAGCGCGTAGCTCGATGGGATTTGGATTTTCTGAGGTGCAGCATGTCCATTAATTCCGGGTTGGACATGGCTTTATACATCAGGCACAGATTGTCTCTGAGCAGGCGGTATGCCACTGAGTAGAGCTGGAGTTTCTTTAACCGGGCAGCATATGGCATCTGTTTGAGCCCTTTGATCCTCTTGGTGAGGTACTTTTGGGGTCTTTCCAGTTGCTGCAGGTGTCTGATAAGGTACATCCCAAAAGGGGCATTGTACTCAATTATGGGCCTGATGAGGGATGAGTAAAGAGGCATGATGATCTCCCCTGATCTAGATGTGAATCCCTTCATGATTAGGTGGGCTATATAAAATGTTTTTCTAACCACTTTGGCCACATGTTTGTCAAATGAGAGATTGCTATCAACTTGGGTCCCCAGGTCCCTAATTACTTCTTCTGTACTTAATGGATTACCACCTATGTGGTAATATGTGGGCACTTTGTTTTTGCCAAAGGGGATGACTATACACTTTTTGGCATTTAGCTTGAGACCATGGCTCTGGCACCAGTTGTCTCTTTCTATGAGGCCCTTTTGGAGGATGCTTGTGTCAGCTGGAGAGTCAATGATGGTGCCCAGTTTGCAGTCATCTGCGAACTTGGTCAGCCAGAGTCCTTCTGTGTTGGCCTGTACCTCCGAGAAATATATACCAAACAAGAGATCCCAGGACTGAGCCTTGTGGGATGCCACTTGTAACTGGTTTGGAGTCTGATGTGACTCCAGCAATTTTAACCATGTGGGTTCTGTCCTTGAGCCAGTTTACAACCCATCTAGTGACATAGGGGTTTATATTTAAGCTGGTGAGCTTATCTATAATGCTTGAGTAGGGTATTGTATCGAAGGCTTTTGCGAGGTCCAGGTAGGCTGTGTGGACCACCTTCCCCTCGTCAATGGCCTTGGTGACTGTTTCAAAGAAATCAACCAGGTTTAAGAGGCAGGATCTGCCCTTAACAAAGCCAAGCTGGGTAGCATCCAGTGTCTGAAGGTCCCCAATATCTTTATTTACGAGGTCCATGATGATCCTTTCCATAGCTTTGCAAACCAAGCTAGTCAGGCTTATGGGGCGATAGTTTCCAGGATCCGTTGCGGCACCACCTTAGTGGAGAGGGACCACTGTTGCTGTACGCCACGTTTTGAGTACACATCCTGTAGTAAGGCTGAGATTGAACAGTAGTTTTATGTTTGGGTTTAGCTCTTCTTGGAGTTCATGTTGGACGCAGCCCGGGACACCGTCTGGTCCCATTGATACTGTGTTTTTTGCTTTGGAGAGGGCAGCTCTTACCTGAGCATCTGAGATGTCAGGGGGGCAGCACTCTGCTGGGATAGATATTTGCCCTTTTGGTGGAGAGGGGGGGAGAAGTTTGCACTGAACCTGTCAGCTAGGATGTTGGCAATGTCTGTGGGTTCGGTGTATTTTTTGTCATTTTGGACTAATTCTGAGCATATCTGGGAATTCCCACCCAGGTTCCTAACATAACTAAAGAAAGCCTTGTGATTATCCTTAGTGTCCTGTGCAATTTTTCTCTCTAAGCTGACCTTAGATGATTTTATGAGTGCCCGTAGTTTCTTGCTAATACTGATCAGAGATGCCTTCCCTTTTTGGGATTTTGCTCTATCATGTAGTAGCTTCCTCCTTCTATTGCATAGTTTGTTTATAGCTGGGGTCCACCAGACAGGATGTCTGCCTTTGGAGGATTGGGTCTTGGTTTTATTTGGGATTGCATGATCCATGCTTTCCTGAAGGTGTTCATAGAATGCTGTTATAAAGGATTCTGTGGTCTGGGCCGTATTTTCCATAGGCTGGAGGCTTTGAAGGATTCCACCTCGGTTTTGAGGAGTGTGACATTTGCTTTAGAGAAGTTTTTCACTGTGGTTTTCTGGGCAGGGGGTGGGGTCGGGATGTGAATATCCAGTGAGATTAGTTTATGGTCTGATCTTACCAGTGAGGGATGCACTTCTGGTCTGGAGCATAGAGTCCCCATGTTGGTGATGATCAGGTCCAGTATGTTTTCCCCTCTTGTGGGAGTGGTAACAAGTTGTTCCATAGCATCTGAGTTTTTAAATTCTAGGAACCTTTAGGCTAGGGTGTTGGACTTAGAGTAATGCTCCCAGTCTATGTTTGGGTAGTTGAAGTCGCCCAATATAATGGTGTTTGGAGAGACCTTCATATTTTCCAGTGTTCTCAGGAAGGCCGAGTGGGGTTCCTGGGTTTGGGAGGGTGGTCTGTAGCAGGCTATAAACTGGAAGGCAGTTTTACCCACTGTTAGTTGCACATGGATAGTCTCTGATGCTTCGTGCCGTGCCACCAACCTGGAGGTGTGGGTATCTTTGACGAATATTGATACTCCCCCTCCTTTTGAGGTTCGGTCCAAGTTTTGGGGCCGAAAAGCATGGTATGAGGTATAACCTGGTAGTGCTGGGGTGCTCTCGGGAGCCTTGAACCAGGTTTCTGTTACTGCACAGATATCGATGTTCTTCATGCTAAGGAGAGTTTTGAGTGTGTGCATCTTGAGGTTTAGACTTCTGACGTTGAGTAGCATTACTCTTAGTTTCTTATCCCTTGTGATACCTATGGAGGTGGGTTTGTCTTTTGAGCCTTGCCTAAAAAAAGCACTATGGGGGTAGCAAGAGCCTTTGCCAATATCCAAAAGCCCAGGGGTGACAGGTGCAAGCCGTCCCTAGCGACGCATCATGGCTTGTCGAGCATGTCATCCCAGGCTGACAGGCATTGGATCCCCTTTGAATGACACCAATACTTAAGCCAATTGTTGAAATTGATCATCTTGTCTTCATATTGTGGCATCATTCTTGGTGTGGGTAAGATGCTACTCAAGGTCAGGGTCATACCGGCCTGGGCTACATGCTCACAGAGCTTCTCTATGTCTCTTTTCATGTAGTCCAGGGAGGTACGTCTCAGGTCATTCACACCAGCATGGACAATGACTGAGTCATATTTGTACTTGCCTTGGAGTGACCTGAGTGCTTGTGCTATGTGGTGGATCCTAGCGCCCGACAGCAGCTCACTGTGACCTTCTCCTTGTTCAGCCTGGTGAGCAGGACATCAGTGTGCCTGATGATAGAGTCACCTATTACAAGTGTATCAGGTGTGTTGTTTAGCCTTAAGGGCTGTGACTGTTCGGCACACTGGCTTTGTGAGCTATGTGTTGCACGTGTTTTGTTTTGGGGTAGCGGTTGCTTGGTTGTCTGCTTTGGAGGTCTCTGCTGCTTAGGCACATTTTTATTTAGAGCCTCCGAGTATGTTTTTGTGTGTTTATGTGTTTGGTTTGCTGTCGTGGTAGGTCTATGTGAGGCTGGAATTGTAGTGAGTGTGGTTTCCTTCTCTGTTGAGTTATGACACAAAGGAGTCTGACAGTAAGAACACAACATGACTTCCAACACACACAGTATAAATGTCAATATTTGTCAAGTTCACACACAGCCACAAATGTAGTGGACTTCAGATCACAACATATGGAAAGGTCACACTGGGCATGCTCACACACTTGGATAAATGAGACATGTCAGGCAACAAACCATGGAAAGCCTGAACTGGGCATGCTCATAACCTTAAGCCATGTCTGAGTATAGCAGTCGGCCACACATATCTGGCAGTTGTATGTGTTAAGCCAGGAACCTCCCACGATCCAGCAATCTGCCCTGTGCACACAGTTAAATGACAACAGACACATATATTAATATACTGGAACCCTGTCATGATCAAACATGTTACGCAGATACACAAGTTGTTCATAGAAACTGGGAAAGCTACAGCAATAAAGACCTGCAAACAGTATCAGCAACAGATATTGTGCATCCCCAACATAAACATAGGTGCAGAGGTCGATACTAGGCTGTCTGCCCTAGGGAATTCATAAGCCTAGGCAGAGTGTATTTGGCGTCTGCCTCCCCAGTAGAGTAGCCTACTGTGCCTCTGTAAAGTAGGTCACAGAAGGCACCCTTTAAGGCTAGTTTGCTGTGACTCTGTCAAGCATGGACACAGTGGAGATCCCAGGGGTGAATTTGCAATTTCCCAGCCATGCAGCTGGATTTTGCTGGAAGAGGGTTGGCGAGGGGCTATGTCTAACTTTTATTGGGATTCAATTCCAGAGTGAGGGGAGCCGCTGGGCAATGAATATGTCCCTGCAGCATGTCCTATTTAGTTTTGTGCTGAGGTTTAAGTCCCTGGAGTGTGTAGCTCTAAGGGTCTTGGTTGTTATGAGGTGGAGCATGTCCATTACTTCTGGGTTTGACATGGCTGTGTACGTCAGGCATAGATTACCTCTGAGTAGGCGTTAAGCAACTGAGTAGAGCTGGAGATCCTTTAGTTGAGCTGCATAGGACATCTGTGTGTAGCCCATGATCCTCTTGGGGAGGTACTGTTGTGGACACTGTAGTTGCTGCAGGTGTTGGGTAAGGTACACCCCAAAAGGGGCATTGTAGTCAAACATGGTCCTGATGAGTGACTAGTAGAGGGCCACAATGACCTCCCATGATCTACACGCAAACCCCCATGTTATAAGGAGGGCTATATAAAGGTCTTTGCAATGACTCTGTCAATGTCATTAGCAAAGGAGAGGTTATGATCTATGTTGGTCCCCAAATCTGTAAATACATCTTCTGTACATAATGGATTACCACCTATGTGGTGATTTGTGTGCACCTTGTTTTCCCCAAAGGGGATGACTATGCATGTCTTAGCATTTAGCATGAGGCCATGGCTCTGGCAACAAGCATCCATCTCTGTGAAACCCTTATGGAGAAAGCATGTGTCAGCTGCAGTGTTGCTTATGGCCCCCGGTTAGCAGTCATCTGTGATGTTTGTTAGACATAACCCCCCCCCGTGTTAGTCTGAACCTCAGAGAAGTACATACCAAACAGGACAGTTCCCACAACTGAGCCCAGTGAGACACCAGTTGTAACTGGTCTGGAATTGGACATGGCACCTGCAATTCTGACCATGTGGGTTCCACCCCTGAGGCAGATAGCAACACATCTAGTGATATAGGGGTTGATATTCAAGCTGGTAAGCATATGTATGATGCCTGAGTGGGGTATTGTGTTGCAGGCTTCTGCAAGGTACAGGTAGACTGTGTGAACTACCTTGCCCTTATCCATGGCTTCAGTAACCATTTCAAAGATATGAACTATGTGTAAGAGGCAAGATCTGCCCTTAACAAAGCCGAATTGTGTATGATCCACTGTCTGGAGGCTCACAATGTTTTTGATTATGACTTCCATGATAATACGCTCCATAGCTTTTTCTACCACACTAGTCAGGCTTATGGGGTGATAGTTCCTGTGGTCCGTTGTGGCACCACCTTTGTGGAGTGGGAGCACTGTATCTGTATGCCATTCTCAGGGTACATATCCTGTAGTAAGGCTAAGTTGGAACAGTGACCTAATGTGAGTGTTCAGTTCTACTCAGAGCTCATGTAGGACACAGCCTGGGACACCGTCCGGTCCCATACATATGCTGTGTTATTTGCTGTGGAGAGGACACCTTTCACCTGTGCATCTGTGATGTCAGGGAGGTTACATTCATTTGGGATGGGCATCTGTACCCTTGGGGGCTAAGGTGGGGTATGTTTGTGCAGACTCTGTCTGCCAGGATGTAGGCTATGTCTGTAGGTTTGGCATATTTTGTGCTGTTATGCAACAATTCAGTGCATATCTGGGTTGTTTCCACACATATTCCTGACATAACTAAAGAAGGCCTTGTGATTATCTGTAGTGTCCGGTCAATTTCACTGTCAAAACGTGCAAGTGATGATTATATGAGGGATTGAAGTGTCTTGCCAATACTGTTCAGAGATGTCCTCTCTCTGTGGGATATTGCTCTGTTATGTAGTAGCTTCCTCCTTCTGTTGTACAGCTTATATATGGCTGGGGTCAACCAGACAGGTCTCCTGTTTTGGAGGAGTCATGGTTTTATTTGGGATAGCATGATCAATGCATACCTGCAGGTGCTCATACAATGCGTTTGTAAAGGATTCTGCAGATTGGGCTGTGTTATCCTCCAGCACAGGGCCTTTGAAGTATTCCACCCCAGTCTTCACAAGTGCAAAGTCTGCTTTGGAGAAATTCTTTACAGTGATTTCCTTGGCTGGGGGTGGGGACGGGATATGCATGTCCAGGGAAAGTTGTTTATGGTCTGATCTTAACAATGAGGGTTCTACCTCTGGTGTGGAACATAGAGTCCCCATGTTGGTGATGATCAGGTCCAATATGTATTCCCCCTTGTGGGTGTGGTGACTGGTTGTGCCATAGCACATGGATTCACAAATTGTAGTGGCTGTAGGGTGATGTTGTTGAGGGCCTGAGTAGTATCCCCAGTCAATATTTGTGTACCTGAAGTCAACCACTATAATGGTGTGGGTGAAGACCTTAATATCCTACACTGTTCCCAAGAAAGCCGAGTGCGGTTCCTGGGTATGGGGGGGTGGTCTGAACTACACACCAAACCAAAAGGCAGTTTTCCACAATGGTAGTTGTATATGTATGGCCTGTCATGCTTAGTGCAGTGGTACCAACCTAGAGGTGTGTGTATCTGTGATGTATATGGATACACCCCCTACTTGTGTTGTGTGTTACAAGTCCTGTGGTCACGAAGCATGGAATAGAACATAACCTGGCAGTGCCAGTGTGCATATGTGACCCTGAACTAGGCATTTGTTAATGCACAGATATTGTTATCCCCCATACTGAGGGATAGTAAAAGATATACATTCCTCTTTGGAAAGACTGATGATGTCAGCACCCTATAAATACAGCAGAAGGGGAAATAATCTGGTAATGTGAATAGCGCGCTGAGCTAATGTGTCCCTCTCAAGTATCATAACATAGTTAGGTAGGGGTTTGAATCCTACAAATGCCATGTTTGTCACACAGTTTGTCAATGCGTTGTGTGTTTTGCTTTTATTATTGTATGACGTATTATTATAACAGTAATTTCAATGCACACATCAGGTATGTGTGTGCCACATACAGATATGTACCTGTGGCCTTTAATAGTTCCTATGTGTGAAGCCTGCCTCATATGAATACATTTGTTACCTTTGCCAGCATGTGCCACAACTTACCAGACCTTAGGCCATACATGTATGTTGGTGACAATGCAGGCTACTGCAGTGATCTGTTTCCTAGGCCAACTATGTGACACACACCCATGAAAGCTTTGATAGATTAATGTGGGTGAGGGTTCATGTCTGGAGTATATGTCAGACATGTTAAAACACAGCAAAGTCTGTGAGTGATGGGCATCCAGTGTAGGTGTATGGCAACTGTTGCAGATATGAATACAGGCACCTTCTTGCTTAGGTGATACACCGAGGGACTGCATAATACCTTTGGAAATGTGAATATCACAGGATAGACAAGATAACACTTGTCCACATGTACACAACATTACCCGTTCAACATGATGGGTGCTACCAACTACATGGTACCGTTGGATTACTATGTTAACTACATGCCGATGACAATGCTACAGTTGCGTTACAGCAATACAGCATGGCTTGGACAACAGGTATCTGTCTATATGATACCCTTGTGGTGGTTAGGTGTGTCATGTGTAGAATGCATTGTAGGCCACTGTATGCATTTGCAGTCATGGATGAACATATCTGTAGTGTGTTGACATGTACGTGAGACTGCTATATGCCAAAGAGTATTGTTCCCAGGGATGTGTGGGGCTCAGTAAGAATGGCTACTGGTATAGTGTAGTACTGCAGGGATATCACTGACACCAGGTTCCTACATCTGTGTATCAGTTGAGGAGACACCATGTAATGATCACTGGATGTCAGGCTATGTAGGCTGGGTATAGTACCAGAATGCAGACCATTGACATTTGGAAACTGTATCACCCACAGCATACTGTCAAACCATGTCATGTTCCATGCTAACGATGTTCACAAATGTACACCTGAAACTCTGTGCTGCAA
This sequence comes from Protopterus annectens, assembly GCF_019279795.1. Classification (NCBI taxonomy): domain Eukaryota; kingdom Metazoa; phylum Chordata; order Ceratodontiformes; family Protopteridae; genus Protopterus; species Protopterus annectens. The sequence continues at coordinate 1,488,634,909 of NC_056743.1, read as the reverse complement.
ACATCACACATGTACTGTCCACACCCCCAACACATGCAGGCACAGGTACACACAACAGCCATGTGACACATGTGCAGACAGTACACTTTGGGAATTAACACTGGTGTATACAAAACTACAATGACAATCATAGTTAATGCATCATGCATGCTTAAATATACCCACAACAATATCATTACACTGTACTGTTAACAACATGATATTATTACTACAGTGCTGTGTAGTCACCCTATGCATCAGCACCATGCTATCCTGTTCCTGCATCAATGTTACAGATGGCAGGAGGTGGCACAGTTTCATCATATGCACAGGGTGTGTACTTGGTTTGCCACAGTCTGCCATTGACACATCCAATTGACATGTATGTGTGTGTGTGTGTTAGTGAGGGACAACAGTACAATATGGGGCAATGTTGATGTGATGTGTGTGTGTATGTGTTAGCCCTAGGTGTTAGCATTATGTGTGTGTGTGTATGCATGCACACAGTTCCACCATGTGGCTGCCATATATGGGTGTTTGTGGACAGTCACAGACTGTATCTGCCAGGTCATACAGATCACTGTCTCTGGCCACGGACACAGTACCTGTGCCTGGCAGGGGTGCTACGGACAGTATCAGGTACTAAGCCAGACTGGGTACTGTCATCAGAAGCAGTGAGTTGTTGACTGGACACAAGTCCCTGCTGGGACTGTCCAGAGCCACGTGCACGTGGTCTTCTAGGATGGTCTACTGACAGCACAAACCCAGCATTGCTGGGGCTGGTACTGGCACTATGGGAGCAGCTACGGGTTTGTTGTCATCCGCGACGACTGCCAGCTGATGATGTTGCTGGCATATGTCCACGTCGATGCCTCAACCATCCTGCACTATCCTGGCTCCTGGACATGTAGTTGTGGAAGAGATCTATTGTGTCCCCCCAACGTCTATCAATGACCTCGCTGATATTACAGATGGCAGCCGCAACATCACGCATAGTGTCATTCATAGTGGTGCGATGTGCTCTAAGCTCCCTCAGACCCTGTCTGGTGTACCGTTCCATACGTGCCTGTACCTGCATTACAGCCCGGAACATAGCTGAGGTTGAAAGACCTCTGTGGACACGTCTGACAGGGGCAGTACGACCATGGATGCTCCCACGAGAACCCCTGGACATCTGCCTGTGTGGTACCATGTCAGGAACCTGGCCATGGCTGCTGTGAAGGGATGCATGTGCCAATGATACCACACTACCCTGGTCAATGTCCACTGTATGCTGTCCCTCAGCTAAGGACACTGGTGACAATGGATGTATCGGCAGGATGACTGTGCGCATTGATGGGGTTGACTGCTGTGTAGTGTTGATTGGCTGACCAACGACAGACCCTGTCACACCTCCCTGTGCCATTACACATGTATCATCATTATCACTATCCCCAGCAGTGGCTTCAGGTTCCCTGCTGCACTCCACCAGAGCAACATCAGAACCTGTGAGAGGAAGATAGGAAACACAGTTTACAAATGTGTACACAATGTTAGCACACATGCACACATGCACACAATCACACATGCACACAGGCGCACATGCACACATGCACACAGGCACACATGCGCACATGCATACAGGCACACAAGCACACAGGCACACAGGCACACAGGCACACTCCTCAGTACAGCAGATACAAACACAGACACACCTGCAATCCAACACAAACACAATACTGTTTGAGGGTGGGTGACAGTATCACAAGGAAAAACATCACTGCACATGTATCAGCATGCAGATTATGTGTTGCACAGGAACATGCAGTGCAAGTGTAGACAGCCCTTGTTAATAACAGTATACATGTACTTGATGTTTGTGTGTAGTTGTTCAGTGATTATCTCCACCCTGGGACACAATGTGTACAAGGACATAACAATGTTGTGCAAGTGTTACAAGCTGTGGGTGCATATATTTACACACACACACAACACATGACGGTGCTACTCAATAACTGCTATGTGTACTTTTGTGGTCAGTGGTACTGGATGTGGTGTAGTAACGTGAGCCATGATCAACATGCTTCTTGTGGTCAGTCAACAATAATAATGTGTGCCAGACAGGCAGCTAGCATGCTGTACCTGAAGTGCAGTAACATGACTACATCCACAATTACACAGCCACTTGTTACATGGGTGTGTAAGGTGGCCAATAGTGAGCATTGCCTAACATGAATGTATTATTTGTTCAAGACTGTTGCACAAAGACATGGTAGGCCTCTACCCCTCAGGTATATTATGTGTGCTGCATAGAGGATAAGTGGGATACTGAAGGGTGGCCATACAGCAGGTGCCATAATTGGACGCGTAGCAGGCTAAGGTGTAGTGTCTATGCCAAATATGTGTGTGTTGTGTACATGTGTATCAGGTATGCCTATACAATGTCCAGTACTGCGTTGCCACACATGTATGTCATGCTCTTTGTATTGCATGTGAGTGAGGCAGCTAGTGAGAATAATGGGATATGCATAGTCTCACAGCAAGCATGCACAGCATGCATTATGCATAGATGTTACATGTGCACACACTACACCTCCATATGACATGCACATGTCATTAGCAGTAGTATTGTTATTACGCACTCACCAGCATGGATTGGCTGCCTTGCTGTCACTCCAGAGGGACCTGCAAAAATATGACAGTGGTTACCAGTGGCCACAACTGTGCCATTGATACTGTGAGTATGATGAAGTACAGTAGTACAACAGGTGGCTTTCACAGGTGTACAGATTATGCTCAGAATATCAGTCTTGCAGACGTATAGGCAGGTTAACAGCTACACACACAGTACATATCTCACACATGCATAAACTACCAGTACAGAGAACAGTCAACTATAGATATGGCATGTTACCTGCACACTCCATTTCAACATGCTGGGTGGCTCCGGCCTCCATGATGACACATGTTTGTAGATGTTGTTGTTGTTGTTGGCCTGGAGCCACAACACTTAGGAGGTGCTCCTCCACACTGGTGAGGGGGGGTGGATAGGTACCCCACCACCTGTGGCAAGCTGTTGTCTGTGGATATCAGATGCACGCTGCTGGACATGTCTAATTAAATCACTGCAGTGATGGCATACCTGCTCGTATGTCATGTTATGCATGCCTATGTCATTTACCAGACGGACAAGATCTTGCCACAGTGCAGCCCTCTCATTCTGGTTCTGGCTGGTCCTGGAAAACAGCACAGAGAAATTCTGCACTAGGCTCTGGTGGATCTCCTGATCCTCTGCTGCTGTATAAGGTGGGTTACACTGATGCACCATCACGCTGGAAGGAAAAGAAAAATATGTGAGCAAGTCATGTGGCACACTTAATATTCTAATGTACTGATATCACTTAACTGCCATATATAGCATCTGTCTGTCTATCAGGGGATACACATGTTCGATACCACATATCAGTGCTCAGTCCATAACTGTCTGACAGTGCCTGCCACACTCCATACAACAAACTAGTATACACCAGCACTCGGCACACTGTTTGGGATACAATGCACAACCACACACTGGGGGTATGTATCAAGCTAATGGATGAAGAATATTGTCATCCCATGCAATGAATGCAATGCACATTTACAGTTTCAATGGTAATCCACCCTAGTCTTTGATGCCATACCCCTACCTGACATATGTGCACAGTTGTTAATATAGCCAGCATACTGCTGTCACAGAGTATACATGCAGCCAGGTACACACACATACCCTGTAACACACATGTGATTGCAGCCATGGTACAGGCATCATTACACACACATTACATATACATACAACACACAAATGTATGATGACACAGATGAGCATTAACTGTGTACTTTATAGTACTGTGTGTCCCTACTTACAGATACCTATGCATGAGGTATGTAATCTGTGCAGACTACAGGAAACACACCAGACGCTGTTACCAGGGAATGTGAACATACACCATACTGTAGTGTTTAGGCCTACAACTTCAGCTAGTACAACAGTTCATATGTGAGCTGGATTCAACAGCAGTACCACTTACTGAGCATACATGTATCGCTTCTGCCTACGATGGGACACCATAGTCGTACACAGGGAACTATAGCACAACATATGCCAATCTACTATGTTTGCATCCCAATAACTGACACATCTTTCTCTGGCCTCACACCTATGACACAAACTACCATAACAAACACACAAACTCACGCTAAGCTATCACACCTTTACAGACCTTGCACACAGTCAGTGTCACACTCATTCAACCTCACATAGCTAGTATTGTACTGAGTACATGTGTGTGTGCATTGTGTCATAGGTAGGTACTATGCTATTGGCCCTGGGCCTAGGGCAGCCTAGCCATATGCTACCCTGCCCTTTGGGACACATGTAATGTGATTTTACTTGCTCCTGTGAAACGGTTACACAGAGGTGACTCACAGGGCATATTACCTATCTTCATAACATTCATCAGGGGTATGTATGACATCTACTAATAAGGAGCCTTGTTTGTTAATGCTGGTTGGTTTAGTCCAGGGTATGGCATATTTATGTATAGAAACCTGTACCTCCAGCATGTGCTGTTTAGTGCAGTGACAAGAATTAGGGCCCTAGGTCATGTAGGCTGGATGGATTGTGAGGTGTTGCCATGGTGGTTGGCCGACTGGTATGGGTGTGACATAACTCTGTATGTCCAGCAGTGGTAACCTCTGTGTAGGAAGTATGCAAGGCACTCTAGCAGTGGTTTGGTGAGTCAGTATGCATAGGGAATGTGTTTGAGGGCATTATCAGTCTTTGTTAGGTATGTCTGTGGCCTTTCCACTTGCTGTAGTTCTCATGGGAGGTACATACTGCATAGGACATTGTGAGGTGTAGAGGGGCACACTGACTTACATTTCCCCTAGCTGACACACCTTTTCTGATGACACGTACCATGTACAGGGATTACAAGACTAGTGTGCCACTGTGGATATCAAAGGGGAGGCTATTTTACACCTGTGTCCCATGTTCCCTTCTGACACCTCCAGTGGTAGGCAGGCAACCACCTATGTGGTAGTTAGTGGGTAACATGTTTTGGAATGGGGTATGGTACTGCAGTATCAACACTGGTGTTCAGTCCATGCCTTGTTCACCAGGCACCTGTTGCAGTACATCTGCCCCCATGTCCCCCTTTCTCACGCTCTCTTTATATATATATATATATATATATATATATATATATATACACACATACATATATATATATATATATATATATATATCTATATATATATATATATATATATATATATATATATATATATATATCAATATATACATGTCCATATATATATATATATATATATATATATATATATATATATATATATACATATCTACATATATGTGTATATATATATATATATATATATATATATATATATATACACACCGCTCTATATAACCACATATATATATATATATATATATATATATATATATATATATATATATATATACACACACATATCTATAGACATTCATATATATCTGTATATATGTATATATCTGCATATATATCTATATATGTATGTATCTATTATATCTATATGTATATACATATTCTATCTATCTATCTATCTATCTATCTATCTATCTATCTATCTATCTATCTATCCCTATCTATCTATGCATACCTCCCGATCTATGTACATATATACATGTATATATATATACACACACACACACACACACACACACACACTTCTAAACATCCATTGCTATACATATACATGCACATGTAGGCACATAGACTGCCCACCTTTCATGGTGGGAATATCACTTCTAAAACAGTTGTGAGACATACCATTCTGTAATGATATTGCACAGTGTTGTGCAGAATGCATTATGCTGTCCTCAGGCCATATAGCTGTAGCAGGCCTCACTGGCTCAGTCCCACAGAAGTTCACCACCACATGACATATAACTGCACTGCATGCTGTTTTCAATGCCACACACTACAACCTGCATTGATATGTGCACATAGCAACCTTCAACTACATATGTATGTCTAGCCTTCACTAACAGTTGCAGTATGTCCCTTGCCCTGTGCACATCTGCATATACATATAGATACAGACTGCTAACACATATGGAGGGTTCACAGTATGTAGATTATTAGATTATGTAGTTTACATTACCTTTGTCTCTGACAGCTTTTTTCTTTTGGCTTGCTGGCTGGCTTGCTTGCTGGCTTGCTGGCTGGCTTGCTTGCTGGCTTGCTGGCTTGCTTGCTGGCCTGCTTGCTGGCTTGCTTGCTGGCTTGCCTGCTGGCTTTTTTTTATTTTTGGTCTCTGTCTCTATCTATATCTCTCTCTCTCTCCCTCCAGTTGCTGCAATGATATTATTGCAGGTGTGGACTGGCAGTACAGGCTGCTTTTGTAGGTATCTGCACATGTGCATGTGATGGCCTCTGCACCAATTGGTGGCCAGCATTTAGTAGTTGCATGCAGCCTGCTGTGTGGTAATTGCAGTACTCACTGTGATTTCAGGACACTGTTATAAAATGATAGGTTAGGTAGGCGTAGGCCTTTCAGTTTTGCAAGGTGGGGACCATGCTGGTTTGCTGTGGACACTGTTGTGTCAGTCAGAAGGTTGGTATATCTCTCATATCTGAGGCTGTGTTGTAGCCACTGAAATGCATGTTGTACTGAAATCTGACTGTTGCTTCTTCTAGTGCACTCTTCTCAGTGTGTATGTTAACTCACACCTGCTAATGCTAACACTGTTTACATGGGAGTATGTACTTTCCTGTGGGATTTGTGAATTAACTAGAATACAACAACAGTTCTTGCAATGTGTTGCTATGGCTTTTCTATTTTCCCTTTACATTCACTCCTTGAATGCCTGATATTTGTCTTTACTGGAATGTGTTGCTATGGGTTTCCTATTTTCCATTGACATTCACTCCTTGTAATGCATGATATATTTCTTTCAGCACTAAGTTCTTATATGTGGCTTGGTGGTACTTCATGCAGTCTGGTGAGCCCAAGGTCTGAGGTCTGACACTTTCAAAGGTATTTTATTTTGCTGCTGAGCAGTACTAGGGCCTTGTCATACAGAGTGAATAAGGCACTTTTAAACAGTTGTAAGCGGGAAGCAGAAAGTCAGTGGGGACACCAGCTAGGGTTGTGCAGGCTGGGTGTAGGGAAGGTCCATAGCTGCACATTTCTTTAACTGCAATAGCTGTACATATGTTTGACATTTGCTGTGACATTTAAAACCTTCCACCCCTGAGAGAGTGGTGAGGACTACTAAGTATATTGTACTAAAAGTTATGAATATCAGGCACATGCAGTGCTTGTGAACAGCTATACTGTCATTAGTATGTTAGATGGCTACATCCTTTGATATTTCTGTGTTGTACTCCTACATAAGGGCATGCTTGTTGAAGTGATTCTATAGCTATTCGCAGAGTGTGTAACAGCAGACAGGCTGATATGCCTGTGTGTTTCTGACACTTCCAGGCCTCAGATACTCTCAGGTATATATTTGCCAGCCTCAGGGAAAGGTACATATCAGTGGGATACACCCGTGATATATTTCAGATATTCTGCAGCTGTGACTGTGGGGTATTTTGAGCATATGTATTACTACACCATTTCTGACATGCAAGTAGTGTCTACTGTAACTTATTGACAGTTACCATTACGTGGGATTCCCCACCTTTCTGCTTATTGTGAGTACATTTCACAGGGAGTCAGTGGGGCACAGGTTACATTTGTTTGCAAATCAGGGACATCCCTGTAAATCAGTCACAGTTGGGAGGTCTGGCCTCTTACCTATTCAAATATGGCGGTGTTTATCCTGCTCTGATACTGTGTGGGGTTTGTAAGGTGCTACTGTAACATTATTACCTACTAGCATGGCGGTTTCTCATTTCACACTAATGTAATGCAATTCCACAAGAATTGCCAGTAAAGATACACAGAACAAGCTTTGTGTAATGGCCTTCCTATTTTCCCTTTACATTCACTCCTTGTATTTCATGATGTATTTCTTTCAGCACCAAGTTCTTGTATATCTGCTGTGGCTCAGTGGTAATTTATGCAGTCTAGTGTTTCCAAGGTCCTGGGTTTGAGACTGACAGGGGTATTTTATTTTGCTGATGAGCAGACTACAGGTCTTGTCATACAGAGTGACTAAGGCACTTTTAAGCAGTTGTAAGCGGATTTGCGCGAGTTTGCACAACGCTTAGCTACGCTTAGCTAAGCGCACACAAGCGCACACCCGCTGACTACTGCTTAAAAGTGCTTACTCCCGCTAACACCTGCGCTATTTTCTTTTAAAGAAAAGAAAAGAAAATGGGGAAATAGGAAAGTGGTGAAAAAGGGGGCACAAAGAGGGTAGGACAGTAGGAAAACAAGCTCGGGATGTGCAGGAAGGATGTAGGGAATGCCCATAGCTGCCCAATTCTTTACCAGCAACAGCTGTGCATATGTTAGAAATTTAGAGTGAGATTTGATACCTTCCACCCCTGAGAGAGGGGTGAGGACAACAAAATATGTTGTACAGCCAATTGTAATTATCAGTTTACATGTCAAGCAGACATGTATGCAAAATGAGCAGCTATGTATGGGGTATAATTTTTTTGTGGGAACAGAGTGCCCTTTTAGGTGAGAGTGGAATGTGAGGTACAGGAAGTAGGTATATTTGGGGAGGTAGGTTGGGGAGGTTAACAGACAAGACAAACAAGATGCATACAGGGGCGGAGTATGACACATGTGGGGGGTTAACAACTGACGGGGACGGATGTTTGGATATCGCAAGCCCATGAGCCCATAGATGGCAACAGTGGAACTGAGATCCCCACCCATGGGCAGTTACCACTGCGCCTTCACAGCCCAGGCCAGGGCTGTGCTGGGGGCTGAATAGGATGGGCAGGCACACCCGTGAGTTGCGCTACTCTCACCTCAAGCTGGCATAGGGGATCAGTCCCGGAACGCCTGATCTCACTACACACCACAGACCGGACCCTATGGAGGGTGAGTGGAGGCTCTCCTCCGGCCATGCTTGCAGAGGGGGGATGAGCCCCATCCCTGCAGCGCTTCCACCTGAAGGTGGCACAGGGCCACCGGAGGAGGAGGTCCCGGCCTGGGCACTGGTGCCAGGTGCACTCACCAGCTGAGGTGGGAGAGGTGGGTCCGCTGGAACCCGCCTTCCCTGTTGCCTGACAGTGAGCTGGTTGGTGCGCTGCGCAGCTCCGTGCAAATGGCTTATGCTAGGTAAAGCGTTATTTACCTATAAGCACTCATATTGAGCTGGGTGAAGCGCTGCTGAACTACGGGCACACATATTCAGCTTGTTAAAGTGCTGCTCACCTACGGGTGCTCATATTAAGCTTGTTAAAGTGCTGCTCACCTACGGGCACTCATAATCAGCTTGTTAAAGCACTGCTCAGCTATGGGAACTCATATTCAGCTTGTTAAAGCACTTCTCACCTACGGGCACTCATATTCAGCTTGTTAAAGCGCTGCTCACCTATGGGCACTCATATTCAGCTTGTTAAAGCACTGTTCAGCTATGGGCACTCATATTAAGCTTGTTAAAGCACTGCTCACCTATGGGCACTCATATTCAGCTTGTTAAAGCATTGCTAAGCTATGGGCAATTATGGTCCTTTTTTTATATATTATGTCAGTTTTGTTCACAAATACATGGGCCATTTCATTACATTTTACTTAAATTATAGTTTATATATATATATATATATATATATATATATATATATATATATATATATATATATATGTCAGGGGATTGTTTCATACTTATTAAAATAAAAATGGAGAATGATGTTGTGGGGGCTCGAACTGTGACTACCTCCTCTTTGGCCGATGTCTCTACCGCTAAGCTATTGCTACTTGGCTTAATTTGCATATGTACATCTTATATACTTTTCAATGCCTGCTAACTGTGGCTGAGCGAAGGGCATACCCGCGCAAATGAGCGCAACTGCGGGCAAACATTTTGGAAATTATAAAAAAAAAGAATGAAACTGCTGTTTTTACATTTTACACATTTTCAGTAGGGTTTAGTCTGTGGGGATGTGTGGTGTTGTGTTCCTTGACATTTCAGCGGACTCGCTCGTGGGTGGTTACTTTCAAGACTCTGACTCTTCTGGGGGCGGGTCCCTTTGCAGTACTCGGCAATCGGACACGCCCCCTACTTTCCTACATGGACCGTGTTGGACTATGGTATGATTCAGCATGCCCTCATGAATATGCATGGCATGCTGACGTCATACCGTTCAACTGCAGCCTCCGAGTAAGACATATTAAGTTTTACATGGAGGTTTCGTGAATTCGGCCCAGTGTCTTAAATAATGGACGCAGCTCGGGAGAACAGCTTGTTTAATTATTGGGTCAAATTAAAATAGATACCATACTGTTTATATGAATA
>NC_056743.1:1488599486-1488621986 GCF_019279795.1 Protopterus annectens | reverse complement strand
ATTAATGATGGCATGCTAGTAAGGGACAGTATAGGAACAGGGATATTGCATAGGTGTAGGAGAAGTGTAGAGGCTACCCATGGCTGTGGATGTTTACAAGGTGATGCTACCTGTACTGCTCCTCACTACTGCTGAAATGCTGTGAATTGGGTAAAATGTGTAATATTTTACTTTGTTTTTTTCCTTTTTTTGTATGTTTGAGCAGTGTGGTATGGAGCACAGCAATGCCAAGCTGTGCTCACACAGAGACAGCTGACACCTGCCAGACATTTAAAATTATGTATTTTTCTTATTTTAAACATTTTTGTTTTTTTTCTGATTTTTTAGTTGCTGTTTGCATGGCATGGCATGGAGTGCTACAGAGCCGGCCGGCACTCATACATACATAGCCAACAGTTGCTAGACATCTAAAAATAGAAACAATATATAATTAATTATTTATGTCTGGGTCTATTTAAGTGTGTTTGCATGACATGCTGCTCTGCTTAGCAATGCTAACAGGTAGTCCAGTAGCATATGTCAAGATATACTAGTTTTCATAATATCCAAGTAGTTAAATGGGTAGATATGCAGCCTAATGTTTAGTAGGTCCTGGGTTTGAGTCTGTAGCAGTCATAAGATGTCTATAATTTAATTGATTACATGTGTTTAATTTAAAAAACAAATTTGTGAAATATGGCACTGCTGCACTGTGCTGAACACTACTTAAACATGCTAATGGCTAATTTTGTTTGTGCAGTGCTAAAGTTAGCTAAAACCTTGGTTGTGCGAGGTTTTTCACTGCTTAACTGTGCTTAGCTGGTTTGTGTGATGCTAAGCAATGCAGCACTTTTTTGAATGTTGCTCAGTGACATGTAAGGACAAGAAAATAGCCTATATTAGGCACAATAGGCAGGAATTTTGCAACCGTCTTTGGAGTCTGATGAACTGGTGATATGGCAGGTGGTGCTGGTTAAGGTGCATGCTTTCGGGCACAGAGATGGGGTGTTCAAGAGTCCAGAATCTTTGCTGGGCTCCTGGTAAACAATTATGAACCCAGGCTGCAGCAGGGCATTTTTCTGGGCTCAGAGTGTAAGGCAGAGGCCTAGGACCAGTTGGCCAGGGAACTCATCAGTGTTACTGATATCCTCCACATAGGTGAGCAGTGTCATCATCATTATGACAACCTGAAGAGGAGAAAGAGGGGAACCTTGGATACCTATGTCCAAGAAACCAGAGCTGGGAATGCCCCACAAATACGTATGTTTTTCTCTGTTTTACCAATATGCAAGATGAATGTCTGAAAAACCAGTATGAGTAATGGTGTGCTTCTCTTCCAACAGCTGCAGCTGAGAGGGCACACAATGTTGAGTCCCATGCCGGGCACCTGGACAGGTTGTGCCGTGAATGTGGTATGTACAGATTTATTATGCTAACTGTAGTGCAATAAGCAAGAAAGAGTAAAGCTTTTACTGCAATAAAGTATACACCATAAAAACTGTAGAGCAATAAATGGGTTATTAGAGCTGTAGTGCAATAAATGAACAATAACAACTGTATTGCAATAAACAATAAACAATACCAATAATAGTAATGCAAAATTGTGTACAGCAGGATTGCATTGTCATAAGCATTGCATTAAAGCTGTATGAATTGCTTGTCTATATTAATGTTGCTGCAGTCAAGTGTAAAATTGTAATAGCTGTAGAATGTAAAACTAATGGCCTGCAAACTGTATTGTTTAACTCATAGTATGGTTCAAGCCCTTCTCCAGGCCAGTATTGTTTACATAATGCTCTCTCTTCTTCCTACTTCAGGTATATGGGTGAGGTAGCCCACTCTATGGGCAGATATTGTGTGGTTTTCACAGACATTTATCAGCAGTACCAAAAAAGTGTTAAGCAGCATTGTTGATGCCTACAGAAATCTGTTTTAATAAATGCAGTATGCCTGTATTCCATGCATGTGTGTTCTGCTGTCACTGCATTCACTGTAATAGTTCTGGAATGCAAAACAAATTCAGTCACATAAGGCTCTCTTTTTCTCCCACTCCAGGAGCAAATGGTATATGGTTGACGTAGCCCATGTTATGAGCAGATATTATTGTGCTAACATTTCACAGACAGTTATCAGCAATACCAATAAAGTGTTAAGCAACATTGTTGATTCCTAAATACATCTGTCCACATATTCCCAGAATGGCTGCATTCCTTGCATGTCTATACTAAGCTGCTGCAGTCAATGTTCAATTTTTTTCAGATGTCCCCTCCAATCACAGATATTGGGTTCTATTCCCAGGCCTGCCAACTAAGGCATGACAGATGTCTAGTTTATGTACTGTACACAAACATGCCTCTCACCTGTCATGATTGCACGTAATATAATTAAAACTGCTTAATCTGTCTGTCACAGGATTACCAGAAAAATGATTACCTGGAATGCAATGTATTACCAAATCTGCTTACAGAACACCTTGATAGTTATAGAATTCCACATTATGTGAAAGTGTTCTGTGTATCTATTTACCTGTTACCATGCTAACAGCTTCAGTGGTATGTATGTACTTCATCAGTTATAGGAGAATTGTAGTCACTGTACTCAGAACTGCCAGTAGAGTATTTATTATCAGTGTTTCTAGGGATATAGTCTGCATTGTCAGTAATGGATTGTTTTTCTCTCTCTCTCCCCTTATCCCTTATCTTCATTTATTTATTATTGTCATTTGTTATTATAATTTAATATCAACACATTTTGTTAAACTAACTATATTTTCGAAAAAGTGTGATGTATTATTGTTTTGTGTCACTATGATTCACTATTATCATTGTCACATTGTCAACCTATCTCTCTGGAATGTTGTAAATAATTATATGTCCTTTGTATATATTAATATGATTTATATAGAAATGTAACAAAAGGAGATACTGCCATCACAGCTGTCTGGAAATTTGTAAATGGTTGTGTGTCATTTGTGAATATTAACATGATTCATATGCTTGTGTTATAAATGTATTAGAACTGTATGTCATATTGTATAGACATGCATGCTGAAGAGATATGTTTTATACAGTATAGTAACTATTTAAAAGGGGTGACTGAAACACAGGAGATTAACTTACAAAACTTCAGAAGAATGGTTGAGGTTAAGTTACTTTATAACTGGGCCATAAACAAAAGATGTTATCTTTCAGTTTCAGTCAACAGGAGACAGGATGTCTACACTATGGGACTCTGTGTTGCCTTGAAAGAGAGTTAAGTGCTAATATTTAGATGTGGAAGTGATTTGTTCCTTTGTGACTTCCAACAGCTGCACAGCCCTGAGCAAAAGCCTTTGTCTATGTATTTTCACAGGGAGATGCTAAATGCTACAGTGGAGGTCAGGTTACTAAAAATGATGTCATGCTGCAACTATCCCAGCAGTAATATTTTATATTAATTTAAGAACTCTCTGAGAGAGAGAAACAGTGCATTTTGTATTTTGCCTTTGACCTAACAAGAACATCTACTCACCACTTCTGCCTGTTTGTTGTTCTGTAAGTACATTTTTATAGCATAGTAACTCATTTAGATTAAGATAGGAATATAGTAAAGCATAGCTTAGATGTTTTCTTTATTTATTTGAGACTACGCTGTAATGTTGCTTTTAATATTTCCAGTGATTTTGAACTTTGAAGTTACTGATTACTTACTGAGTGTTGTCTTGTTCTTTTCTTATTTATTATTAAATATATTTAAACCTTTCAAGTATAGCTGGTCTTTCTAGAGATATTTAAGTTCTTTCAGTGCTTGCATATCTATTTGGTGACACTGTACAGGCCACTCCTAATGGCCTGGCTCTTGGTCAAACTACCATTTGGATTAATACTAACATTACACAGTAGGATTGGACACCCTTTGTTAAAGGCCTTAAAGTAGCTGATAAGGGGTTCTGGTGGCAGTGATAACTACCTTATAGACTGTGCAGGAGGGAGCATAGTTAGTAAACCTGTGCCAGCCTTACCCAGGTGAGTGTGTATGTGTAGAACAAATCTCCAAGAGTGTGTGTGCCAACTACTTGGGCAGACACATGAATCACTGGTTGGACAGAGAGAGTGTTGGAGAACTTGGTTTGGAACTCTGATTGAGGACTTAACTCTATAGCTGTGCCAGTGGGGAGTCTTATTGGGAATCTGGAGAAAGAGCGAGAAACTACCCCAGACTGACTGTGGTCTCTGTGTGCTCTTAAGGGAAATTGCAATTTACTGTGTGTGTAATTGTCATCCTCCCAGTGTGTACATTCCCCACTGTTGCCAGTGGTGAGGATTGAGGCTCCTTGATTACTGGGCTCATGCAGAGACATCACAAACATAGTTTGTTAAACTCTTTTGTTGGCCTGATGGTTTACTTCTTACTGGCATGCTGTTACCATACTGACTTTTATGTTATTTGCTGTTGTGTTACACATAATATACATTAATATGTATTTGGATTAATTAAAATGATGCTCCATTCTGTTAATACTAACAATGGTTTGGTAATCACTAACCTTAACTTACTGCAATACCACATTCACAACAGCATGTCAAGGTAGGCCAGTTCCGGCTGATTTGCCTACCTTGCCTCAACAGGCCACAGCATCGGGTCCCAGCACATCTAGCAGCCAGACCGGTGGTGCACCCTCTGCTGCTCCTGCACTACCTGTGAGATCAGGAAGTACCTCCCCACAGCATGGGGCCCATCCTCTGGGAGCAGTGGTGAAGGGGTGTTTTCCTTGGGGATGAGCTGCCAGTCTTGGTGCACAGGATAGTATACAGTGGGTTTGACTGCTGCCTGCACCTGATTGAAATCATGCTGGCTGACCTAGTGGGGCATCCTTGTCCCGGTGCCCAGCCTCCAACTCTGCCACCCTCGAGGCAGTGAAGGAGCAGTGCCAGCAGTCCCATGGGTGGGGATATGAGTCATGCTGTTGCCATTTGGAGGCACATGAGACTTGGATTCCACAATACCATCCCTATCCAAGGTGTTCACCCCCCCATGTGTCACACACCTCCCCATCTGCTACCTTGTCTGTCTGCAAATGGATCCTCATCTACACAACTTACCTCCTCCACACGTACGTATGTCCCTTCCTCAACATTCCATTCTCACCTTAAAAAAAATGTGTGCCTGTCCCAAAAAATTATCGTCCTATACATAGCTCTCCATTTTGCACACATGTCCACTGACACACCTAATTTGGTTCAGTTGACTTGACAATGCAGTTATGTTCTCCTCGTCTCTCTCAGGGGTTGAGAATTCAAAGTCTTGTACCAGTTCTGTCAAAGTGCACAGCTGTTGCTGTACAAGAAATGGATAGCTATGGTTCTTTCCTATACCCTTCCCGCACATACCTACCTGCCTATCACTATGTTTTTTCCCTGCTTCAACCCCATTTTGCTGCTTTCCTATCTCCCCATTTTTCTTTTGTTTATATTTTTTAGCATGTTGCTGTGTGGCACACCGCATCAAGCCACTTAGATAAGCTCAGCTAATCAGATCTATATTCACTATATGTTTTTAAACTTGTAATACACACTTACAAAATAAACATCTGTTCCATATTTCGATTCCAAGACCATCGCACCTGCAAACCACTGCATTAACCTGCCATGCCACACAACTCTTAATTAAAACAGGTGGCTTAAATAAAATATAGTAATTGCTAGCTACAGACATTAAACATGTTTCAGTGGAGCTGCACACTGTGCCATGCCACACAAAGTTGATTAAATAGTAATGTAAAAAAATGGGAGTGTACCATGTACCCTGGTGCAATAATACATCACTAGACAACCAAAGACATGATAATGGGTGCAAGTGAGGCCTGTGATACCAGGTAAATGTGGCCTTTAGCATCAACATGTAGGACATCTGCTAAGGTATTAATGGCAAAATGCATGTTCATCTGGGATCCTGGTGCAGAAATACACCCATATAAAGCCATGCACATACTAATGGGTGTAGAAAATGTATATCACAGCCTGTATGTGTGCTTGCACGCACACACACACACACACACACACACACACATATATCTATATCTATATATATATATATATATATATATATATATATATATATATATATATATATATATATATATATATATATATATATACATATATATTGCAAATACACCTGCTGTAGCAGTGACTCAATAGCTCAGTCTGTTAATCGCTTTGAAAATAGCCCATTTTGCCACACACAATCCTGGATTCAAAATCAAGGGGTGTATAGAAATGAATGTATAGTATTGTGTAGACCACAATTAATGGCTGAGTCATGCACTCTTTATCCACACAATGCATTTCAAATGACATGTCTACTTTTCACTGATGGAATTCACAGGCCTGCAGGTAGGAACACACTTCACATATCCCTATAGCAAAACTATATGTACATAAAGTGTCATGCAATGCATTAATATTCATTCACACAGAATGTCAATGTAGGTACTGCAAATGAGAGACACTAATATCAGAGTGCACCACACAATCTTTCCAAAGTCACTGTGCAGAGGCTTGTCCTCATATACACTACAAATTACTACCAGACTGTAGCCCAAATGGTGGACATATTCTTATATTTATCTCCCATCTTACTCAAGGACACACCAAATATGTTGCCTAGTGCACAGTTAGTGATACAATTGCCTAACATATTTACCTTAAATGCATGCCTTCATTGGAGTGGAATGTGTAACCTCACTCTGGCTGTGTCTCTACAACAAGGTTGATACAGCTTCCACAAGTTACTCCTACAGCTTGTTCTCCTCCAAAGTGTTCACACTCTCTGCAGGTAATAAACATAGGCTGAGAGAGTTCACACTCTCTGCCTATATTTATTACCTGCAGAAGCAGCTGCAGCCTGTAGCACACACATCTCTATGTAAAGGTTTCTACTATAGACCTTCCCTGTGCAACAGTGTAGTCTCCTAACCCCAGTAATGTCTAGCACAATGTATCAGAAAGGGGCCCCAATCTACATGAAGGCCTTGGATGATGCAAATCAGCTGTGTTGGCTGCAATTACCATTTCAGACCCACAGACTGGTTTAGAGGCAATCACTTGCTGATGAGAGGCATGTTTAAAAGGCAAGCAGCTGGCTATGGGGAACCATTCTGTGTGAGACTTTCCTCACGCAGACCACATTATTGTGAAAGCATTACTATCACCACATATTAACAGAGGAGTACTGTACTCCAGCAAGTATATAACTGATTTTGTGTACAACAGGATGCAGATAGGTGAATAGACCTATGAGGAATATAGATTACAGCATTATAACATGCCATTGATTTCCTGCTATCTTACACCTACACAGGATGTACAGTGCATCAAGAGTGCATTGTCATTTATCAGTGTGGCACACTGGTCTCATCAGACTGTCCCTTTATAGTGGTTGTAATAGCACACTGCTATTTGTGTCGCACTGTTCTTATGACATATTATCGGGTGATTGCCCATATTGTACACACCACAGTAGACTCGAATGTTGGGTGAATGATCATACAGCAGTATCTTTCATGGCACACATGGGAATTCCTGACTATTGCTACTGTCTCAGTTGCATCCACACACTTAATATGTTTGCGCACTGTAGATTATGCAGTGTGAGAAAACAATGGATAGTGCCAGCCATTTTGCCCTTGCTGTATCTCTACATAGTGTACTTCCATGTATGTGATCCTGTAATGTTTTCCCCTTTTGCTGTCTTTCAGGAATCATGTACCCTAGATTCCATGCACCCTTCTCTGATGTGGAAAATGAAATTATACTGGAAGGACTAAGGCAACATACCGTCCAAGGGGAGGCAAAACAGGGAAAAGTGGGCTGCATTCTGGGCAGACCTTGTCCATGATGTGAATGGAATGGGCCATCAGGGCATGACATATGAGCAGGTTCAACACTACATAATGGACAGGATCAATGCTGCACGATGAAGGGCAGCAGATGTATACAGGGATCATGCCTTTTGGTGGCGGGCCTGCAGTGGAACAGCCATTCTTGCCCACTGAGGAATTCCTGGTGAAACTAGGCACAGAAGATAGCTTACAGGCATCCATCACTCCATACATCGTGGAGGTGGGTGCCACAGTTTCCACAGCAGAGATGAGTGCAGGTAGGCTTACTGTAATCAGCATTGTAACACTGTAGCAGTCAGTGTGTCAGGCTGCACATACTGTCATGTAGGTGGCAGGTCTTTGTTCTTTAGAGGGAGAGTGATTGACCTCAGTTGTACTCTCATACTCAGAATGTAACCAATACAAGTTATACAGTAGCTACTGTAAATGTGAGATATTTGGGTGTATTACCTTGTTGTGCTGCAACATGCATTGGTACTGACATTACCTCACCCTCAACTTTTCACGGGTCCTTCAGGTATTGGCCAAGGCCATGGTACTGCTCCTGGTAAGCATGAAACTGCTTTGTTAATGAACATTTATTATCTATTAAAGTTAAGGGCCAGAATAATGCCCTAATTAAACATAGTTTCATGTGTACACACAGCAAAATGTTTTTATTTTCCAGTCTGGAACAGGTACTAAGGATCTTAGAAGGGGTAATCACAGGAGTATAGTTTAACAAAATTAAACACTTTGGCAGTGACAGTTAAGACCTAAACATGCTGCTCAACCTCAGCCTCTCCACAGGCGACGTGCCCATAGAATTCCGCACAGCAATGGTTATTCTGCTCCACAAAGGAGGGGCCACAACTGACCCTGGTAACTATTGCCCCATAAGCCTGACTAGCCTAGTCTGCAAGGCTATGGAGCACACACATCTACAAGCTGTCCTGATGGAGATGACCCCATCTACAAATATCCTGTGTCCAGTGCAGACAGTTGCCCAACACCAGATATGATTGGTATGTTCTGCATCTTATTTTGTTACCTGTGCAGGCTGTGTCATAGTAGATGTGTGCTTTACATGCAAGGGTGGCCTATTTCATGTAAGATGTACTGTCTGTGTTACATACCTGTCTCTCCAGCATGTACTATGTACATCACAGTGATGTTGTAGGCATGTAGAGCAGGTGAGACATGTGTTAGTCCTTTCATGGGTATGTGGGGGCTCCAACATGGCATCTGACACCTCCCTGTCTGGACCCATACTCATCCTTTTCAAAGTATTTAGGTGACAAACTACACATATACGGTATTTACACGGACTCCATAGGACATATTATCTACACTGTGTATTGGTGTACCATGGAACTTGTGTGGCTGCAACAGCTGTACGCTATGCCTGTATAGTGACATAGCAAGGGTGTCATTGCAAACAATGACAGGTGTGATGACTACCACATGCAGTATAGCAGTGACAGTCAGGGATTTCCATCCCATACCTGTCTGTATAGGTTGCACAACAGTGACTGCATCCCCATATCTGACGTACCATTGAAAGGGAAAGGCTACATTACTCTCTGTGTCCATAACTCCATGTGTACTGGCTCAACCTTGTGCAGTGTGTCAACACTACAATATTTTGCAGGGATGGATGATTTCCCACAGGATAGTAATGAGCAGTCATTGGCATTTAGTCTTTGTCAGTGGCTCAGAGTATAACTGACTGTGTCTTAGAGCATCCTGGATAACTGTTGGTTCTGTGTGGGATTCTGTGACATCTCCCAATATGAAATCAACTGCTAATGCACTCGGTCAGAGGTCAGTAACAGTGGCTGTGACTGCAGAGAAGGAATTGGTAGATAGGGTACACCAATAATGGCAGATGGTGAACTCCACTGGTGACTGGCATCATTGCAGCATAGGTCTCCCATGCTATATTCCCAGAGTATGATTGTCAGGCACTTATCTATCCACCAGCTGACATAACACTCTGTACATGATGTACACAGTTTCCAGCAAGGCCTGCTGGCCTACTATTGTCATACACATTGTCAGATCATGGTTGGTGGAGTAAGATGTATGTCCAACATCCATTGTATTGTGTAACAGTCAATGGTCTCTGCTGGTTACAGTCAGTAGGCATGATCTGGCCTAGAGCAAAATTAACAGTGATTGGTCCAGTGTCATTAGGTGTATGACAGTCTCAATGTTTATATCCATGCTAACTCCTATCATGGCATTTCAGGTGACATGACCCAGAGATCTAGGGACACCGCTTGGCACTACATGCTAGTTGTCCTCTGTGCAAGTAAGCATTGCAGTTACTTCCAGCATGTTGCAAGAAAACAGTTATTCAAGGTGTCTGCACAGAGCACAGACAAACATGTTAGGGAAGTGTAATATGTACACACTGTATTGCTTAGTCATGCTGCAACTCACTTGCCCAAGGGATGGTCCAGGTCCTTAGCTACAATGCCCTGCAGCAGTGCCATGACATCCACACATGGGGAATCAATGTAGTGCATCATGTGTCCACCTGTGTGGGTGACCAGTACAGCCCCCCCAATGTGAGGCCCTCCCTGGTGGGATTTAGCCATAGATCATTCACCTTAGAACTACCAGTACATACCCTCCCCTTGCAGACAATACAGACATATATGTCAAGACAGCCATTTGTTACCTCCTGTGGGATGGTTGATATAGCGTAGTTGCAGCTCCCCCTTCAGATGGGCCAGGCAAGTATGCAGAGCTCTACACCAATGCATTATGTTAGCAGCATTACAACTGCATGACCTTGGTTGTACATGACAGGAGGGACAAAAACTTGTCATGGCTCAGCAAACCTGACAGGTGGGCAACTGCCATTAGCAGGCTGTACAATAACAGATGGGCAGTGCTGTGTGACAGTTGAGGTGAGGGTGCACCCTAACATGGAGGCAATACCTGCTCAGCTAAAAGAAGCACACTGTGTTGTTGTGATGGTAAGTGACAAAAGTAGCCACCTACACAAAGCAGAACCACAATGCACAGTGTAGTTACATGTGTGACCTCAAAGGACAGGCCCAGATTGTTGGTAACCTCATGTGTCATGATGCCACATATGATGGGTCTGTACTCATACCTAACCTGTACTCCCACACTGTCTCCATCAACTACACTCCCTTGTCCCACCACATGTGACACATAACATATATGCAACCTGTCCCATAACTTCCATATTTACAGAGCAGTTCATAACTGGCCTCTCATTGGAAGTTACACATCATCTGTTGCATATGCTAATATTCCAGGCCGCATCCCACATGTGATCTGACAAGAATGAGTAACATCATTGGGAAACCTTTGCAATTATACCAACACTACTTTCTGCACACCCACTGCGTGGGCAACGGCAACTCTTATACCCTTGCACAGAGATGGTGTATCCACTGACCAACTTAATTATACACCTCTTTGTTTGAGAATCTATATCTGCATGCCCATAGGGGTGATCATCATCGAGCTGATCAGCACAAATATATATGTGTTCTCCACACAGTTGACTGTACACAGTTTGGATGTGTGACAGGGGGAGCATGACTGTTACACGTGGTGGACATTTCCAAGGCAGTCACCATGGACCTGGGTGAGGGTGTATCAGAGCATAAAACCATCAAGACTGAGCCAAATCATCTGACTATATCCCCCGTTCAGGCAACATTTACAAAGCGTCCACTTAGGCATCCACAATACTGTCATTTTAGAGGTCAATAAGTGGCCCATTGCTGGCACACATACACAACATAGGGACATCCACCTCCAATAGTTGATCTGTAAGCAGCAGTGCTCAACAGGGCAAAGTCCTCAATCCTCTACTGCTTGGAATCCATTCAACCACAATACATGCGACTAAGGACTGAGCATGGCTAACAATGTTGGCTGATGCCTGCAAATTGTGAGCACTCATAGAGTCTCTGTGGTATGTCACTATCCTGCAAGATGGTATTGTGAATGCATGCCTGTTGACATGCTAATTCTCATAAACTCCATGCAAATATATATGTTGTATCATTTCCATCAGTTAAAACTATGTATCTGGTAAGCAGCACATCACTCGCAACATGTGATGTACATACTCAGGGGTGAATGAACTGGGCACACAGACCTAGCCACACAGGTTTACACCTAATGTACCTCAGATCACTGTGTCTCTACAGTGGTATGGCACGTAGCATTATGGCAGGAATCATATGACATAGCTGAGGCCACAGTCACCTGAAAGTGGCATACTCATAACTTCCAAGTACTCTTCTCTCAGCATGCCAAATTCTGAGTGCAATGGCCATTTGGTGATGTACCTCTCCAAGCAATACTGGCAATTGTACACAACAGTATAGTCCCTCATAAGGACACTTCATGTTTTCAGTATGTGTTCAATGGGGATTGTCTGCAATGAGTGTCATTGTCGCCTGTGGCATATAGAATACTCAGAGGTGATCTGTGCCTTGCATGTGGAGCAATGAGTGACCTTGCTTGATTTCATATGCTGCCTATCTGTAGGAGGCATAGTAGATGGATAACTCACTGTAAGGACATTAACATTGTATGTGATGTTAGTACTACATGCTTGTGGGAGAGATTTGTCTAGCAGACTTAAACACAGCCTTGAAACAGAACCCTGCCTAATGACACACAGAGCACCTCAGTACACCTCAGCACATGCCATCTGTATGATTGGCTGGACGACCATCATCTCAAAACAGGGCATCTGCCTGTGTCCCTCTAGGACTAGACCTATCTAGTCTTACATACTATATGTGCTGATCCTGTAACTATGGGCATAAAGATATCTATAATTATGAGGGCTGTATGGCCAATATGCTAGTAAAGTTCAAATGTCCTATGGTTCCATAAGATGATGTAAACTGCTCTAACAGGCTCACACACAAACATGGCTACATTGAGGCTAGCACCACTTCCAATCACTGCATACAGGACATGCCAAGGCACACACGTAGTGCAAGTTGGCTGTATGTGGATGAGAACACTTACCTACATAATGGTACACACTACAGATCACAGTACATGATGCCCGGAACACACCTCATGTGTGCTAGTACTATCAGTTCAGGACATTTTATGCTTGATAGCATTGGCAGGCCTTGTTGTGTCAGTCCTTTGGAGGGCCACATCACATGTTACAAATAAAATGCTGCAACCCTACCTATTTTTAAGGTTACCATATTTATGCCATTTGGACATGCAAGCTCACCAAGTAGCCGGAAGTGAGATTAGCACCCACCCCTACCTATTTAGTCTTACACACTATAGATCACAGTATTTATTGCATGCTCCACTGCTTAAATCTGCTGCTATAGTGTCAGTTGGAAGTCTTAAGGTGGATGACATCATCAGGCCTTATAGAAGAGGGCAATTTGGAAGCCAGCAGCAAGTTACAGTGCCAAAAAGTTCATAGCCATTGAAGTGGATAGCCCATGAGAGAATGGTAGTTTTTTTAAAGAGGTATACACAAACACACACACACACACACACACACACACACACACACACACACACACACACACACACACACACACACACACACATCAAGTAGCCTGGAGTGAGATTAGAATTCCTACCTATCTAGTCTTACATACTATTGATCATACTATTTATTACATGTGCCATGGCTTAAGTTTGATACTACATTTACACACCAAGTCATCTGGAGTGAGATTAGAGCCTTTCTTGTCTAGTCTTACACACTATAGTTCACAGTAGTTATCACATACACCACAGGTTGAGTATGTTGTATATGTGATTGCAGGCACAGTACTTGTGCATTACACAAACTAGGCTTGTGATGAACTGCATCTGTGCCTGCAGAGTGATATTGCTTCATACTGTTATCTGCATCTATTATCCTAGCAGTGGGATAACTGTTATTGGCCTAGCTATGGGTGTACAGTTACCAGTATGGCCATATGTGGCTGCTTGCAGTTAGGCAAACCTGTGGGCAGGAACAATGTGTTCTGTCCATGTGTGCATTGACAATATTGCACATTACACCACCTGCTCACCTGCGTCTTTCTACTTGATGATATCCAGCAGGCACAGGGGTCTGAAAGTAAGTGGATTATGTACTGTTGCACCCTTAGTTTGGATCCTTTGAGCAACAGTATGGCTGTGTGATAGTGCAGATTTACTCACCATTATTAGGGTATGTAAGACAATGAAGACATCCACACACATATTTATGTAATTAACAAGGATGTATGTATAAATGTGGCTGTGTTTGTGTGTGTGTGTGTGTGTGTGTGTGTGTGTGTGTGTGTGTGTGTGTGATATGTATATGTGTTATGTAGATATATGGGGAGAGTCTATGTATCATTGTGAGAAATATATATATGTATATATCTATTTGACATTAGACAGTGATACATATATTTATGTGAAAGAGAGATAGTAACAGATGGATATGTATATGTATGTATGTATAGACATATCTATACATAACAGGTCATTCTGATGATGGGGCAACATATTTGAGCTTATTTTAACTAAGTGTTTAGGCATGCCCAGTAGGATCGTCAATAACTCCCGGCCATACCTACTTGTACTTCAGTCTGGGATTTTGTGTGTTACAGACTATACCTTTCAACTATCCAGAGTTTTGGCTCATAATTTTTTCTGTTCCTCATAAAATTTGTGGTTTTCTAACAAATCACTTGGATGAACTGAGGATTGAAGTCACTAAATAGCGATATATATTTGAGTTTCTGACTTCAAATCCTTCAGAAAGATGTCTGTTGAAAAAAAAAACCCTGTTATTCTAGCAATTTTTAAGTTTATGAGAGCAATATTTAAAATACTATATGTCCCTATTTGTGGGCCATTGTCCCCCCATTTTGCCGGACTTTGTCGAGATTTCTTGCACTAAGAGGTTGAGAGGTATGTTACAGACATTCACATCTGTTCCTGTTTTTGCAGTACTGCACTTCACTCAAAATGTCCATGGCATTCCCCAGCTGTCTGCTGCACTTATGTGACTGAGGTTCATAATGTTGCACCACACTCAGACTGACAGTATGTGAAAACACTGACATAATAATACCTCATGTGCAAATAAAGTGAATACTTCCAGATTCAGAATCAACACCATTACCCATACTAACTTCCCTACTCCACTGAGCCACACAGGGTGCCAGACAGAGAGGAGTCATTCATCACACATTTAACAGCATAAATATGTACGTTGTTATTTCTGCTTTATGTAGGACATACAATGTGTGTTAGAGTACTGTGTTACAGCCCTGAGATTGCCTGGTCTGCTGATATGCCATTTCTGACTTACACTGCTGTGTTGGGAGTGGGGGACCAATAGCACATGATCTGCTGGGATAGAAATATCATGTGACCCCACTGTTTAACATCTCCCTTAACTGATGTAAAAAATTCTCCAGCCATGAGGCCTAGTGATTATTAGGGGACACATACTATTGGACTGGGTATCTGTAGTCCCATATGGATGTTACAGCTGTCCAAATGACCCACTATATTTCCTTGCATAAATGCAGCAGACCAGAAGTAAAAATACCAATGACAAACTGCAAAAACACAATGAACGGCCATGGCTTAGACTAAAGTCTATCTTTATTGAACAGGTGAAGCACTTTTCGTTTGTGCATTCACAAACTTCATCAGACCAAAAAGGTCTTTTTTGGTCTGATGAAGTTTGTGAATGCACAAACGAAAAGCGCTTCACCTGTGTAATAAATATAGAGTTTAGTCTAAGCTCTTGCCGTTCATTGTGTTTTTATAAATGCAGCAGATCCACACATACGATACGGTATTATATTAATCCTGACAAGTAGTGTGTAGGTTAAAGACTTACCTAGCAAATGCAGCAGTTGACAGCATCAACAAATTCACTATATGTATGTGAGTAGGAATAAGGTGTCAGTCCCTAGGGCCCTAGTTTGTTAGTGAATGTGCTATGCATTGTCTCTTAGCCAAAACAAGGGCATACTGTGCACGTCTATGTGTCTGCCTACAGGGATATCATGAGGGGATTCCTCCTCTGAATCCTCCTGTGACTGTGGTGTGCTGACCTAGGCAGTTGTGAGGGGCTGTGTATTCCTTCCCTTTGCTGATCCTGCTGAAGCTGTTTCCACATGATCATATTGTGTAGCATGGCACATACTGTGAATATCTGTGCACTTGTGGTTGGAGTGTAGTGCAGGGCTCCACTAGATATATCGAGGCACCAGAACCATGACTTCAGAAGCCCAAACACTTGCTCTGTTATGTTCATAGTTTGTGCTTGTGTCTCATTATGGTGTTCTTCTGTGGGTGTGTGTGCATATCTGATGGGTGTCATCATCCATAGTTCCAATGCATAGCCAGCATCCCCCAGTAAATGGCCATGTGGGATGTCCCCCTTAGCAAACATCTGGTACAGCTGTGATACGTGCCACATATGGGAGTCATGACAATTGCCATGGCTGCCAGCACACACATTCATGATAATGCCCTGGGCATTGCACATGACCTGTCAGTTGATGGAATGGTGCCACTTGTGGTTGATATAGAGTCTACCTCCTCACCGGGTGGTGACTTGATGTGTAAATGAGTGTAATCTATGACATGCAGGACCTCAGGGTAGTGTGCTACATAGTAGAAGTGTTGCACATTGCTTGCCCTCTCCTCAGGGGTGAGGGGAAAAGAGATGTGCTCAGTGGCATGTGGTAGTATAGCATCCAGGAACTGGTGGAGTACCTTGGATGCAGATACCTGTGAGACCCCCATCATGTACCTAGTTGGTCTTTTGAAGGTACCTGTAGCTAGTATCCTAAGGGCTACACATACCTTTGTTTCCACTGGGATTGGATCCCCTCTGTTGGCTCTGGGTCTAAGCTGAGGGTGGCAGAGCTCAGTGAGTTCTTGTAGTATGTCCCTTTCTACCCTGTAGCACTCTACAATGTCCAGCTCCTGTAGACCCTGGAAGGTTACCCTGGGACTGAACACTCTTCTCCTTCTCTGTCTAGGCCTGTTGTCAGCAGCAGCAGCACTGACCTCAGCATCTAGCACATACAGATGTAGTACGACTGCAGCAGCCCCTAGCATTATCTCAGTTAAAATTCCCAAGTCTGTACCCCACTGCTGCAGAGTATGGAGGAAAATCAGATTGTAGGGTGTATGCACACTTTATAATGCTCTGCTGTAGGTACTGACTGTGTGATCTGCTATCTATGATGCATTGCATATGTCTAGTGCATCATTAACATCATTTAATGGTCCTAATTTAAGTTAAATAGGGGTCCAATCTAATTAATCTGCCATTAGCTATTCGATACACTCAGCACTGCATCATGCCATGCAAACATGCAGCCCATAGGTAAACAAAGCTTAGAACTTAGTACTCACCCCCAATTCCCACACTCAGCATAGCAGAGCGCTGTCCAAACATGCAGAAGCACATTTCTCTTAGCCTTACAGCACCTTTTGTCTGTCTACATTCCTGTACACAGAATTTTTCCATGTACAACATGGACACAGACACGGGGTATGCAGAGCTTTTGGCACACTCATGTGTGTCACTCAGCAGCACTTAATGAATCAAAAAATATTCCCGGATATGTTAGCAGCATGGCGCACTGCCTATATGGGAAAAAAAAAACATGTAGGCTTTATTAAATTCCCCCAAATGTGTTTAATTGGGAAAAATCAGCAATTGAAATATTCAGGTGTAATTATAAAATCTAACTGGCATGTAGCTAAGCAGTAAATTATAACTGTTTTATCGATACAATAAGAAAACATTTGGAGGATTGGAATAAAATGTTTTTTACAATGGGGGATAGACTTACTTTGATATTAATTGTGTTTTGTTATTTCTCTCCTTTCTTGTCTTTTCAACAGTGCATGTCAACTTTTGTATTTATTTGTTCATATATTGTCTAGTATGCAATTTTTTGTTTCAGCAACTTAGAGCTTTTCTCCTCAGTTCTCCACTAAAAATGGGCCATTTGGCTCAGTTGGACTAACCCAGTTAACAAATGTCAAATAAATGAATAAAGATGACTATATTACCAAAAATTATATTTTTTTACAATCTTTGATTGCTTATCCACCTGAAAAATTATTTAAAGAAATAAATTCATTACTTAAGTTTTTATGGCATCCACAAAAATTGATTGGCATTTTAGAAAGTGGGATGATGGTGGGATTGGGTTTCCATACATTGAATTATATACTAAATCATTTATTAATTTTATAAGTTATTGGTAGAACCCTAGCAGCACATCAAATTGGAAAACAATTCATAATTCCATCTTACCATCAACTAATAATATAGAAGTAAGTAATGATATACTTTCAGATACAGACAAATTATATTTGGTCATAAAAGAATTTAGCATTAATATCAGGAAAAACCCTAATTACACCCCCTTCATTAACTATATTTTAACCAACTTTAGGAAGATAATTCGTAGTAATGGCCTTACTAAAAATGTATTGTTTTTGTTTCCAATTGCTTTCACTGAAGCTGTCTATGTTCTTTTAATCTACATAAAATAAAATAAATTAAATAAATTTGTTTAAAGTATTGACACCAGTTTTTGAATAATAATAAATTACATGAAGCCAATTATCTTTTGGCAAGACACTATACAAGGCAAACAATTGGTTAAATATTCAAATATTTAGAGACTTTGTCAGTAATGAGTTACAATTATCGTTAAATATAAATTCAAGAGTTATTCCTATGATTTTAGACTTATTTTTTTTAAATCAGTAGTTCAGAAAATAAATACAAATCATCTTTATAAAACAATATATAAGATTCTGAGATCTGAATTCTCGACTGTAGAGATGTCCTTTTGGAACTATTTCACAAAGATTAATAATGAAATGTTTTCAGATGCTAATAAAACATTAATATAAAATCCATTGGTGATATAACCTATTCCCCTTTTCGGAAAAAAATTACGTGGAAGTACTTTCACAGAAGTTTTTTTACTCCACACAAAGTTGCTTTAATATATAAAAAAGACAATATTAAGTGTCTCACAGCAAGTGGTTCTCTGGTTCAATTCTCAGATGTTGTGCCTTCTGTGCGCAGTCTGTACTTCCTCGCTGTGGTTACATGGGTTTCCTCCGAGTGCTCTGGATTCCTCTCACATTCCAAAGGCATGCAGTAGGTGGATTTGACACTCTAAATTCCCCATAGGTGCGTGTGTTTGTGCAAGTGAGTGGTATGGATGAACTACTGCAGCAAGGCTAGCCACCCAGTGGTGTACACCTTGGCTTAAGATGATTGTTACTGTTAAAGTGACACCCCAACAACATGCAAAAATAGGAAAAAGGGGTTGAAGATTAGATGGATAGAGATGTGATGAAACTTTAAATGCAAACTGAATTCATATCATTTTAGAGTGTAAAATGGTTGCTCCATTTTGATTAGATTTCAGGAACTTCACTAAACATTGTGGTCAGATAATTGTGTTATAACAAATTAATTGTTATTATTTAATGCTCCAGTCCCTAACTCAGTTCCATGAACACAAGTGCCTCTCCTCTGGTCTCTTCTTGCTATTGCAAGGAAAGTAATAATAATAAATTGGAAATATAGAAGCATCCTCTCATTTTCAAAATTTATTTATTTTGGAAAAATGTTTATAATAGGGAAATACAAACAGCTAATGCAAGAACTTCAAATGTTATACATAAAAAACTGCCATGGTTAAAACTTAAAGATCTTTTATATAAATTTTAACAATACTTAGAATTGCCTCTGTTATGGATTTTGTATTTAGTTTTATTTGTATTAGTTATGTATTTAATTGTTATACCGATTTATCTAAAATCCAATAAAAAAAGTTTTTTTAAAAAGAACAAATATTTCTAACAACTTAGTTTAAATTCATAGAAAGCACTCCCTCCAGTGAATATCGGCTCAAACCTTGCCCACTTCCATAGTGCCTTTTTAGGCAATGCCAAACTGAGAATCTGTCTGATGCAGCAAAACCAACACAAGGAAATCTAAAGGTGATACTGCTCAATACCAGGAGTCTAAACAAGAAGCTCAACTCCCTCCAAGCTGTCATCACCCTGGAGAAGGTGGACATCTGTGGAGTTACTGAGATGTAGTTTAAAGCCACAGAGAGCACCACAGCAGTGCAGGGCAACAATGCTATCCACTCATTCAGGACAGCTGAAGTACAGGCAGGGACTAAAGCTGGAGGTGTCTCAATCTATATTAACAACAAACTCACTTCAAGGCTAGTCAAACAAGATGACATGCTTTAGCTTCTCCATGTCCAGATTTCCATAGGCAAAGTCCCATAGCATATCCTTGCAAGCTATAGGTCACCTTCTATGGCCCAAGAAACCCATAACTCATACTTGCACTTGTTAGATGCCCACATCATTCAAACCAATATCATATTCATGGATGATTCCAACTACCCCACTATAAACTTAGATACTTACATGACCCCAAAGTTACAGGCTCAGAGATTCCTGGAATTTGTAAACACAAATACCTTGGATGAGGTAATCCGTATGCCACTAGGGGTGCAAGCATACTCATCCTGGTACTCACAAACATCTTAGAATGTTGTACACCCCCCTCCCCTAGTGTAGCATCAGCTCTAGTGAGGTCAGAGCATAATGCTGTCTCCTTCATAATAAAAATCAATTCTGGGACCCTGGGTAACCACGCATGCAAATTTTCTCCCGCTAAGTGAAAATCTGTCACAATTTCAAGTCCCCCCCCCCCAAATCCTGAGAATGCAGCTGGCTATGTGGAATTATTCACGGAAACCCATTACAATCATTTTAATAAATGCATTAAGGCAGCTATTCCAAGCATAAATAAACCCAGAACTAACTGAAAAAACAAACCACACTGGTGGAATACAAAAATAAAGAGGTTGTACAATTAAAGACAAAAGGTTATAGCCAAGATTAGGAAGTGCTATGCCCAGTACGATAAAAGCACTTTCATCAATCTAAGCAAGCAACTAAGACGACAATTTAAGTCTACTAAAGCCAAATTTGAGGTAAAGATAGCCTCCCAGGCAAAGGACAGCCACAAGCCTTTTTTAGCTCTAGCTGAAAGCTCAAATGCAGCACACAGCAGTGTGCAAAACTAAATGCAAATAGAGTCACCTGCATGGATCCGGAAGCAGGTGTCATGTGCCTCATCAGAGAGTATGAAAGTGACCAGTGGCATCCCACAAGGTTCAGTGTTAGGACGTATTCTGTTCTACTTTACTTTTCTGACTTCATAACCATAAATCAAGACCTTTGGCTCACTAACTTTGCAGATGACTGGGAGCAATTATCAAGTTCCTCTCTGACACCCAAACACTTCAATAAGAACTTAACTCATAAATAGTTAGTGTACTAAAAATGGGCTCAAGTTAAATGAAAAAAAAAAAAAACTGCAGTATAGTCAGACATTTAGTAGACAGTCCCTTCTCCAGCATACAACATTTTTAATACTCCACTTCAAATGAGAATGTTGTTAGGGACCTGGGAAAATGAGCTGATAATTAACAATTTTATGATCATCATGTTATGACAGCAGTCAGTAAATCTTTCTACATAGTACAGCTAATTGGCAAGAGAATCTCATCTAGATCTTAAGAGGTCATTGCTCCCTTACATTCAGCATTGACTAGGATAATTGTTGAATACAACACATCCTTAGTGATGTACCTCACTAGACACATCAAATAACAAGGAAGATCCCAGATGTTCTTAATTAAAAATATCACTGGCCTAAAAACCCTAAGCTACCAAGAAAGACTGGAACCACTGTTCCTTTTTTCAGTACATTATAGTCTGTTGAGGGGAGATCTATGCCTTGCCTTACATGGCATTAGGAACCAAGTTGTTTTGGATCTCTTGTATCTCCACTAATATCAGAATGGGGGACCTAAATCTTCACCAACAGATAAATTAAATATGATGGAGAAATAGGTTCAAATTGGACCACCTCCCACACCTCTGGAACAGACCCCCTCCCCTGCAAATTAGACAATGTGATACACTGTTATCCTTCAGCTGAGACCTGGTGACTGGATGATGATTAAATCCATACTCTGCTTGACTGGCTTTGCCCTCCTGGAGGGGGGGTATGACCTAAGGGTGTGTACTGGAAAGGTGTACATGGTCACAAGACTCATGTGCCTTGAATGTTCTATGATATTATGACCTGATCATTATGCCTGGCTGTCTAGCATGGAGTGCACCTAACAACTAACTGATCTTCTCAGAAATCTGCTCATAGGAACCAAAAGTTTAGGCTGGACATGTGTCATATATGTGAATTGTGAGTACATATATAACACATGTCCAACCTACACCTGAGGGACATGTATAATCTATGTGAATCATGTGCACTGCTTTGGTGGCCCACTAGGGCATTATAAATAACTCCATGAGTATTAGAGACCACCTGTCAGTTCAGGGAGTGGAAGCCCTTCCTAATAAATGTATCACAGACACCCTGGACCTGGTGGAGTGTTGATAACAGCAATGGTACAATGTATGAGTCAAAAGACTTCAGAGAACTAGGTGTCTCACAGAAGGCATACATGCTGCTGGTTCCCTCCTGGGGAGCCAGGTATGCTCTTCCACATGTTACAGGATAATGCTGAGGA
>NC_056743.1:1488421986-1488594486 GCF_019279795.1 Protopterus annectens | reverse complement strand
ACCTAATTACTGCAGCAGGGAAAATGATTCACATGTGTGTTTCTGTTTATACATACACAAAGCAGAATGTATATGTTTTCACAAAGAAACAACTAAATGTAAAGCAAGACAATTATGACTTGGACTCCAGTCATAAAAAAATCTGTTTTAAATATGAATATCAAGAAATTCACCTCAAGAGCAAAGTGAAGCAATGCTCTATACATGATTCTTAACATTCATGTTGAGAACACTTAACTAGTAGTTATGATCCGAAAATTCTGATCACAATTTTATTAGTACATGAAGCTTTAGCTGCTCCGCTGTTCTACCAGTTATATATAAACAAGTTTGGATGTGCAAAGTGCTTTATAGTCTTGAAAACTGCAATACACTTATCACTGCTATACAAACAGCTAATAGCTCTAAAAGCTGCTAGACTGCTCACCCTATCACATTTTCTTTTTCTTTCTATGGCAGTAGATGAAAGTAATTCCAGCACTCTTCTGTTGTAGCATCAAGTATGCCCTAGCAGTTGTTAAGAATCTCTGAATACTGCTTTGATAGAATCTCTTCCTGCACTGTTGAATATCTGGCTTATCTTTCTGCCAGTTTCAAAACAGAATCGGCATGCTCCCTCTGCTACATCTTGCAATTATCTCTTAATAAACTATGGCCATCATTAAACCATTTGCCAGCAATCACATTGCCATCCTTCGATAATCACATTGCCAAAGTGGTTAGAAGATCCTTCTATGTGGCCCACCTAATCACAAAAGAGTTTGCATCCAGATCGAAAGAGGTCATTGGGCCCCTCTACGCATCACTCATCAGAACCATCATAGAGTACAATGCCCCATTTGGGATGTACCTTACAAGACACCTGCAACAACTGGAAAGACCACAGAAGTACCTCACCAAGAGGATCACTGGCCTCAAGCAGATGCCCTATGCAGCTCGACTGAAGAAACTCCAGCTGTACTTGGTTGAATACTGCCTGCTCAGAGGTGATCTTTGTCTGATGTACAAGGCCATGTCCAACCCAGAATTGATGGACATGCTCCACCTAAAGAAAACCAAATATCCCCGAGCCACATGCTCCAGGGATTTAACGCTCACCACAACAATAAATAGGATGTGCTGGAGGGATAGATTCCTGTCCCAGAGACTTCCCATGCTCTGAAACAAGATTCCAATCTACATTAGGCAGAGATCCTCACTAATCATCGTCAAGAGAAACCTTGACGAGTGGATGGGAAACAGAAAGTTTACCCTGGGGATCACTTCAATGGCTCTGCTGGACAAAGGCACAGGGAACTAATCTATGGGGGCAGCGAAAGCCAACACATTCCAGCTAGGCTTATAAATGCCTTCGGCAGATAGCCTAGTACCTACCTATGAACCTATGAACCTATGAATTATGAAAGCCTAAGGAGAAAAACTTGAAATTATGTCTTTAAGTAAACTCAGTTATATTGGTATGTTACAAGCTTGTTCTCATGTAAATATATTTGTAAAAGCTAGAGCAAGGAATCTATATTATTCCATTAAGATATTTAAGTTTATGTATGCAATATACATAACTATACCTCCTAAAGAAAAACTATACCTTAACCCTTCACTGTGAGATGATTCAAAATTGTTCCACCTATATATTATCTGTTATTAAATTTCTTTATTCACTGTAATGTTCAATAGTAATTGAATACAAGTGTATTTTTTTTCTCTAACTCTGTTCCACCTCTTGTACCATTGCCTGTAAGAAAGTTACATTTTGGAATAGGCTGGAAATTTAAATTCAGTTTAAATAATGTCAGAACTGACCATAAACTGGACAATACATAGTAAGTAATGCTAGAACTATTCTGCTTTATATGATATGAGATGTAGTCATTGACATGTAGGCTTTAATTAATGTAAATATTATATGCAGACCATTATAAGTCAAAGTCAAGTCAAAGTTAAACTTAAAGTAGACTTTATTGTCATTTAGATCTGCACATAGTGCAGCTAAATGAAATTACATTGTTTCTTTCCCAGTGCAAGAAACATATATACATACATTTACTATTTAGTAATACTAGGACAGACACTTACAGATATTGCACATTGAAAAATGTGCCATTTATGGTATTGAACAAGTAGATATTGCACAAACTTGAATTTTCAGGTTAACAGATACCTGTGAAGTAAAAATATTGCATAGAGTATTGCACATTGAAGTTTTAGTATAGATGAAGATTTGGATATTGCACTAAAGTGCGCTACTAGTAGTAGTGATCTTAGAATAAATGGACATGAGAGTATGCCATTTACTGGATTAGTCAAGAGAATAGCCTCTGGCATGTCTGCTGTTAGAGTTCAGCAATCTGGTGGATAAGGGGAAAAAGCTTCTATTGAGCCTGGAAGTCTTACAGAGTATGTTGTGGTAACGTCTTCTTGAGGAAAGGTGCGGGAACATACCACAAGCAGGGTGAGTATGGTAATTTATTATCTTTTTAGCTCTTGCAATACATTGAGACTCATCCCAGAGACTTCCCCTTTTGTGGAATAGATTCCCTCTCCACATAAAGCTGAGTACCTCATTAAACCTTTTTAAGTGCAACCTGGATAACTGGATGGGGAACAGAAAATACAGCCCTGGGATTCCATCTGCATCCCTGCTGAACAGTGGCATCGGGTGCTGACCTGTTGGAACATGGGCTAAATTCTTGGCTAGGGTTGTAAGGGCCAGTAGCCTAGTAACTTCTTATGATCCTATGATCCTATGAGATTCATGTAAGTCATCCAAGGATGCCAGTGGAGAGCCAAAGATTCTTTCCACTGCTGCTATTACTCTCCAGAGAGCCTTGTGATCTGAGGCATTTCAGTTCCTGTACCATACAATGATGTTGTTTGTCAGTACTCTGTCGATGGTTCCCCTGCAGAAGGCTTGGAGGATGGACTGTGACAGGTTTGCTTTCCTCAGTTTCCATAGGAAGTACAAACATTGCTTCGTTTTTTGACAGTGAGGTTGGTGTACACTGATCAAGACAGGTCCTCTGATAGGTGTATACCCAGGAAGAACTATAATGCATTCAGTACATTTTCTATTCTTAGCACATATTAAAAGACACTATACTGAATATGTCTTCAGTGATGTTGCCACGGCTGAAAAGGTTCAAAGGACCACCCCACTAATTCATTCAACAAATCAAATCAAATAAATAAATAAATAAGAAAATTCTATGCAACAGGTGAAAAAGACAAGATACTAAGGACATATATGCATTGCTCTAACAGAAATGATGTTTCATATAACTTTACTATTTAAACCAAAATGAGTTAAAAAAAAAAAAGTCCCACAGAAGATATATTCAGGACCCACCAAAAAGAAGTTGGCAAAATAGAAAAGCAGCTTTATAAAGTATTTGCAAACCTCCATTTACCAAGGCGTCAAAGCAAATATGCAAATTTCTCCTGAAGAAATAAATATTTAAATAGAGTGGCTCTTGAATGCACAATGACACACAGGTCTTTAATAATGCATTCAGGCTATGAAGACAGACTCCATGAGCTATTGATCTGTTTTGTCCTTGTTTAGGCTTATCAGTCTAGTAGTAGTGGACTGTAGCTATGCTCAAAAACAGTCAGCTTATGAACAAGCCTGATAAATATGTGTGTATGCATATGTGTGTTTATGTGTGTATGTATACATGTATGTGTATATGCATTTATTTATATTTAGCTGGGAAGGTGGACTTAATACAGAATGGATATGTTTTCATGGATGACCAAGTGGAACACAATACATTAGCAACCATCATCGATATATAGACTTTGTAAATACAATAGTATAACTTAGCTGACATTACATAACACTAAATAAGCAGTAGGCACCAATATATATTTCAGAGACAGATAACCTTAATATTACAGTTTTGTTAACCGTACATATTGACAATGTAAATAAAGCAAAAGAAGAAACAAATATTAAAATGAGTATAAGCTAAGAGAAAGAGCTTAGCTATCTAGAAAGATGAATGGCTACCAGTCATTGAATGTTTTTTTTTTAATTAATTAGAGTAGTGTTAATACTGTACAGGCAGAATTTCTATAAAAGTTTGCTCCAAAATCAAGTATGCCATGATATTGCTATGCTATTGGAGGTGACAGGCTATCCCAGTAGTCAGAGTAACACATTTTGAGTGTCTTACTACAAAACTGCAGATAAATTATGGTTCAAGTCCCAAAACGTTTTCCACTATGTGTATTGCTTTAAGATAACATCCCCTGATTTTAAGAATGTATCTCAAGGCAAGCTCAGGTTAATGTTGAGTCTAACTTGGTCACAAAAGATTGAATAGATACATTCTTAGTGTTGGTTAAACTGTGGAACCGCTGTAATTACACTGTTGCACTTAAGTTCACTCTTAAGGTATTTATCGCTGTATTTCATTATTTCATTATTTTTGTTTTAATCACCTATGAGCCATTGTGTGATGGGTCTTTGGTAGCTGAGGAGATTTATTCGAGCTATAGTACTGCTGTATAATTGCATAGTATAAAAGCAGAGATTGTTAGAATCAAACCTTGCTATACATAATGACTAATAAAAATCTTTCAGACATATGAAGATAGAGAATTCTGTGTTGCCTCACAGAATTATCAGAAAGAGACTGAGATTATTTTCTTTTTTTTTTTCTTGATATATAAAAAAAATAAACTCATAAATATTGCCCTGCTTTAGCATTTATTTCTTTTACTTTCTTTATTCATTCATTCTATAGTTTCCATTTTATACTTTTCCACGTTGAAGGGCAATGGAGACTATCACAACAAGCAGTAGGTGCAAACCAGGTAACCAACCATGCCTGGACCAGGCATAGTCCACTATTAGCTGTTCCTGGAACATGCATAACCTACAGTGGGATACATGCACATAATCACATGATGCATGCACATGCTCAGGTTCACACCACATGCATACCAATGAGTGATTTGGAGGTTTGCCATTTCATAACAGCATGTCACTGGCATGTTGGAAAGGAACCAGACCACACTCACAGTAAATATACATAGCCAGAAGGAAGACATGCAAATGCAAGCCCAGAATGCAATTCAGCCACCAGCTGAACCAGAGAGCTAAAAACTGAGAGGCAGCAATGTAAATTGTTGCACTTCCCTGTTGTATTGAGTGTAAATATAAATTACTAAATAAATTGGTGCGTGTCTTCTTTCAGAATACTTATGTCATTCTTATTTCTGTGTACATTGTTAAAGAACTGGAAATCATTGTATTGTTTAAAGAATATATGATAGATGTTGGCATGCATCTAACTAAACCCTGGCAAGGAGACCAGCATAGAATATGCACTAGGTATTACCTCGTTTGAACTGCTGCAGTCTAAGTTACAGTTCTGATCCGTTACAATGCTATGCAATGTCAGCAGACCAGCCATTCACTATTAAATGTACAGTCAGGCTACATAAGAAACCTGATAAAAGTACAGCTGTTGAACTATTATGCAGACAATGGCTGCACATAATAACTAGAAATAAGATATTTCTGAAACTTTCAGGAAAATGAAAAACAGTTGGCATTGCTGTTCTTTGACACATCAGTCTGTTTATTTCGTGGCTGGGTGTTTTATGTGTTAAGTGTGCATTTCATCAAATCATTCTCATATATACTCGTAAGTGGTTTTGCTGTAGTCTCTGGGTTCTCTCAAATCCTAAAGACATGCACATAGGTAAATTGTAAGTCTCTTAAGTCACCAGCAGTTGTCTCCAATGTGTCCATGTATCTATCAAAGTGTTCATTCAAAAATTAGGAACAAAACCAAAAAATAATGACAAAGGCCCAAATTCAGAGAGAGATTTTAAACATTACTAAAATAACGGAGCTTTTGTATTAACATGCACTTTTTGGAGGATATACCTTCATTGAAGGTTATGCGTCAGGCCTGGCAAGCTGGTATGTAAAAATCAACTGCCAATCATTAGCAGACTGTAGTTCCGCTGTGGCGACCCCTAACTGGGAAAAGCCGAAAGACACAAACATAAAGTCAGAAACTCAAATGTCTGTCATCATTTTTTGACTCAATCCTTTATGATCTGCAAGAAAACCACACATTTTGTGTAGAAAGCAGTAAAAATATGAGACAAAATCAGGGACATTTGAGATCTATTGTGGGGGACTTCGTGTATGTGTCCAGTGTTGTGCAACATATATGGGTATATCTTGCTACTACTGGCATTTTTAGCCTTATCCAGACTCCTGCATATATGTCATGTGACCTGCTTTCCTGCATACTTTTTCAAGTCTGAAATTAAAGCTGATGGAGGTGGCAGCCTTCAGTCTCAGTCGCCTGTCCTGCCACATTATGTGTGTTTGTTTAAAAACAAATGGAAATGGCAGGAGAAGTAACAACAGTTAAGTCACAGCTGCAACTTCCAGGAAATCTTTTTGTATCAAGTCTCTCTGCACAGCAGTTTTAGGACCAGATACTGTGGATCAAGCAATGTAGTTTAATCCTGAATGAGTGTCATACCCAAGAATCCTGAATAGATACAATCTGCTACATTTCTAAAGATCAGAGGGAAAAGAACACCTAAAAGTTTATGATACTTTTTTTTTTTTTGTTTTTCCAGAGGGAGAGATAGTGGATTGCAATGGTTAGCCAGATATTTCAAAGGTACTGTAGAAAACATTTACCATATATCTGCATTCCTTTTCTTCATAAAGACACACGTACCAGTGGAATGTATAGAAGTTTATGTTTCTTAATTAAAGAAACAAGCCAATGACACTGGCATTTTGGTAAGTTAGCTGACTTATTAATATGAGATAAAATCATGTCTGGCATCAGAAATTATCATAGAGGGATAAAGCCCTGGCTATATCCCAGGTGAACAAAAAAAAAAAAAGACTTTCAAATGGAGAAAATAAAATCAAATTGCATTTATTACTAAACCTTTGAGCACTTTTTAAATTTGTATTAAATTAAGACTTCATCAGAATAAAATGCATACAAAATGTATACCTTAAATACATTATTGTAAAATGATATCACAACAAACAAAACAATTAGCAACATAATAAACACATCATGACAAGATCATATAATTTTAATCTTTGCTCAAATCACTTTTTAACTTACATTATCATTTAAACTGGGAAGCTGGCCTGCATTTAACCTAATGTTCCCAAATAATTTCTTGCACTCTAAACTTCTGTTCATGTCTTTCCTTAAATCTAAGCTAGCCACATCTATGACAAAAAATAAACTTTTTAAAACTTCTACTTGATGAAAAATGTGTAAAGTGTTTTTAATATTTTCTGTCCTAAGAACATACAAATGTTCATAAATTTAATAAGGCAGCTTCCGTGCATATATCCCATCATACAAGGTGTCACAGCCATCAAATCTTGCCATGTAGAGAATCTCTTTTGTCGTGTATGCAAAACATTACCATTATACGATCTTGCCAAGACATGCTTATTATGCTACTGGCTGGTTTATTTGTTGTGTTATAATTTCCTGTCTTAAGCATTTAAGAAATGTTTGGTATGTATTTTATTCTGATGAAATCTTTAATAATAGATAGATGAAAATGCTCAATAGTTTATTAACAAAGCCATAGTTAATTTACATTACTTTATTTTCTCCATTTGGATTTTTTGAGGAGAGAATGTGCTACTTAGCCTTTCTTTGACTCATTTATTCTGGTTGATTTTAGGTCCCAGGTGTCATTTGTTCAGTTATCCCCATTAGCACCTGCTAGAGATGACGTGAACAGGATGTACATGCCTTCCTTTGGGTGAGGTGTGAACTAGAGCTGTACTATGCCACACTCCCTTGGATGAGAGGCAGAAGTACTTGGGTTGATACTGGGGTATACAGTCATCTCACTAAAGTGTGAATGCAAATAGCCTTCATTAGTACATGTATGGAAGTAGCAGTATGCCTGAGGAGGCATATTGGCACCTCTGATGATGTAGGTTACAAATCCTCACCCAAGAGTGGGGCCAGGAACTGAAAAAAAAAAGTGTTACGTTGATGTTGGTAAGGACACAAGTAATCTCAACCCCCCCCCCCCCCAATTTTCCTATTTTTACACTTGAGGTTGGGTGTCTCTTTAACAGTGATACTCATCTAAAGCCAATGTTCACACTGTCGGGTGGCTAGCCCTGCCATGGTTGTTCTTCCATATGACACATACACATGCACATTCATACCTATGGCCAGTTTTAAGTTTCCAGTCTGCCTACTGCCTGTCTTTGGAATGTGGTAAGAAACTGGAGTACCCAGAGAAAATCAAAGTGAACACATGGTGGACATGCAGACTCCACATAGATGGGACCCCAGCTGAAAACCTCTTGCTGTGAGGTGACAACACTACCTGTTATACCACTGTACCACCCCTCATCTAGAAACATGATATTCCTAATAAAAGACATATTACCAATATCATCATAGACAAACATTAAATAAGTATGCTAAAAAAACAA
This sequence comes from Protopterus annectens, assembly GCF_019279795.1. NCBI lineage: Eukaryota > Metazoa > Chordata > Ceratodontiformes > Protopteridae > Protopterus > Protopterus annectens. The sequence goes on along the minus strand of NC_056743.1, from coordinate 1,488,586,013 downwards.
GGTTAGAAATGATTATGCAGACCCAGTGAGAAAAGCTGCAAATAGTAATCATAATGCCATTTCAATTACCAATTAGTTACAGCTTGGAGATCAGCATTATACTGAAGTAATACTTAAGTCTAACAAGTATTAATACAGTATGTTGAAAGGCTCATGGCTATAAATTTAGACCATTAACTTCAGCATATGCAATATTAAAAACGTGTATTGAAACATTCCTCTTCCCCAATGTGAAGCAGTATTATTTATTTTTATTTTTAATTCTGTGTTTTATTTAATAAGGATTTATGTTAAGTGACTATACGTAAAACACAAAAAGCAGGTCTGAGATATGCCTGACTGTGCAGGTTCTTGAACTGGTAGTAGAAATGGGACTTATAAGTGCTGAGAGGATGTCAGTTCCATGTGATTGAAATAGTGTGGAAAAATGATTCTGTCCTATGTGGTTGGGAAGGAGGAATCACACAGCAATCAAATCAAGACAGAACAACTTGAAACCAGGATCATGGTTATTGTTTGTAACTCACATCTTTAATTCTCCACACTGAACTATCCGGCACTGTCAGGATGGAAGGGGGTCATACAACAGTTATTAAAGTAATGAATATTCATTATAGAGTCCTCCACAGAAACATAGTAAGCTAAAGAGTGAATAGGTGCATGTTTCAAATTACAAAACTATCTTGTGTAGCAAAGCAGCACATATATGTGTCGTACCTCTGGGCTACAGCTGGATCCTATAGATTTTTTATTTTAAACAAGATTTCCAGTAGTTAAACTAGGCTATCTTCGACAACGAACAAAAATTATACTTTAACTTTTTAGTGCATTGCAGCTATTATTTAAAGTAGCTCATGGGGTCTCAGTTTGAATGTGTGAATTCAATACAAGCTAGTTTGCATTGGAAACACAAATGTTTAAGTCTTTTTCCAAACATTTATTAATATTATAGATTTATAGATTTATAGATTGTTAATAGTCTAATGACCTGGAGGGTTTTTCTAAGTCTGAGCAAGTTTTCCTGAAATAATAATGACAACCTGTATCCAAGCAGGACATTGAGTGCCAGGGATGTATAAGCTACCTCTGTCCATAAGGGACATGGGTCCTAGTTGTTTTTTTTTTTTTTTTTTCCTAATAGACTCTAATTATCTTGGGTTTTGTTCTTAACCTTATGGCATTATTAAAGACTTCATTACCTTTATACTTTGTTAGTAAACCTGCTCCAGATTTTTCTGTTATTCTCCTTATCAGTCATTTTAATTTGCATTGAGCATTGTCCAAAAGTTATTAGTGTTTTTAGTTTTATTGACCATGTCACTGGCTACTACTATGAAACAATGATAATGCAATCGTTTTTCAGCCTTCTGAAGTCATTAAAGTACACGTTATTGCTAAATTTTGTTAATAAGATTTCATCTTAATTTGCCCTTGATTTTTATTTGCAGTCTTTTTGAATTGCTTTGAGTATTTTTTTAACTTAAGCAGGCCATGCGTAGTTGGGTATTATTTGTACTTTGCCACATTACTTTTTACTTCTTCTTTACAAGCATATTTTTCTTGGAATTTCAACATATTTTATTGGAACATAGCTATTAATGCAATTACATCCTACACTGAAGAATTATTTTAAACATTTTAGTTGTTATTATGAAGATTATCATTTATTGTTTTATATTTCTTTTTTGTCATGCTCCAAAATCTGAAAGACTTTTTATTAATTTCATTGTTTTTCAATAAAACAAAAAAGGTTAGCACTATGATTGTATTCAGCTAATCAGTTAATTTTTAGCAAGACAGGGCATTTGCTCATCATGTCCAGAAATGATTCTCCAAGCCATTTGTGATTACTGTTTGTTCAAAGTCATGTCCACAGGCAATGTCCCATAAACTTTTTAGGTATCTACATTTATGACTTATTCTTCATTTTCGGATATGCTATCAGAAATTCCCTTATACAGTTATACCATGAAATTATATTTTAATTGTTAATATTCATTGGAATATGTTATTTTCATTTGAGTTGTTGATAATAACTTTAACAAACTTGTATCTTTAATTTAATTTTTAATTTATTCACTTGTTAACCATAAAAGCTTCATATTTTCTGTATATAATAATAACAATGGAAACATTGTTTCAGACCAGTAATTCATGAGATTAATTTATGCAAGGCTACAAGGAGAACTAGCAAATGCATTTAATAAGTATTTCATTTGTGCAAATAACTGTGAATTCTTAACAAGAGGTAGAGACGAACTTTAATAAATCTGATCACAACGCATGTATTACAGAAGATATGGCTGACACATGGTGAAAATAATGAATGATAGTAGCCTAGGTCCTGACTCCTTACCCAGATGTTTCATACCTAGAATAGTTAACTTTGCCTACACATCTATGTCATTGTACAGTGTTTTTAATATCCCATAGTTTTGTACCAAACTCATAAAAGTTATCCAATGTGATATCCACTTACAAAAAGGGAGCTTTATAACATCTCTATTTAGTTATTTTATATTTTGTTGATCAGGTTTGTCCGACTGGGCTACAATTGCCCGTTTTCAGCTGAGGCCTGAGGAGAAAAGCTCCAACAGTAAAATAGAAATTTTATATATTGAATACATATAGAATACATTCATCAGTACCACACATTATTGCATTACAGTGTTATACATTACACTGTGGCAAGTGAAATACATATATAAATGCATTCATTGGAGGGATACATTCATAATTACATATATACATAATAGTGCAATAGTTACATAGCTGAAATATTTTAGCAGTTATGTTTGTACAGTGATGTAGCAAGAGGAGAAGATAAAGTAGTAGGTTTGTTTTTTGAAGGTAGGGAGAGAGAAGTGAAGTAGAAGGTTATAGGGGACTGTTTATGGGGGTTAATTACATTGGCCGGTCCATTTTTCATGAAGGTATTTTTTGTAGCAGTTTTGAATTGACTGGGATGTTCAAAGGATCTTATATCTAGTGGTAGGCTATTCCAGGCCTTGGAAGGGTTAAAGCTATAGACTAGGTGACCCATTTTAGTCCATGGTTTGTAGATTTTTAGTAGGCCTTCCTCAGAACTCTGGAGTAATCTAGTGGGTAGGTAATGAGAGATTAGAGATGAGATAGTTGGACAGAAAGAGGGTTTGTAGAGAATGGAGTGAATAATCTGAAACTGATTATCCAGAAGTGGATTAGGTAATTCTAGCAATTTAGTTCTTCAGCTAGAGCGTCTTCTGCGTGGAGACATGCGTGAATGGGCGTACCTTCGTTGAAGGTTGTGCATCACGCCTGGCAAGCCGATATGTAAAAATCAACTGCCAATCATTAGCGGACTGGAGTTCTGCTGTGGCGACCCCTAATCGTGAAAAGCCGAAAGACACAAACAAACAAAGTGAGAGACAGTGATGGGATTTGTAAGAATTATGGGCAGCAAATCTGGCAATCCTGTTATAAGTTGTTTCTAACTTGTTTAGTAGTCCATTGTTGAGGCTGGTTTGAATTTGGAATCTATAGAGTAAAGTGGGTAAAAGGTAGGCATTTGAAAGGGGTAGTTTTGCTGTTTTGGTAAGATATTTTTCGTTTCTATAGAGGAGACCTAGCTTGAGATGTGTTTTTCGGATACAATTATTGACGTGTAAATCAAAGGTTAGTCTATCATCAATAGTAACACCTAAGAGTTTTGTACTGGTGTCCACCTGTATTTGAGTATTATTTTGTGACAATATGGGGAAGGAAGACTTTATGTGGTTAAGGTTTTTAGGGAGAAAGAGTAGTAATTTGGTTTTCTTTGGATTAAGGATAAGTTGATTTTCAGATAGCCAGTTTTCTACAGAGTTAAAAGAGGACTGTGTGTGTGATTTTAGTTGAGTTGGTGATTCAGCAATAGTGATAAGTGTAGAATCATCTCTAACCATAGATTGATTACCCTTATTGGCTAGTGAGTAAACATTTTGAATGATGACTGTCAGCCATATTGGAGGAAGATCAAAAGGCAAGTCCATTCAAAGATCTTTTTCCAGCAAAGTTTATAATGAAGGGCTCAACATTAACAAATTTATTTAACTTCTGTAAAACTGTAAGTAAAACCTTACATATTAGTTTTGGTGCTGGAATTGTATACTTAGATCTAGTGAATGCTTTTAACAATATTCCACATCATGTTAATATAGAGTCAATGCAATAGTTAGCCACTATCCCATATATTGAGGAATGACTAGCTAATTGGCTTAAATATAGTTACCAGAGAGTGAAGGTTAAATGTCTATACTCTAACTGGGCTATTGTCATCTCAGGAATTCCTCATGGCATGGTTTTGATCCCTGTATCGTTGAATTTGGAATTTCTATCCATTTCAGTGTCTAAAACTTGCTAGTTGACAAAATGTGTATATGTGTTAAAGACTGGTGCACCTATGTCAAATATAAAATAATGTAATAACTGAGTGATAACAGGTTAAAAATAAATCATAGCAAATATGGTGTCATGTTGTTTGGTAAATCACGGCCTAAATTTAATATTTGCATAACAACTCTAACCTTAAGGAAGTTATTGAAACTAGAGCCTTAAAATTAGAATCATTACCAGGTTTTTAAGTTCAAGGCAAATGTGCAGACTGTCAAGTGTAAAGCCCTAAGAATTGTAGGTCTTGTTATTAAGAATATAGGTACATACTCACATTCAGCCTTAGTTAACATTTTATTACTTCTGCCACATCAGTTTTGAAATATAGTTTGTTATGTTGTACATAAAACAAAATTATACAATAACTCCACATTAATATTCTAAAATGTGCACACTGATTGGCCAGCCCAACCAGCATGGCCATTGTAAATCCCACAATATACCAATGGAAAAAGGTCCTGTCACCTGGACTTCTTTCAGTTGGTATATTGTTTAAATTATATTTTTATTTATTAAAAAATAAAAATAAAATCTTTAGCCCCGACTTTAGACATACCAGAGAGGCAGCCGGGACAAAATATTAGGGAAATCAGGTACATTATTTAAAATTAAACACACGTACCTGATATCCCTTGTATTTCTTCCATGCTGTCTCTATCCTACCCCAAAACTGCTCTGAAGTTTTTTTTTTTTTTTTTTTTAATTAAAAAAAAAAAGAAAAAAAACGGAACAAGGACACTTTCTTTTCTCCATGGTTTCCATTTCAAAGCATTGATGCACTGGGTATGTGTGGGAACGCAAGTCCCATATGCATGCTCAGTACAGTAATGCAAGGAAGCAGTGTACCACCACCAGTGGAAGAACAGTAATGCACCGTTATACAAAGATATTGTTTAAGAAAAGTAAGTATTTTTTTTTCTTAAGTAATGTCATTGTATAATAACAATAACAGACTCCGTGGTTGTGGTATATCGAAATTTACCCACTGTTGGCATTATTTAATCACTCGGGGCTTTGCCCTCTTGATTTAACCATGCCATCCATGAGTAAATCTTCAGTATACCACACCACATCGTCAGTTATTGCTTAAGTAACCTTCTTGTTCTAGAATAAGTTCAAATGAAATTTACTGAAAGAATCAATGACTATAAGGATCTGCTGTATGAGTTGAAAGTCTTGGTCTGTACTCGTATCAGTTGTGGATGGCTGAGAGGTAAGCCTTTAAAGCCTTGTATAATGAATAGTTTCTCCAACTGTTAAATAGTTCAAGAGGCAGTCAGATTACATGTAGACTTGAGAAGAGTAGAACCATCTTTAGAACTAAGTTCATTACACAGTCACCGAATAAATTATGGAACAAATTACCTCTTAGTATTACACAGAGCAACTCAATGGGACAGTTTAAATGAACATTGGACAAATAGGTGGGATTTCTTCTGTACTCAATGAATCCAGAGACTAAATTTTGAAATGCCTCATATAACCATATGCAGTATTCCATGTGACTATTTTTAACACATTTCTTCCATAACCAAAGTCACTAGGGCTCAGATAAAATGCAATATATGTCATCAGTTTAGTGTAGCTGATCTATCAATATGCATTTCAGGAGGTGAGAGGAAACTTGAATACCTGGGAAAACACATGGTGAATGTAAAGAACATGCAAACTCTGCTCAGAAGGTGACAAGAGCCAAGACTGAACCTCATTTCCTGGATCAGTGAAACCACTGGATCCAAAACTAATCTTTAATCCACTTAGGCACAACACTGACTACCATCCTGTGGTGACCTACATCACTCACAGGATCTGATTACTTTATGAATGATTTCAGATACATCAGAGATTTATTCTACAAAATGATGATTTCCAAAACAAAAACAGAAAACAGACAGCCCTCCTACATTGTTGCTTCTAACAAATAACAAAAACTGTATTGTGGTATTGAAGGTATGCTATGCTTATTGTTAAATGATGCCTAATTAATGTTGTACTCTGTAACATCATGCAAAAATAGCATAATCTCAAGACATAACCATATTCTTATTTAAACTTCTGTTATTTAGTGATGCAATCTTTATCTGTTGCACACATTTTTATAAATTTAAAATTAGGTTATACAGTGTGTATTTTAAGAACAAGTAATCTAATGTTTGTTAACTTAATATTTACATGCATCCTTTTATAAGAAGGGATTATCATCTTTGTAAAAATATGACACAATGTTGCACATTTGCTTGTTTATTTATTTATGTATTTGTTTGTTTCTTTGTTGTTTTTTATTTTACTGTGATAGTCAGAATGAACATAACTCCTTTCTAAAGGCCTGGGGAGGAAAACTGCATGCAAATTGCTATGATTACAAAAGATACATATCATGATAACACTTCAGTCTAGTCACACCACAGAAATCATGAAATACATACAACAGAAAAAACAGATCAAAGAAACATCCACTCTGATGATTATGAATCTGGACCAGGCCGTAACATTTTAGCTACTAAAGAGAATGGGCTGATAAAAAGTTGTAGCCTGTACATAAGTATTAATGGGACAGAACAGGTACTTTATAAATGCAATGCAGTACACACAACAAATATGAATGCTGTGCAGTGTTTTGCGTAGCATAAGAAGTCATAGTTCTTCTTCTGGCTTTTTCCCAGTTAGGGGTCACCACAGCAGATCATCTGTCTGCTCATTGTTTGGCATTGGTGTTTTACAGTGTCGAGTTGCCAGCCCGGAGCCCAACCTTCCACAGAAGGCACATACACATGCCCTGACACCTAGGGCCAATTTAGAGTGTCCAATCCACCTACAGCATGTCTCTGGGATGAAACCGGAGCAGCTGGAGGAAACCCACTCGACCACAGGGAGGACATGCAGACTTTGCACAGAAAGCACCTCAGCCAAGGATCGAACTGGAGAACCTCTCGCTGTGAGGCAGGAATGCTCACCACTGTACCACCGTGACTGCCCAAGAAGGCATAGTTCACAATATGCTGTAATCCATATCTACCTGTATATGCTGTGAATGGAGGCCACATATTTAGCATATATTACATTTACTATGTAGGAGATATAATTTTCCAGCCAATGAAAATCTGAGCTAGTGGTATTATGTAACATCATTTAGGAAAACATATGGATATGTATCTATTATTTGTTTGATGTAGAACAGCCAATTGAGTTACATTGTAATAAAACATTTCAGGTAAAGAGTTAATTTAAGAGTTTTTCAGTAACATCAGAAAACAGAGTGTGCAGGAGGTTATTACACTGTACGGATTCCAGAGGAGAGAAAGTATATACAGGTGAAAAGGAATAAATAATAATGGACGTATTGATGAATGAGTACAAGTGAAGAAAAAGAATACACTTAAGAAAGTAGTGAGAACTTAGTAAAAGAGCTTTATGTTTTGCTGGTTGACAGAAAGAGAGAGTAAGCTTGAGAACAATATATAAAGGACATTTTAAAAGAGAAAGCAACAAATGTACTACAAGAACAAAGTCTTAAAGAACAATCACTATAATGCACTCATGTTGAGTCATAGTACCTTGTTTTGTCAAGGTTCAGTGAACTGTAATTTAACTGTCAGAAACTCGAACCATATAACATCAAACACTAAGAAACCACAAAAGCAAAACAACAAATATAAACAACAGAGTCGGATGATATTTTTCTAGAAGAGCTGAACCCTTCTGATCCCCCCCATACACACACACATGTTTAAATATATTAACTGTGAGATCACACAACTTTGGAGCAAAAGAAAACAGAAATGAATTACCAACTTACCTTTTATTTTTATTTCATGTTTATCCAGACACCAAAGTCTAGATATACAGTTAAATACCCTGCCTTTGATAAATATGGACCTGATAAAATCATTTCTCAGTAGCACTTTGAGCCAGCAAGCCAGGAGACCAAATTCTGACTGGTGGCTCAGACATGTGACAGCACTTGGACCTATCCTATGGAGACAACAGGACAGAGACAATTATACACATTGCCCTAACACTTGGAGCCATGATGGTAATGCAGAGGGATCACCTGGGGACAGACATAAAGCTCAACAATTCATATATGGGTGGGCAGCCTTGGTAGTGAATTCAGGGAAGTACACATCCAAAAAGGTAGGAATTTGTGGGCCAATGTGGTGAAGTGGTTTGATTATTTCACCTACCAAATGGAGTTAGACCTTTCAAATGCTGTCATTGCCAGGTTTTCAGTAAGAGCACAGAGTGCCCGCATAGCTGCTTGAACTAAGGCCCCTTTCAGAGAGATCTTGTTTTGGATTTGGCTAGAAACCCTGAAGTGTAGGAAATAATTAGGACTGTCTAATTCAGAGGAGGCTTGCTGGTCCAAAGGCACAAGGGCACAAATCACCTAGAAAAAGAAGTTCAGTAGAACTGTATTTTTCAAGCTGCCTTACTTCACCAAGTATTAACAAAATGAAATGTAATGAATTCATAGTTAACCAAATAAAACATCATGTATGATTCAATCAGTAGGGAGGCCAGCATATAATAGAATTTGGACACACAGCAAATTTCTTCAGCTGAAGACCACCTTGGTCAAAGTAATAGCTCAAAGTTAAGAGCAGCTGCAAGGACATAATAGGGAAAATTATAGACAACTTTATGACTTGCAATGAAAATGGGCCAGCAAAATTAAAAATTTGACATGAGTAACCAGTCTAGGAGATTTAAGCTAGTTTCTCTGCCTTTTTTCTATTGAGTGCCAAGGTAGGCTCCGGCTCCCTGTTACACTATATTGTATTAAGCTGACAAATGGAGAAGGATGACAATGCTATCAGACACAGAAGACTGCAGGCTGATCCACTCAGATTCTTAGCTGATAGATTACAAAGGTTATTCAACTTAATCAGAATGTCATCATCTCCACCATACAGAGGGGTAAGGCCTTGACTCTGACACAGATGACCAGTGTTCATTTAATCACCCAGCTAATGGCAGAGGGGGGGGGAGAAGGGAAGATGCACAGATGCATACCAAGGACATGCTTAGGTCACGTACTCTGAGATAATACTGGAGAAGTGAATTGTATGAGAGTTAAATGCCATGGAAGATAGGTAAGCACTGAGGGGCTTGCCACCACATAGCACCTTTACATGCCCACCTGGATTATGTAGTGTAGCACACTGAAAGTTGGTTAGGGTATATATCAAACATATGCCTTGTATGTGACACTGCATGCACCCTTGCTCCTCTCTGACCTCCACAGTTGCATATCCCAAATTCTACTTCCACCACACACCACTATCCCAGAGTTTGGTGGCATTGCCAAGGGATACTACAAGGAATAGAATCTGGATATAATAGAAGGGGCATCTCAGCTGATGGTCATGCTGCACCTTTAAGGGAAAAAATTATCCATATTGCCTTTAGTGGAATAAACACATCATGTTCAGATGAGGAAACCTTTCTTTAGATATGCTAACATCTATCCAAGGTATTTTAGTCATATGCATTACTTACAAGGAGAGAGGGGTATCTCTAAATGTAGCAAAATGCTTTGGAGTTAACTTACAAAAATTGCAGGCATTTATGTATGTGCATCTCCAAAATACATAAAAAGAAAAACGATCCACCATTTAGACCGATTGTATCCTCCCCTAGGAATAAAAAAGTTAATATTTCAGTGTTATTAGATAGAATACTCAATCCAATAGTGCAAAAAAGTCAATTTTTAATGAATTTGTTTGGATCAATAAAACAAGTATCAATTTAATGGTAAGGAACAGTTTTTATGTATAATAGACATTAATTCACTTTACACTTCTATAAATCAGGAACAAGGAATTGAGTTTGTAGAATTATTCCTTAGTAAATTTGTTAACGATTTATGTATAGATGTTAAGACTATTGGAGTATTGTTGGATTTGGTGTTAAGCAACAATTTTGTTTATTTTTAATTCTGAAATGTATCAACAGATTTCTGGAATGGCAATGGGGCCTAGTGTAGCCCCTTCATTTGCCAATTTGGTCATGTGCTGGTGGGAGAGTTACTTTGTGATCAAACTTCCCTCTTTTAAGTCAGTGGCTTTTTATAGGAGGTACATTGATGACTTGTTTTTTTTTTTATTTGGGAGGGTAGTAGGACAGAATTTGATGGTTTTGTTAATGAGCTCAATCACAGCATCAAATGGTTAAACCTTGAAATAAGTGCTTTTGACACTACAATTCATTTTTTAGATGTTCTTCTTACTATGGATGTTGAGAAGCAAAAATGTGTTAACAGTATATATAGGAGAGCAACTTTTAGTAACAGCCATCTTCACTACACAAATTTTCACCCTACTTTTATGAAAAATAATGTGTTCAAGGGACAACTCATTAGAGCTAGTCAGATGACAAGTAATGATGATTTTTTTTAAAAGAGGTTGACATACTGATAAAATGTTTGTGGAGAGAGGATATCCTATAGATAAATTTAAAAAATATAGCAGATCAGGTTATAAATAGAAGGAACTGTGATTTTCCTCCAATTTTAATATTTGATTTTACAGGTAACAAGCAAAAGAATGAAAGTAATAATGAACACAATAATAATTGGAATTATGTGGATAAAACTGTGAGGGTGGCCACGGTGGTGCAGTGGTTAGCATTGCCGCCTCGCAGCAAGAGGTTCTCCGGTTTGATCCTCGGATGGGGTGCCTTCTGTGCAGAGTCTGCATGTCCTCCCTCTGGTCGCATGGGTTTCCTCCGGGTGCTCCGGTTTCCTCCCACATCCCAAAGACATGCTGTAGGTGGATTGGACACTCTAAATTGGCCCTAGGTGTGAATGTGTGCCTTCTGTGGAAGGTTGGGCGCCAGGCTGGCAACTTGACACTGTAAAACTCCACTGCCAATCATGAGTAGACAGGTGATCCACTGTGGTGACCACTAACCGGGAAAAGCCAAAAGAAGAAGATGTGGATAAAACTTTGGCCTTTCCAATCCAATGAGTCTTGAGGGTGAAATTATAAGAAAGATAATTCAAGATAATTGGAAAAGTATTCTAGGAAATAAGGAATTAAGTGAAATGATAGGAGTACAACCTCAATTTATTAAAAAAAAAAAAAACATGTGAGTTGAAAGGGCTACTTGAAAAAATTCCCAGAGATGGAGAAAATGATAGGTTAAGTCCCTTGGGTACATTTCCTTGTCAGAAATGTAAACAGTGCAGGTTTATTTAATCAGGTAGTTAATATACATTTAAACATAAGAACCTTGAATATATACTCAAACATAAATATTTTTGTCATAGTAAGGGTTTAGTATATTTGGCACTTTGTAGTTCCTGCGACTGTTTATATGTAGGAAAGACAACTAGAACCTTAGGGAGTCATATTAGTGAACATGTTGGAGCTATCAAATGTTATGATGTTAACAATGCTTTAACTAAGCATAGTAAGGAATGTGCTTGTTTTAAAAAGTTTTACTTTTTAGTACTGAAGAAAGTTGATTTAAAATTATTTGTACAACCGTTTAATAATTATTTAGAATTTTTAGAGCTTAAGTGGCAAATTTTCCTGAGGGCAGAAACCTTTCCAGGAATTAATGACACAATTTTTATTAAAAGTTATTTAAGATATTTATGTATTTAACACACTGTCTTGATACTATGAAATAGATGGGCAATTTTAACTTTTTATGTATTTAATTGATGCTGATAGTTGATTGGATGGTTTAAATGTACTGCTTTTTATTTAATTGATGCTGATAGTTGATTGGATGGTTTAAATGTACTGCTTATTATTTAATTGATGTTGATAGTTGATTGGATGGTTCAAATGTACTGCTTATTATCTAAGTATATATGTAACATGATTTTTATAGATGTTTGTATTCTGAAGAAGTTCCATAAGTAAAGTGAATGAAAGCACTAAATTATTTCTCTGTGGTGTGAGTTTTATTTGCTGCTGAACTGGCCCTTTAGGTGTTTTTGGATTTTGAGTTTTTACCCAGTTTCTGTTGTTCCAATTTTCAATTTCTGTATGTGTTAACTCATTCAGTCTAGAGCACTAGGAAGTTCATTAATCCCCTTACTTTCTGAGGTCTTTTACCAGAAAACTACTTACTTACTGATATGACTTGAATCCCAATATCAGGAAAGCAATGCAGGCACTGGTATGATGACCTGCAGAGACAGCATCCCAGACCAGCTTGTTCAGTGAATTACAGAAGTTCTAGAGAGCTGGCCAGATCTCTATAGTAAGTATGGCACCTTCATTAATAAAAATCTCCAAGGGGTAGGTAGATGCTGTGGATGTCATAGCAAACCTTATTTTCTTTCTGCAAATGTATTTAACAGTCTTTTATTTTGTAACTATTGTAAGCAACTGCAATTTAATATATACCCGTTTTATGTTTGAGGATCTTTTCAGTTTTGCACAATTCATCAAGTAAGCAATCAGCAATGTATATAACTAAAGGATGAACATTTATGCAGCATTAGTAATGAGCACTATGGTGGTGGTGCTGCGGTAGCATTGTCGCCGCACAGTAAGACGCTGTCCTGTTCCATTCTTAGCTAAAGTGTCTTCGGTGTGGAGACATGCGTGAATGGGCATACCTTCGTTGAAGGTTGTGCATCAGGGCTGGCAACTCGGTACATAAAAATCTACTGCCATTCATTAGTGGACCGGAGTTCCGCTGTGGCGACCCCTAACCGGAAAAAGCTGAAAGATACAACAAGTAATGTGCATTCCAATAATTTCATAAATCATTGCATGTATTGATAAGGAATCCCACAACACTTCACAACAGATACTAGCAGCAGCACCATGTACTTTAGAGGGGGGGGACTATTTATTTGTTTATTTATTTTACATTTACTTACCAGGTAGTACCCAACTGGGCCATTAGCCCATTTTCAGCAGAGATCCGGGGAGAAAAGCTCCAAAAATACATTACAAATGATTTACAGAGACATGTTGAAAAAAGAAAGCATTACTTATGCAGTTAAGGATACACCCTAGACATTATAAAATACATTACATAATAATTTACAGAGACATGATGAAAAAACAAAGCATTACTTACATAGTTAAAGATACACCCTAAGCAATACTTATATTGCAAAAGATAAGCAGTATACAGTAATCAAAATTCAGGTATAACACTTATAAAAAAATGTTTTTAACAGTTATGAGCAGAATAGGATTCAGTAATCTCATAGGATACAGTTTATGCTAGTGAAGTAGTGATGCCTATGGAGAGAAGAGAAGATGCGAGTGCAGAGAGAAGTGAAACTAGCCTGGAGATATGCAGGAACATAGCCATTGCTTGGAGAAATATTCTTTTAGTAGTTGTTTGAAATTGCGATTATCAGGATTAGTTAGAATATGCTATGGAAGAGAGTTCCTGGTTTTGGCTATTTTAAAGGAATATAAGGAGTCTCCGTGATAGTTGAGAGATTTAGTTGTATTAAGCATTAATTTGTCAGATGATCTAATGGACCTAAGGTTTTTACATGTTTGTACAAGGTCAGAGATAGCAGAGCAATTGTCAGATTTGTAGATGACTCTATGAGAGATTATTAACTGGTTGAGAGATAGTAAGTTGGGTAATTCGATCCAGTTAAGATGGTGAAGAATGGAGCAGTGACATGATTTTTGAGTTAAGTTTGAGGTGAATTTGCTATTTTATTGTAACAGGTTTTGAGGTTGCGCAACTCTGATTGATGTAGGTTGGTAAAGATTTGGGAACAGTAAAGCAGGGTGGACAGGAGGTGGGATCTAGCTGGTTGCTATTCTGGCATAGTAATTTAGGTAGGGTTTTGCCCTGTAGAGTGCACCAAGTTTTATATGTACTTTTTTTATTCTTAGTGCTATATGTTTATCGAATATTAGGCAGTTGTCTATTGTGACACCTAGAAGTTTAGTTTGCTTGACTAGTTTGATTTTTGTTCCATTGGAGGAGTAGGTGGCGAGAGGGGATGGGGTGTTTTTGCACTAGCACAACTAAAGACCATAAGCTTAGTTTTGTAGGGGTTTAATATAAATTGATGGCTAGATAGGTAGATTTCTATATCTTGGAGGGCATTTTGCATTTTCTCTTGTAGTTCCTTACTGAAGGGGCCAGAGCAGATGAGAGAGGCATCACCAGCATATTGAATGATAGAAGCAAGTTTAGTGGAGGTACTGAGGTTATTGGTAAATATGATAAAAAGAAGATGGTCGAGGATGGAGCCTTGGGGAACTCTAATAGTGATGGGTAGAAAGGGTAGAGTTTGTTATTCATTTTGGTGGCTTGTTGATGGTTAGAGAGATAGCTATGAAACCAGGTTAGGGATGTTGTGCTGAGATTATAAGAGGCGAGTTTATTGAGGAGTATTTGATGCGACACAGTGTTGAAAGCTTTGCACATATCAAGGAAGGTTGCAGAGATGAGTTGGCAATTATTTTGAGGAGATTAACAGTGTTTGTGAAGCTTATAAGTGTAGTATTAGTACTATGTTGAGGTTAGAAATTGTGTTGAATATTGGATAAAAGGTTCTTCTTAAGGATATGGTCAAGGATTTGTGGATGAATGCATTTTTCTAAGATTTTGGATAATTGAGAGAGAATGGTGATTGGACTGTAATTAAAAAGGTCAGTGGAAGGGCCGCCTTTGCGGAGGGGTATGATATGGAATATTTTCCAGAGGAGAGGTACATACTGTTCAGAGATAGAGCACTTTTTTTAGAATAGATATGTGGTAGGATATGGTTGCAATGACAATTTTCAAAAATGCATTGGGCAGTTGATCAGCTGCAAGAGAGTAGGGCTTTAATTTACTTAGGAGCTTTCTTATGTAACTAGTTTGGATTGGTTTAAGAGTGAAAGGGTTAGGGTTATATTCAGAGGAGTTGGATATAGATAGTGGATTGTTTGCACTATTATTTAGTAAGGAAGTTATAGAGTTAATAAAGTGGGTATTGAAATGAGTAGTTATGCACTTAGCTGTGGTGTTGGTTGATGGTGCAGGATAGTTGGTTTTTATTAGGTTTAGGATGTAGTTAATGGCTTGTCAAAATTTCTCAGGGTTGTTTTGGTGTTTTTGCTGACATGTTTGTAAGTATGTTTTTTTTTTTTTTTTTTTTTTTTTTTGGCTTGATTTCTTAGCTGTTTGTATGAGGTTAGGTTTTCTTTGTTTCTATTGCTCTGGTAAGTAGTCCAGGCTCTATCCCTTTGCTTGAGGAGCAGTTTAGTCTCTTTAGATAACCATAGTATTTGTTTGGATTTGGCATGAATTTTTCTAACGAGAGCTAAGCTATTAAATATTTCAAGGTATGTCTTACTAAAATACTGTACAGTGAGGTCAAACTGAAGGAAGTTTAATGGAGAACAATCATATTGCTGCAGTAGTGTATTGAAAATAGAGTTGGGGAGAAGATTTTTTGTTGTGGATGTGTTTGTATGAGATGCTGTTAGCTGTGTATATCCATTTCCTAAGAAGAAAGGTTAAGGAGTGATCACTCAGGGTATCTGGAAGGCAGCCAGATTCATAACCTATTGAACTACTTATTGGTCAAGAATGTTGCTGCTATGGCAGTTTTCCAGTATGTCTATTTCAACACTACATTCAAGTAGGTATGGCTCTGGTTGAAATAATCAGTAACATTATCAATAAGCACTTTAAATAAGTAATCAGTTGTTATATTTAGAGAATGATCCTTTATTTCTAATGTTAGTAGAGGTCGTCATCCATTCACTATTGGTGTTTTCCCACACAGGGGCCTCTGTGCAGGGCTCCTTTTGAGGAACTCTAAACCAGAATGCGAGAGGTGGTGACCCATGTTCCTCCAATCCCCACAATTTGACAATTTGTCTGTCCCCCTTGTGTTTGCCTGTCTCCTCTTCCATTTGTGAACTTAACCTAGTGTGTGATGGCTAACTCCTGTCTACCTTGAATTTCTTCTTTTGTTATTGTGAATACCCTTCATTCCCTTACTATTGTTTCTTCATTGCCATCTTATGTGTGTGTGTGTGTGTGTGTGTGTGTGTGTGTGTGTGTGTGTGTGTGTGTGTGTGTGTGTGTGTATACATACATATATATATATATATATATATATATATATATATATATATATATATATATTTATATTGTTTTTGCACATCAGGTAATGCACTCAACTTGTATGCAGAAGGCTGTGGATTAAATTACCACACTGGGTAAATCAATTGCTGACACTGTAGTCCAACCTATGTGGGTGTTGCACTCCTGAGTGTACCATCTTTTAGATGAGCTGCTAAACAATGCTCCATCTGCTTGAGTTGGTGGTAGCTCAGAACAAAGAATAATATTCCATAGCATCTATTTAAAAGAATAGGGGTCCTTTACGTGCAAAGAGAATTCTTATTAACAACATATTTACATATTTACCAATACATAGATAAACAAATATATTTGCACATTTTCATCATTTCCTTTACAGGCATACTAACTTTTCATCCTTATAAATCCCCCACTCTCTTTTCCATAATCACCATCTAATTTTACTTAATATTGTTGCTAAAATCAATTCAGCATTAATCATAATCTAATTTATTCGTTCATTCCATATAACCCATATTACATAAAATATTTTTTATTTATTCTTTTAACATATTCCGTACTTCTATTCATATAATATCAGTATTTAATTATATCCATGTTTATTTTATCTATGTCTTTTATATCTTCAAAAAAACTGTCTTTGCATAGTTTTTCCATTAACTTGTTTATCTTTTTATACTTCAAAAGCAGATGTCCCATAGCTTCTTCTTATTGACAATGTAAATATATTCTGTCACTTTTATTTTTATATTGCATATTTCCTGTTACTGGTAATTTATCTTTTATCAGTCTCCACAAAAAAGAAAATAAATCCTAACATTCTACTTTCTGATTATACCATTTGTTTCTTATCTTTATACCTTTAGGGTCTTTCATCTGTTAGATTTTCCCATGGTTTTACACAGTAATGTTTTATCATTACATACTTTTCTATCTTTTTCTATATCATTATTTTTTACTTTCCACAATTTTCTTGGTAACATTTTATTTCTTCATTTATACACTATTTCCCTCATTTACTCTTTTTTTACCATAACCCACAATGTATTATATTTCTATTTATAAAATTGCAATGCTAATCTCTCTTTTTCATATATTCACTTTTACACTTTGTACAAATTTAATAAAGCAGCACATGACACTGGGTTCATTAATCTAAACCTCCTTCTTCTTTATTTATTAAAAAGCTTTTTTTTACTGGGTTTAATCAAGAACCCCATATATGTGAAAAATATCAGCAATAACTCCTTTTCAAATGCTGTTTCACATAAAAATATGCTATTTTTCACATGCAGCAGTAGCGTTGTTGCCTCACAGCAAAAGATTCTCCCGCTCGATTCTCGGCTTGGGTTTTGGGTGCCTTCTGTGTGGAGTCTGCATGTCCTCCCCGCGGTCAAGTGGGCATTCGAAAGACATGCGTTTAATGGGCATGCCTTAGTTGAAGGCTGGGCATCGGGCTGGCGACTCAACACCATAAAAACCAACTGCCAATCATTAGCGGACCAGAGTTCCACTGTGGCAACCCCTAGCCTGGAAAAGCTGAAAGACAAAAAACAACAACAACTAAATTTCACAAATACACCTTTTTCCTGAATGATAATTTATATTTTCTCCAGAAAAGACAGGTTTATTTTGTTTCTTCTATTGTTTGTTTTCCCATTGAATTTTACTTAGATTATTCCCAAATTGAATACCTAACACAGAAATGTCATTCATTTTAAAATATATACTCCATATTCTTACTAAATTACCTAAAGCTTTATGTTTCTCTTTATTTAAAGACATCTCTATTAACTCTAGACACTCATTTGTGCAAATTATTTCTTTTCCATTTTTTGCAATTATAATGTCATCTGCATATGTTAAGAGAACTAGAATTCTTATCCATTCAAGTGTTATATACCCTGCCTCCTTCAATTTCTAATCTATTTCACATACTGTCACATTAATAATTAATGCAAATAGTATACAACTCACTGGGAATCCCTGTCTTATACCACTCGTCATATGTCCCTATTGGCTTAGCCAGCCATTTACAAGCATTTTTACTTTATTATTACTATATGCTGTCATACATAATTTCCTAACTTTCTCATATATTATATTCTTCCATTATTACCCATACGATTTTATGTCCAGTTGTATCAAATTCCTTATTAAGGTCTCCTACCATGATTTTCTCTTCCTTTTTTCTATTCATAATATCATCCTTAGTTTCTGTAGCATTAATAATTCCTGCCAACCCCTCCCCTTTATACTATGTATACTATTTTCCATAATATTTTCCATTTTAATTTCAAATCTCTTTTGTATTATTTTCATAAAGATCTGATAATCGTTATTATTCAATACTGTAGGTCTCCAGTTTTTTAATTGTCTTCTATCTTTCTTCTTCCATGTAAATTTAAATATGCCACTATATAATTCTTTATCCATAAAACCTTCATTTAATCATTCATTCAACATTTTTATTTTTCCTGAATCTCTTACATTTTATACATTTCCTACCCTATTCCATTTTGTCTTGCAGCTGAATCTTTATTTACTTGTCCTAATATTCTGTCTAGTTCATTTAAAGAATTCTCCTTTTCTAACTCTTTATTCTCTTTTTCTGTTAACTTTTTTGTACTTCCTATGGTTTTTCACTACCTTCTTTTTGCTTTAAGTATGACTTTTACATATTGTACTACACTATTCATAACCTTTTCCTGAGTTGTTTCGATTTCTGATTTTGCATTTTTATTTCTCTCATTACACTGCCATCTTCTTCTACTAATCTGCTTAAGGAAATCGATACTTCATTTCTTTTCCTTTCTAAAAATATATCTGCTTATATAACATTTCATGTATTTTTTTTGATTTCTTTTATATAATTATTTTTCTTTGTCAAAGTACTTTCTATTATTATCTTCTAAATCTTCCACTGCATTGTCATATGTTCTTTTATACTTTTCTTTTTCTAATTTTCTCACATCATATAGCCACTGTAAAAAAAAAAGTTATATTTTTCCTTAAATATCTACTATTCAGACTAATTTGTATAAAATGTTCTCATAGGATTATGATCTTTCTTTAATGGTATTACTAATTTCTTTCCTTCTTCAATCCATGCTTTCTTATTTATCCGTTTTATTACTTTCCCTATTTTATATATTCCTTATTTTCCTTTATCTCTAGCCATACTGTAGGATGATCAGAAAATCCTGTTTCAACTAACTCCCTTCTCTAACTAAACCTTCTTATACTATAAAATAATTTCAGTTCTTTACATACCCCTTTTGTAAGTCCATAAATTTTTGTCCCAAAGTATTAACTTACCACATCTTACAACTTCTAACATTTTTCTTATATCATTTCCTTTCTTTTTACACTTGCATCTTAAATCACAGTTAAGGTCTCATGTTATTATAATATTCATATTTATTATAGTTTACATAGTATCACATAGTCTCAAATCTGATGAAATAAGCTTTCCCTTTCTTTACAATTAGTATAAACATATATTATACTTTTATAAACTTCTTTCCATTTTAAATCTACAATATTTAATCTTCCCATTTTTGCTAAAGTTACATCTAATATCTTTCTTGTATTTCTACAAACGTTGGCTATTTTAGAAAATCTCTCATTTCCAGAAATCCGGATTATCTTTCCTCCCCATATTTACTCTGATTGTAATTGTTCTTCATTTTTTAAAAATCTTGTGTCTTCTAATATAATTACATATGCATCACACGTAATACACTACTCCAATATCCCTATTCTTTTTACTATATTCTTAATACTTTTTACATTTCAGAAAACACTCTAAAATGTTTATTTTCCCTTTTCCTTAGATTTATGATTTCATATGTTTATGGGTAATTACTGGGCTAGTTTTCTTAAGAGATCATTCTAAGCCTACCCTGTTTCTCTCCCAGAGATGAGAATCAAACAGTGTACCTTGTGTCTGTGTCAAACAGCTTAACTATTATATGACCACCAGTCGTTAGCTGTATATATTTATTTTCTTTTTTCTTTTGTACTTAAACCTTTAACATTTCTTTTTTTTTCCCTTCACCCTTTTACCAATAAAATTATTTTTCTTTTACTACCACCCAATTTATGTCTTCTTCATCACTTATTTTAGAGCCTTCTTCCTTGTGCACTTTATTATTTTTTCTCATATAAATTTTCTTCTATTTCTACATATATAACACTTCAATTCACATTTTTTGCATCATTTCATATTTTCCCACAAATATAACATTTTCTTTTATCACAGTTAATTATCAAATGTCCTTCTTTCCCACAAAAAGTATTTTATGACACTCCTATTTCCCCTCTACATTTATCATGTTTGATATATGTTTAATGTTTTCACTTTCTATTTTTAACATAATATTACAATCCCATCCACAAGCCCCTTTTATCATAAACATTTACAATGTCCTGTACTTCTTTACATAAAGTTTTCAAATGTTATTTTATTTATTTAACATTTGTCTACTGGGAAAGTCTGATTAGGACAGAGACCATTTTCAGTGGTGGCCCAGGGAGAAACACTCCAGTTGCATATCTATGGAATGTCAGAGGAAACCAGAGCATCCAGTGGAAAGCCACACAAATGGAGGGAGGACATGCAGACTCTGCACAAACGTTCCCCAAATTTGAATCAAACCAGAGAACCTCTTACTGTGAGGCAACAATGCTAACAACTGCACCAGTGTGCCACCCTCATTGCCTTTTCAAAGTCCTTTAAATGTCCTTTCAATGTATCTCTTTCCACATCTGTTCAAAATTGCATATGATTTTTTGTTTTACTGTTTAATGCTTTTTTCACATAAAGATTCCATTATTTAGAGTCTTTTTTTTCCATATTCTTCAAAACAATTTTCCACTGGAAAAAAAAACAATTTCAAATATAATGTCACAAAATGTGTCTGTTAATAATAATAAATACTCTTACCTCATGTGCTTTTATACCCAAAGCAGCTATTTAATTGTCCCACACTTCATACTTGTCTATTTCTTTGTCTTATTTACTTTGAATCCTTATCACATACTAACATTTTTCGTTACCTTCTGCCTTCCTTTCCGCTAGTCTCCATTTGTCTTCTTTTACTTTCACTGCTATTCTTCAGGGTTGTGTCTGCAGCCTCATTTTATATTTTCTCCATAATGTCACCCCAGGTAATGTATCCTTCATTTTCTAGTCACTCTGCAACAAGTAAAGCATCTTGCAACCCTCCCAAATGCTGACTCATCTTCATCAAACAGATTTCTTTGATCATCTCCTCAGAATCCTGCATATGTTCTCCAGTCTTAATATTTGCTGCTTCTTCCTTTTTTGTCACCACTCCATTATCTTCTTCTCTCTCAAGCTGTATCATTGTTTCTCTAGACTGTCTCTGTGCCTGGCAATGAAATAGGAGATGCTCCTGAAAAAATGGGTCCCTCTCACAGCATCAGTGAGTAATGGAAGTTCCCTGATATCCTGGTCAAATTTCCCTTAGTAGTTTACTTATCCCCTCATGTCTCCCTTGAAAAGAGGTAACCAGACTAGTGAGGATAAACCAGTCAAAAAAGGGTAAATAAAATAAATAAAAAGGGGACATTTTCCAACGAAAAAAAAAGTTTCCACCCCACCTCTTTTTGTGCAGCCCTATTATGTTGCGGTGGTGGTGCTGCGGTAACGTTGTCACCTCATAGCAAGACGTTGTCCCGTTCAATTCTCAGCTAGAGCGTCTTCTGTGTGGAGGCATACATGAATGGGGCATGCCTTCATTGAAGGTTGTGCATCAGGGCTGGTAACCCGGTACGTAAAAATCCACTACCAATCATTAGCGGACTGGAGTTCCACTGTGGCGACCCCTAACTGGAAAAAGCCGAAAGATACAAACAAACTGTGTTTATTGTGTGCTTTTCCCAGTTTTCCTGTTCTCCTACCTTCCTCTTTTCCATACTTATAAAAGACTAAACCTGGTGTCCATAAAATGATACCTTCTAAGAATAACACTGCTGACAAAGTTGCTACAAGCTGCTAGATGGTGGTGCTGAGCTTGGGTACAAGTAAGGTTTGCCTTAAGGCCTAATAATATTAGTGCACTCTGCCACTTGCCACCAATTTATGAAAATATATGAGGTTATTCAGCAAATTACAGACATGGGCAGCAGTTACACACATGCCAAAGATACATACATTTGTGTGTAGTCTGTGACCAATGTTTAACAGTTTCAGGTCTGCACAGTTTATGTGGAATTATTTTTCACTGGTTCATGTATTTGAAATCCAGAGCTGCTAGCTTTTATTTACTAAATTAGATTATAGGAGAAGCAACATGTTCTTCAGCTGTTTCCTCTATCCATTTAACAAACCCAAATTGAGTGAGGAGAATAATTCAGTCCTATTATTTTCATTAAAGGAATAGACAAGGACTTTCCAAAGCACACATCATAATAGTTACAAATAAACTGGGAAGACAAATGCTTGCAAAAATGCATACATCATATCTGAAATATTACCTGCCTTGCCACCCCCACCCAATAAAATTAGTTCACCTTCTACGTGCTCCTCTATTTCTAGATTGGGATGTCATAGAAAGAACAAATAACCACAGTCATACATTTCACATTGTTACAGTCATACATGTACACAGCATGCATCCCAACCCTACCTTCAAAACTATATATATATATATATATATATATATATATATATATACAGCATGCCTCTTTATTCCTACCCCCAAAAGATAGCCATATGTATATAAATCTGGTACTTGTTTGTGAGTAAGGTTAAATAATAATGATCACAATAATATTTTTCAATTTGCTTCTCTCAGACAGTACAGTGCCCATATTCAAGTCATAGCAACCTTCTCCATACATCTTAGTGGTTTATTGTTTGGAAATTTAAAGAAATAATGACCATGTTATTCTTAACCACCTATACAGGAACTTGGACAAATTCCACTGAGAAGCAAGGGAGATCATGATTATTAAAAGCTGAAGAATCTTTGCTAAGAACTCAACCAGAGAACTACATTCTGTGAGGTGCAATACTACTCAATGTGCCAGTATGCTGATGATAGGTTGTATTTACACAACTCTTGCATAGACCACTAAAGATAGTCACTTAGTTTGTATAATGCTAATATCTGACTGTTATAGAAAGTGAAAAGAATTATGAACACCTTGTTATTCTTAGATTTTTTAGATAGACTGCATCATCTCCCATATACCCACATGTATAAGTCAGAACAATGACTATCCTGGACTGATTTTGCTAATAAAATGCATTATGAGACATTGTTCCTGTCAAACCAGATAAGTGACAATTTAACTGTGATAAAACAACAACAGGATAAAGGACTTTTATACCAGACTGTCTTTGCACCTAACGGTTATTGACATTTTTTTGACTGTGAACAACTCAGATGGTTGATTGCATTTAAAAAGTCCATAGTAAATTACTCCAAATTATTTCTCAGTAAGGCACAGTATTAATGCAAAATTAGATTAATGACTGTTTAACTTTATCATGACAGCAGGTCAGTCATCATTTATCCATAGATAGCCCCATATCCATAAATATAACCACTTTGTTGACTGCATACACATCATAAATATGACTGTAATAAAAAGACAAGACTAATGCCAACTTTATTTCATGTAAACCATAGCAACAATAACTTATTCCACAGTTGTCTGATTGTGTCAAAATAAAAGCAATATTGGTCACAGGAATCTAGTTGAAGTTTAATTACCTTGATCACCTAGTAGACACAGCAAAGTGTTTCAGCTTACTTCATGCAAACTACATAAACATACACATCCCATAGTCAAAACATATAGTAACTTTGTTCACTGTATATACCTCAGATGTGATAATGAAACCTAATGACCACAACAAATGCATTTTAACTTTGTTTCATACAGTAGCCATTGTAAAAAAATCCAACTTGTTTTATACAAACACAAATTATTCTTCCAAAGCCGGAATAAAGATGGATAAACCTGAGTGCATACAACATTGTAAGTCATGGTCATTCATAGGCATCCCCCCCATACTCAAGAATTATAACAACTTTTCTGGCTGTCTACACTTCATTCAAATATCACATTATGATAAAAATAAAGGCAAAATATGAACTTGTTTCACAGAAATAATAGTGAGTGTAAAATATTCAACAGGTGTCTGAATGTGGCAAAAATGACCACAAAAAATAAACACAGGACTAATGTTGACGAACAAAGTTAATAGCTATAGTAAAATATTCCATAGATGTTTGATTGTGATAAAAAATGACCACTATTATGTATTTCAAGTTTGTTTCACAAACACTTTGTAGCTACAGTAAGGTATTCAAACTTACTTCACAGAAACATAAATTAATTATGCACAGACACTCACACACCTAGCAATTATAGCCAGTTTGCTAACTCTATATGTATTAAGTGTGATAAGAAATGAATAATGACCAAAATAAAGACTGAATGCCTACCTCATCCTCCTCTCATGACCCTGTCCCATATGATAGCATTGTTGTCACCTGTCACTAAGACCCCCCACCTGTGTAAATGAAGGCAATCCTAACCTGTGTGGGTAAGCTAATGTCTGATGCACAACGTGGTCATTCCATACACTGTATTGTATAGCATGGGTTTGATAATGCATGCATCATTTTATTCTGTGTTGTCTGTGACATGGCCCATAGTTGCGCAGTAGATGTCAGCTCTTCACCAGTATCATAATGCATTGCACAAGCCTCTTCTAACTTGCTGCTTGTACATTTCTGCTCTTTTACTCTGTATTGAAGGGCCCTTTTGGGATATTTCTCTGTTGCTGAAGCTGTTTCCAAATAACTGTGCTATGCAGGATTGCACACACCACAGATATCTCACTGTATGTCCCAGATGAATACTGCAGAACTTCACCAGATACATATAGATAGTGTAAGCATCTCTTGAGTTTGCCAAAAACATATTCCACCACATTATGTGTGTCTGTATGCACAATGATATATGTTATCTCTGCCACTGACTGGGGGATATGGCTAGAGTTATCATCCGTGTTTCCATTGCACAGCCGGCATCCACTGTGACACACTGTTGTTACATAAGTACATATGGCCTACTACCTGATAGCATGGTAAGTGTATATAGTGGGCTCTGTACTTGCCTATATGTGGCTCTATCAGGTAGAAGACCTTGTGGAACAATCACCCTTCAGGAAACTTTTACAGGTGGGATGTGTTACAGATATGAAAATCATGACAACTACCTGGGTGGCACATGCAAACATTATAGAGTGCAGCCTGTGCATTCCAAACCACCAGTCAGTTGAGGGAGTGAACACTCTTCCTGTTGATGTATTTTACAGCCTGTGGGCCAGGTGGGTCTCAAAGGCAATTTATTTGCAATCAGTGGCTCTCAGGGCATCAAGGAAATCGGCAATGTTTTAGAAGACTCTCCAATAGTGGTGTTTTTTTTACCTCTGCAATGCTTGGGAATAATGCATTCTCCTTCACATGCTGTGCATAATGTTGACAAACAAGTGCAGGATACATGAGGCTGACACTTGCAAAATGTCTAGCATATCACCTAAAGTTTCTGAGAGGTCCATAAAGTTATTTATTGGGAAATTTATTTGGTTGAAGTCTTGTTAGACATCATACTTACTAACAATTATTTTACATTTCAAAATGATTTTTATCTCCAGAAATGTGGTGTTGCCATGGGCTCCCCATGTGGTGGGAGCTTTGCAAACACTGTTATGGTTTATTGGGAGAAACAATATGTTTTCAACAACTTGACCCACATGGCGAGAGTTATCCATTACACACGATTTCTGGATGATATCTTTATTTTATTTCAGGGAAACCAGCTTCAAGCAGAAGAATTTATTGATTATTTAAATGGCTCCACAGATTTTCTTAAGTTCACATTCAACTTTCAATATTCAATCATTGATTATTTAGATGTGAAGCTAACTAAAGACACTGTGAATCATAGGTATACTTCACAAATTTATAGGAAAGACACTTATTGCAACTCATTTTTACACTTCACCAGTTCTCACCCTATTTCCCAGAAACGCTCGATAATAAAAGGTCAGTTAATTAGGGCAGCTAAAATGGTATCAGTGGAATTGGATTTTTTGGATGAATGTAAGTTATTAAGTGACATGTTTCAAGAAAGAGGGTATCCTCAGCATTTCATTGTACCACTTGCAAACGAAGTACAATCGAAGAAAAAAAAATGGGATTATTAACCCCATTCTAAATAAGCCCAACAACATGAGGGAAGTTATTGAAAATGAACCTAGTGAGAATCGACTGATACTAGACTATAATAGATACCAGTCAGTAAACAAGATTTCGACTATGGGTTATGAATGTAGCTTCATCAGAACGTTCACTATGGACAGTGAAATAGTTAGAATCATCTTGTTTAAAAATTGGGAATTAATAAAACACGACAAATTATTGTTAGACAAATTAGGCAGTGTCCCAAAAATTACTTATAGAAGAGGAGTAAACCTCAAAAACCATCTTGAAACAAATAGGTCAACGCATGCTCACATGTTTGCTGGAATGTCCATATGTGGTAGATGCAATATGTGTAAGTTTATTGAAACAGGCAGGACATTTGTCATAAATAAGAAAAAGTATGTGTTAAAATATAAGTTGCACTGCAATTCAAAATTTGTGGTCTACATTGCTATGTGCACACTATGTAAAGCATTTTATGTCGGCAAAACGGACCGTAGACTCCATGATAGAGTCTACGAACACATACATGCGATAGTAACTAACAAGCTCAACAACGCACTAGCAAAACACATAACTTTAAACAAAGGACACAATTTCATCTTCAAAGCTATAGACCAGATACAGTGCAACATTAGGGGGGGTCCCTTTAATTTGCTACTTGAAGAATGTAAGTTAGCATGGCAAATAAGGCTCAATGCATTTATTGAGCCTGATTTAAATGAATGTTGCAATATTGCATGTCTTTTGAAATTAAGGAGTCTTTATAGATAATTTTAGTTACAATGTATGAAACTCTACGTATTATGAAGTAGGACTTTTAGTCACACACAGCGGTACTTTCAAATCCATGATTTTAATGTACAAAGTTTTTACACAACATACATATACACATTTTTTATACATATATATATATATATATATATATATATATATATATATTCTATATATATATATATATATATATATATATATATATATATATATATATATATGGGTACATGTCAGTATATCGACAAGTTAGAAGATCGACATCCACTTCACCGACACATGAAATAATCGACATCGCAAATCACGGACATTTAACAGGTAAGAAGTTTAAATTTCACTAATCATGCCTACCATGTTTTAGTAAGTGTGGCAGTGTTATGCATGTGTGGTAGGCATGATTAGCGGAATTTAAACTTCTTACCTGTTAAATGTCCGTGATTTGCGGTGTCGATTATTTCATGTGTCGGTGAAGTGGATGTCGATCTTCTAACTTGTCGATGTACTGACATGTACCCATATATATATATATATATATATATATATATATATGTGTTTTTTTTTTTTTTCCTATACCAATTTATACATCTTTTTTTATATTCTTTTTACATTTTTCGTTATTATTACATGAAGTGAAACAATTTATATGTAAGATTGAGGACATTAATTTTAATGAGATGGATCATGTGATGTAATTTTTACTACTTATACGTGACTTGTGTTTTGAAATGGTATCTGAAGAAATTGCTTTATTGAAAGCGACGAAAAGCGCTTCATTAAACGTTTTTTTCAGTTTGGAATATTGTTTTTGCGTCTGAATCTACACAGCTTTCTTTGTTTCAGGTCCATAAAGTTAGGATAATTAAAGCTACACATTCATCCATGGCCACAGTGATGATCAGTCCATGCATTCCCTTTAATTCTACATGTGGGCAACAATATTCCACAAGCTACTGTATGGTAGTCCTGTCCAGACAAAAGTGGTTCACAATCTGAGGGTCAGCCTACCTGATGGCAAGTTAGACACTGAGTATACCATTGCATTGGTGCTAAGACCTATGGCCAGCCACATCACAAGCACTAGCTCCTGGATCAGCCAGTTAACAACTGCATTTCTGATGTAGTTAGCAGTATCACAAGCATTCTAGACTCTGTTGAATCTGCAATTTCTGTTATTTACAGTAGGTGATCCCTGACATTCAGCACACCTGCTGTTTATATTTCTGAATCACTCCACCATGTTTGATGCCATGATTTGTATATTTGATCTATTCCATTTGCAGCTGGAGAACTCTTTTAGTTATCGTTTTACAGTCATCTGCATACCCAGTTTATCCCATTATTTTCCCCTATTATAGCCGTGTTACTTGTGCTTGTGAATTGCCCTCTCCCTCATTATCACTACTCTGCTCACTGTTGTGTGCAGAACAATGCACTATGACTACTCATCATCATTAATGATTCCGTTAGATGTTGGATTGATGACTAATTATTGATTTAAAACTTGACAGGCCACAAGTGTTTTAGGTTTTCCTAACTGCTACTGTGTCACTACATTAAAGTTAATAAACTGCAGTATACATGCAGCTGCATTAGTTTGTCTCTGTTTTCTATTGTTTCTTTTCCATTTTACACTGCAGGCTAGTATTCAGGTTATTTTCACAAGTTAATATGATTTTTGTTCATTGGGAATAGCAACCAAAGGCTGGATTTTTGTTGATGCAGTGTCTCCTTCTAGTTGAACATTTTGTACTAGACAGATTCATTGCAACATTAACCACTAACAACTCTCTCTGTCAAGTCAAGTAATTGGCATTTGTTTAATATCCAGTAGCTGAGCAGTGAAGCTGCGAAGAATGTGGAGGGTTATCTGTGGTAATTAAAGCTAATTAGCATGAAATTAGTCGCGGAGAAGCTCTGTTGAAAGAGAAGCCAGATGTTCAATTGTTTCGGTAAGCAAAAGGCAAATGTCACTTTCTTTTTGGAAACCAAGTTATAAGCTGGAGAAGTAATAAAGTTACAAATGAGGGTGGCTGAAAATGAGTGGAACTCCTCAGCTCAGACATCACCTTCTAGGGCTGCAGTATTAATGAGTGTATTACAGTAATACTACAGTATTAATGTATGCAATCCAATGATAAGTAATACAAGAACAGACCACACATACTCTTTAAGTACTCTTTATTATGTGTATCCTGCAAATATGCAGAATCATCATTTATACTGCAGACTGGCTCACTTTTACAGATACCCTGTATCACCATGATATCATATAGCAACATTTAATATACCACATTATGCCCTTTCAGCTTAAGAAACATACTTTTACTTGGGGTAAAATGGCATTCATGTGGCAATTGACTGAAGCAGATAGATGTCCATTTAATGTAACCATGGGATTCATAAATTGAAAACATGATATATAACAAAAAAAAAAGAGACGTAGCTGTATTTCCTGAACCCCTATAAATGTCCCAGCTTAGTGTCGTTGAAGCTTCAGATGGCACCATTTGGCAATATATTGCCCTGTTACATGTTTAACTTATTCCCAGGTCCCTGTAGGCTCTCCTCTATGACAGCATCCCTGCAGTTTGTGTGATACTTTCTATAAGTTGCTGACATGCTCACACTGTCTTCTTAGTCAGTAATACATCTTCTAGTTACAGCATCATATTTACATTTTTGAGGTGGTTTTCAAATTTGTTTTTTGAAAACGGAAGGTGCAATTCCAAATGTTAATCTGTAATATCCAAACAAGTCTCTCTGAATACATGCAACACTTGTTAAAAGGCAAGGGCCAGGTCAGTTTTCAAAATCTGATTTCCATTACTCAACATGGCTGTTAACTCGTCCATTCTACGGAATCTTTCTCTTTCTCTCTGTCTCTCTCTCTCTCTCTCTCTATGTTAGCAGTTTGGTTTTCAGTTAATCTTTAATCACCACACAAACGAAGGTAATTGTCCTTCTTTACTACTGGAACTTTAGGGGTAGTCTATTAAGTCTGCTTCACAGGACTGATAATATTTTCTACCCCCATATTTTCTAACTTTTTCTTATTGGCTTTCTTTGTGAATAGGTGGGGGTCACTCTCATACCATATTGAAGAAGCATTTGGATTCCCCATAATGGCACTCACCCAGTTACAAAACACTTCAGCATACCTTGAACTTCTACAGATTTTAGATTATCTCTTTCTACAGCCTTTGACTCACTTTTTTTTTTTCAATTGAACTCAAGATTCTATAACCAGCTCCCCCCTCACCTCATAAAAATGCAGGATCATTTAATTTCACTACTATTAATGGTAACTTGTTTTTCATAGCATACTATAACTGTAATCTCACATAATGCTGACAAATTATATTCAGTGCATATTTTAATTTTAAGTGTTGTGACTTGTAATGATTTCTTTGGAAATACTGAATAGAACATTTTCACAGATATAATCAAAATTTCTGCCTCATAACAATTTTAATTTTATTTCTTTTATTTTTCAACAAAAAAGATAATACTCCATTTCCCTTTATTGTTTAATGCAAAAACATTGGTGATTATGTTTCTTTGCTGTCAAAGCATATTTCATATTCTTTTTATGAAAACATGTATTTTTCTTATTTGTGAATGAATTTTCTACAACATGCTTATTTTTTTATCCCCCCGCTTCCCACAGTTATGACATTTTCTTTCTTTAAGTTGCAACTTTATGCAATATGATTTTATTATTGCAATATTTTCCTTTCTGGTTACTTCTTCTAAATTTCAGTTTTATGTATTCTGCCAAAATGTACCTCTTTCATAGTCAACTGTTATGCATTGTTGTCTACCATTTTATTACACACTACAGTTGCAAGTGTTCTTGGTTCACTTTATATAAAGACATTCTGTGACACATTTCACTGTGAATGTCAGTAATACATTTTGTTTTATTACTTTTTTATTTTAATTTTACTAACTGGGTAGGTGGACTGGCCAAGACATGCGTTAAGACAACGCTAACACTGAATTGGAGACTGCAGCAAGCTTTTCCAGGGTGGGATAAAAGTTTTTTGAAAGTGAAACCACCACAGTGCAGTAAGGTACTGTTCTAGTGGAGAAAAACAGTCAATTCAAATATTTTAAATGCTGTATTGTTGTTTATTCATAGCAGGGACTGTAAATAGAGGAAACAGGACCGAGAAGTTGAACATTTAATAATAGAATCCCATTGTTGTCCTTTAAGAAAGATTGTGAAACAGTGGATTTTTTATAAACACACTACCCTTTGAATAAATATATTACTTCCTGATTCTGGCAGGTATGTGACATCTTGGTTATAACTGCTGAGTGAGGGCTGGCTAAATGAAAATAACTGACCTTGTCTTTGCTCGGTTTAAATAGTCCCTATCTGACTTTGAAGGACTAGTATACTTTTGTGAGAAGTCAGATGCACTACTTAACTGGACACCTGATATGCAGACAGTGTAGGTATTTTTGCTATGGCTGTCTACTTATCTGGACACTTGAAATGCACAGACAATGTAGGAATAATTGCTGTGGCTGTTTACTTAACTGGACACCTGATATACACAGACTGTGTATGTATTATTGCTATGACTGTCTACTTAACTGGAGACCTGATGTGCACAGACAGTGAAGGTATAATTGCTATGGCATTCTACTTAACTGAACACCTGATATGCATAGACAGTCTAGGTATAATTGTTATTGCCAGCTAGTGTGGAAAAAAATTACTAGCTGTCTGATGCTGTTTGCTTATTATTTTGGCTTTCTAGGATTAATGTGATTACATGAAGCAATGTGCAGTATTTTAATTTATGGCAAATGTTTGGAGCAATGGTAAAATGCATTACACTGTCATTCACTTCTATCACAATCAGATGTCTGAATTGTACATGTTACCTATAACTGCTTGGTGGAAGCTGTCTGGATGAATGTAACTAACCTTGTTGTGACTTGTTCAGTTTAAAAGTCAGTTTAGCTGTCTTCTGTTAAAAATATAAGAGATGAATGCATCACATGATACCACAACCTTCAGAACTTTTGGGGGTTGGTGGTCCCCACACCAAGGCTGTATAAGTCGGTTTTGACATGGGCTTAGAAAACTCCTTTGCCCTGATCCCCACCTAGTCTAAAATCAGCGTGTGTACACAGAAGGTTGGTGTACTTGTGTGGAGGGCTGGCAACATTGTTTTTATTTCTGTAGCATTCTTCCCAAACTTCTGAGGTCATTATATTAGGTGGCCATATTTTGGGGGCGAATAAATAAGTATGCTATTTATACATTTCTGATAGCAAATACGTTACATTTTATTTTCTATTTTCAGTTTTGACATTAGAAAGATACACAGAGGGTTGCTGTCTTTTGTGGGTAGGGGTGAAGAGTCATGCTGTACATAAATATAACACCAGCAGCCTGAAATATGACTATGGGCATTTGTGCCTTAATTTTAATCCAAATTTAACACCAGAGTGGGATACACAGAAAGTAGCTACCTATTTTCAGGTGGGGAGTAGAGGGCAGGTACTATACCTATATATGATATATGTATCCTCACAAGCATTGGTCTTCTCACTTTATTGTGAGCTGATATTTGGCATGAAAATTTGGATACAACAATTTCTTCCTTGAAATAAAAAAGTAAGATTGAATTTCTTTTCCATATGCATACGTGTTGTTCAGGTCATTGGTGGTTTAACAGGTTGGAGATAAAGCTCTAAAATGCACATCAGAGCATCTAATACCCCATAGCTTCTGGGTGCATAGCAGGCCCCAGCCCCCACATCCCCATACCCCAACTTAATTTAGCAATTACAGGGTAGTTTTGGTCAGTTAGGGTGTGTGGTTGTGTTGAAAGGATGCAGGAAAAAAGCAAAGTTGAAAACTGAATTTATTTTCAGAATCATGGATTTTGCTCAGGACATTGTTGGATGAAACTGAAAAAAGTCTGAAATACATTTCGGAGCATCTAGAAACTTCATCAGTTCTTGGGACTGCTCCTAGCTTAATTCAGTTATTTCTTCTGTTATTATAGTATAGTATAGTTATTACAGTATATTCTTGGTCATATCAGATGTGGTGAAAGATGCAGGAAAAAAAGCTGGAGTAATACTGGATTTCTTTCTCTTATCACATTTTTGTTCAGGAAATCATTGGACTAAGAGTGTCTAAGTAGCAGCCTCAGTCTCCTGCCTTAATACAGTTATTTCCACTGCAGTTGTTATAGTATTGTCTTGGTCAGCTAGGATGTGTTAAAATGATTCAGGAGACAAAGTTGAAGAGTAAAACTAAATTTCTAAATTTGATTATATATATTTTTTCTTTGAGCAATTACTGGATGAAAAAGAAGTTTTAAAAAGGCCTCTAAAATGCACATCAGAGCAACCTTCATGGCTTCTGGGGGGCATTGCAGGCCCCAAGAACTTGGCTTAATGCAGCTGGTTTCTTTATTATTTATTTATTTGTTTGACATTTGTTGACCGGGCTAGTCCCACTGGGCAGCACCCCTTTTGCAGTGGAGGCCTGAGAAGAAAAGCTGGTTGTCTTCTCACTTCTTTGTTATCTGATATTTAATTGTTAGCCTAGAGGGTTTCCTCTGTACTAGCCCCAATGTTTGAGAATTCATTTTATGCTCAATTTCTGAGTGACTTGGTTGGCTACAATCACCTGCATTAGAAGCTGAAGTTAAGTGCTAACGTGCAGTACTGTGTTTTATTCTTCTGTTAAGTGCAAACTTGCAGTTTTAAAAGTACTGTATTTTATTTTTTCTGTTACCTAATTGTTTCACTGAATAGTGTGCTGTGTGTCTCTCTGCTGTAAGATTGGGTGGTGGTCTTCTCACTTCTTTGTTATCTGATATTTAACTGTTAGCCTAGAGGGTATCCTCTGTACTTTAAGTGCTAGCCACAAGGTTTGAGAATTCATTTTATGCTCAATTTCTAAGTGACGTGATTGTCTACAATCACCTGCATTAGAAGCTGAAGTTAAGTGCAAACTTGCAGTACTGTGTTTTATTATTCTGTTAAGTGCAAACTTGCAGTTTTAAAAGTACTGTATTTTATTTTTTTCTATTACCTAATTGTTTCAATGAATAGTGTGCTATGTGTCTCTCTGCAGTTAGTTACCCACCCACCTGTTCTTGTTTTGGTGTTAGTGTTGGTGGCTCTGGAATTGCCCGCCCCTCCTGTAAGTCTGTATTTGAACACTCCTCCTGGGTCCATCTCAGTTGCTCACTTAACCAAGTACAGTGAGATCATAGTATTCACTCTATGTAATACAGAGAGAAGATTTGAGAAGGCCAACCCACTTACGTTCTTCCTTACTCTCTCCTTGTACTTTACTAACAAAAATTTCACTTTATTCATCTGCTTTTATTGTATTTGTGTTTCCTCCTACTTTATTTTGCTTTTGTCTCTTCTTAGAAGTACTCAATTTTATTTATTCTGCTGCATTTATCACTGCTTAGTAGTAGCCTGATTAAATTGTAACTGTTATTATAAGTCTTTTGGTTTAAGAACTTGGGCTTCATACCAGTTGTTTTACATTAAGAAGGTTTGTGGTCTGCACTGTTGTGGCAGGACAAGTAGCTTACATCCTTCTAAGCTGGGAATTGCTGATTGAAGGCTCAGTGTCTGCTATTCTAAACATGTATTAGTTCTGGTTTAAGCACTTGGTCTTTAGGCCAGTTATTCTGCATTTAGCAGGTTTGTGGTCTGCACTCTTGTGGGAGGAGAGGCTGGATTCTGCCTTTCTGAGCTGAGAATTTCTGGTCACAGGCTTATTGTGCCTGCTTATTTGAACTGCTTCTTTCTGAAATTGGTGCACCTTGTTGCTGTAGCATAGATCAGATTCAGGCCTGCTGAATCTAGCTTTGTTTGTATAACTTGAGCACTGATCTAGGCCATCATTTTTTGGAGAATGTTCCCCTGCACCCTAGTGGCAGGAGTGTGCAGTTAGAACTTGTCTGATTGAAGACTGCCATAACAGACCTCAGTTTTGAGTTTTTTTCTGGTTAATTGGGTAAGTTGTTTAAATCAGTTTGTTCATTTTCTATTGTTTTTTTTATATACATATATATATATATATATATATATATATATATATATATATATATAAATGCACATTATTCATATACTTTTACTGTTTTTGTGTTTCTTTCTACTTTATTATTAGGGGCATTGACTACAACTCTGATCTGAGATATATAACAATAAGTATCCTTTTCTGTGCATTTAAAGTGTTTTTTTGATTGTATCTGCTTTATTTTCTGAAAAAAATATATATGTATTTCCTGCCTTTCTAAGCTAGTATAGTCTAGTTTTCAGGTTAATGCTGAATTCATGGCTGTGTTACAAGTCTTTGTGTTTGCCCATACCTTACTTGGATAGAAGGAAGTTTCTCTGTTCACCTGTGAGAGAGGGGAGCTTTGAGCAGCCTATCTGTCCCTGGAGGAGTGGTATCAGCCCAGAAATTAGTAGTTTATTGGCCATTTTGGGCTAATTTCTATCTCTTTCCTTTCCTTGCTATAAAAAATGCATTTGCCCAGTTCTGTGCGCCGGGCAGCACCAGTTAGCTAGGGTATAACTATTCTCAGCTCTACAAAGTCTCCTCTTCAGTTTTTCCCTTGGAACTAGACAAACTTTCAACTTAAGCACTCAAACCATTCATTTCTCAGCCCGGCACTTGCTCAAAACTCATAGCAAGCACTTATAAACCCTAGCAATAGACCTCCCTATACTGTACAGAAGGACAAGGCTCTCTATTCGACCTTACCAGCCAATCAGTAAAAGAGTTCACTGTACCTATCCAGGCATGTCCAAAGAGCAGTTTCAGGTGTACTCTCCAGTTCAACTGGTGAATCTGGGCATTTTGAGGCAATGTTACAACTGCCTCATATACACAGACAACCCTCTCCTCCTACCACCAAACACTAATACATGTGAGAGATGTAATTATATAGCCAAACTGGAGGGTAAGTTCTCTAAACCCAAGACTGGATCAGACAGTCAGGAGGAGAAGGGAAATACTTGCATCACACCACCAGTCTCACATAGACCCATTAAACCAGCACCAGCAAAAAACACACATAAATACACGAAAACATACTCAGATGCTCTAAATAAAAATCTGCAAAAGCAACAGAGACCTCCAAAGCAGACATCCAAGCAATATCCACCCCCCCAACACAAACAATGAAACATGTACTTCACAAAACCAGTGTACCATGCAATCACAGCCTTTAAGGTAAAATAACATACCCAACACACTAGTAATAGGTGACTCTATAGTCAGGCACACTGACATCCCACTCACTAGGCTGAACAAGAAGAAGGTTACTGTTAGCTGCCTGTCGGGTGCCAGGATCTGCCACATAACACAAGCACTCAGGTCACTCAAGAACAAGTACAAATATGACTCTGTCATAGCCCATGTTGGTGTGAATGACCTGAGCCTTACCTCCCTGGACTACATGAAACGAGACATGGAAGAGCTTTCTGATCACATAGCCCAGGCCGGTATGACCCTAACCCTGAGTAGCATCCTGCCCTCGACAAGAATGATACCATGGTATAAAGAAAAAAATGAGCAATTTCAACAATTGGCTATGTTTCTGGTGTCATTCAAAGGGGATCCATTGTCTATCCACCTGGGATGACATGCTCGATAAGCCACGCTGCTTCACTAGAGACGGCTTGCACCTGTCACCCTTAAGCTTTCAAATACTGGCCAAGGCTCTTGCCACCCCCATAGTGCCATTTTTAAGGCATGGCTCAAAAGACAAACCCACTGCCGTAAATAGCACAAGTAAGAAAAAACTGAGGGTAATGCTACTCAATGCCAGAAGTCTAAGCCCCAAAATTCACGCACTCAAGGCACTCCTCAGTTTGGAGAATATCGATATATGTGCAGTAACAGAAACTTGGTTTAAGGCTCCAGAGAGCACCCCAGCACCACCAGGCTGCAACTAATACCATACATTTTGGCCACAGAACCCGGACCAAAATACAAAAGGTGGGGGCATATCCACATTCATCAAGGATACCCACACCTCCAGGTTAGTGGCACAAGACAATGCTTTAGAGATCATCCACGTGCAACTAACAATGGGCAAAACTGCAATTCAAATTGTAGTTTGCTACAGATCACCCACCATGTCCCCAGACCCCCATTCCACATTTCTGGAAACACTGGGAAACATAAAGGTCCTACCAAACACCCTAATATTGGGTGATTTCAATTACCCAAACATTAACTGGGAGAACTACTGAAGTACTAACTCCCTTGCCCAACATTTCCTAGAATTTATAAACTCAAATGCCCTGGATCAGCTGGTCAACACTCCCACTAGAGGTGACAACATATTGGACCTGGTCATCACCAACATGGGCAATCAGTGTTCCACACTGGATGTCAACCCCTTGCTGGTTAGATCTGACCATAAACAAATCACTCCATATATCCACATTCCGCCCCCACCCCCGGTCAAGAAAACCACTATGAAAAACTTTTCAAAGCAAACTTCATGTTTCTTAAGACCGAGATGGAAAGTTTCAAAGCCCCCATGCTAAAGGATAATGCTGTCCAAGCTGCAAAATCCTTTACTAATGCATACTACGGGAACCTACAAGAATGCATGGATCATGCTATCCAAAGCAAAACCACGACTCACTCCTCCAAGAAAAGGAAACCAGTCTTGTGAACCCCTGCCATAAACAAGCTATACAACAGAAGGAGGAAACTAGTACAGAAAAGAGCAAAATCCCAAGAAGGGGAGACATCCCTGATCAGTATCAGTAAGAAACTACAATCCCTCATAAAATTATCCAAGGCTAGCTTTGAAAGAAAAATTGCCAAGGACTCCAAAGATAACCACAAGGCATTCTTTAGCTATGTCAAGAATCTAAGTGGCAATGCTCAGATGTGCTCAGAGTTAATGCAGAATGGCACAAAATACACTGAACTGACCAATATCACCAACATTCTGGCAGACAGGTTCAGTGCAAACTTCACCCCCTCTCACCTCCAAAATGGCCCATAACCATACCAGAAGAATGTAGAGCCCCTGAAATCACAGACACTCAGGCTAAAACAGCTCTCTCCAAAGCCAAAAACACAGCATCAGTGGGACCGGACTGTGTCCCAGGCTGCGTCCTACACGAGCTCAAAGACGAACTAACCCCTCACCTAAACACTGTTCAAACTCAGCCTCTCCACAGGCTATGTATCCATAGAGTGGCGCACAGCAACAGTTATTCTGTTCCACAACAGACCCCTATAAGCCTGACTAGCTTGGTCTGCAAGGCTATGGAGTGCATCATCTTGGAACTCATTAACAGAGACATTGGGAACCTCCAAACACTGGACCCTACCCAGTTCATCTTTGTTAAGGGCAGATCATGTCTCCTAAGCCTGGTGGACTACTTTGAGACAGTTACCAAGGCTATAGATGAGGGAAAGGTGATACACACAGCCTACCTAGAACTCACAAAGGCCTTTGACACCATTCCCCATTCTGGTATTATAGACAAGTTCACCAGCCTGATCATAAACCCCTATGTCACAAGAATGGTTGCCAACTGGCTCACAGACAGAACCCACATGGTGAGAGTTGCAGGAGCTAGGTCTGACTCTAAACTGGTTACAAGTGGCGTTCCCCAGGGCTCAGTCCTAGGACTCCTCCTGTTTGTCATATACTTCTCAGATGTACAAGCAAGCACAAGAGAACTGTGGCTGACCAAGTTTTCAGACAACTGCAAACTAGGGGCTATAACTGACTCTCTGGCTGACACAGACATCCTCCAAAAGGGTCTCACTAAGACAGATACCTGGTGTCAAAATCATGGCCTCAAGTTAAATGCCAAAAAGTACATAGTCATCCCCTTTGGAAAAAACAAAGTACCCACAAACTACAGCATAGGTGGTAGTCCCCTAAATACAGAAGACATAATAAGAGATCTGGGGACCCAAGTAGATAGTAATCCCTCATTTGATAATCACATTCCCAAGTGGTTAGAAAATCCTTCTATGTGGCCCACCTAATCACAAAAGGGTTCACATACAGATCAAAAGAAGTCATTGTGCCCCTCTAGTCATCACTCATCAGACCCATCATAGAGTACAACATTTCGGATGTACCTTACAAGACACCTGCAACAGCTGGAAAGACCACAGAAATACCTCACCAAGAGGATCACTGGCCTCAAACAGATGCCCTATGCAGCTTAACTGAAAAAACTCCATCTGTACTTGGTTGCATACTGCCTACTTAGAGGTGATCTCTGCCTGACATGCAAGGCCATGTCCAACCCTGAATTGATGGACGTGCTCCACCTAAAGAAAACCATATCCCCTAGAGCCACACGCTCTAGGGATCTAAACCTCACCACAACAATAAATAGGACATGCTGGAGGGATAGAGTCCTTTCCCAGAGACTTCCCATGCTTTGGAACAAGATTCCAATCTACATTTGGCAGAGCTCTTCACTAACACTCTTCAAGAGAAACCTTGATGAGTGGATGGGAAACAGAATGTTTACCCTGGGGATCATTTCAGTGGCTCTGCTGGACAGAGGCACAGGGAAGTAATTTAAGGGGGCGGCGAAAGCCAACGCATTCTGGCTAAGCTTATAAATGCCTTCAGGCAGATAGCCTAGTACCTACCTATGAACAACCTAGAGCTGTTTACTACAACCTAGAGCTGTTTACTGAATTTCCTGTTTGCACTTATTTTTAAAATCATTTTTTTCTCAAAACTTGCATTTTATCTGTCTTTGGCCTAGCACTCTTGTGTGGGGTCATTTACTGCACTGTTATAACTTGTTGATACTTGTGAACCTCTG
This sequence comes from Protopterus annectens, assembly GCF_019279795.1. Classification (NCBI taxonomy): domain Eukaryota; kingdom Metazoa; phylum Chordata; order Ceratodontiformes; family Protopteridae; genus Protopterus; species Protopterus annectens. Next base: position 1,488,545,700 of record NC_056743.1, on the reverse strand, counting down.
CTATCTCTGAAAAAACAAAAAAAATCTTGCTTTTTTCCCACTTTTCTGAGATTTAAAAAAGTTCAGTTACAGGCTTGCTGTTCTTGAACTGTTTGTAAGTTTCTTGGAGGCCATTTTTGCTTGGGCTAAAGGGAAGTCTCTCTGTTGATCAGTGGCACTGAAAAACATTGATCAGCCTGCCTGCCCCTGTGGGAGTTGTTACTGACTTGAAACTGTAGTTTTATTGGCCATTTTGGGTCAATTCCAAACTCCTTCATTTTCCTTTCTTAAAACCTGGTTGCCTCGTGGTTTTGGCATCTTTTCAGGCTTGGTGGCTGTTGGTGAAGCACCCACCAAGAGGAGAAAATGCTGAGAGAAGAAAGGAGCCACTTTTGAGATTTTAAGTATTTTTCCTCTGTTTATTTGCTAAGTTTTTCTGCATAGCCGCCTATTTTGAGAATTTTCTGGCTTGTTAAACTTGATTTCTGCATTAGTAACTGTATTTAGAGCACAACCTAGAGCTGTTTACTGAATTTCCTCTTTGCACTTATTTTTAAAATCATTTTTTTCTCAAAACTTGCATTTTATCTGTCTTTGGCCTAGCACTCTTGTGTGGGGTCATTTACTGCACTATTATAACTTGTTGATACTTGTGAACCTCTGCTATCTCTGAAAAAAACAAAAAAATCTTGCTTTTTTCCCACTTTTCTGAGATTTAAAAAAGTTCAGTTACAGGCTTGCTGTTCTTGAACTGTTTGTAAGTTTCTTGGAGGCCATTTTTTGCTTGGGCTAGGGGGAAGTCTCTCTGTTGATCAGTGGCAGTGAAAAACATTGAGCAGCCTGCCTGCCCCTGTGGGAGTGGTTACTGACTTGAAACTGTAGTTTTATTGGCCATTTTGGGTCAATTGCAAACTCCTTCTTCTTCCTCTCTTGAAATCCTCTTTTGCGCGGTTTTGCGTGTTTTTGTGCATAGCGCAACAGCGGGCAGCGCCGCCTTATTGGGTTTAAACTATTCCTGGCTCCACAAAGTCTGCTCTTCACTTTTTCCCTTAGAACTGCTCTATCTCTCAATTTAAACACCATATTCTCATTCTAAGTCCCTTCACTGGTCCAATTAAATAATCCTACAAGTTAGCACTATTAAACCATAGCACTACTTACTCTTATACTCTCTACGATTACCCTGTCCTCTATTGGTCCGTCTTAAATTCAGTTTCCCTATTTTACTCTAGCATGTCCAAAGGCCAGTCAATGGTTTTCTCTCCAGTCCAGCTGGTGAATCTGGGAATTTTGAGGCAATGTTACAACTGTCTCATGTACACGGACAACCCTCTCCTCCTCCAAAGAGGTTCAAATATATGTGAGAGATGCAACTATTTAGCCAAACTGGAGGATGAGCTCTCTCATCTCAAAACTGGTGTAACCAGTCAGGAGGAGAAGGTAACCTCACACAACACAATTCCAGTATCACATAGTCCCACCACATCAGTGAGCCAAACACATAAATACACAAAAATATACTCGGAGGCTCTAAATAAAAATCTACCTAAGCAACAGAGACCTCCAAAGCAGACATCCAAGCAAACACTACCTCAAAACAAAACACGCACAACACATAGCCCACAAAGTCAGTGTGCCAAGCAGCCACAGCCCTTAAGGCTGAATAACACACCTGATACTCTTGTAATAGGTGACTCTATTGTCAGACACACTGACGTCCCGCTCACCAGGCTGAATAAGGAGAAGGTCACGGTGAGCTGCCTGTCAGGTGCTAGGATCTGCCACATAACGCAAGCACTTAGGTCACTCCAAAGCAAATACAAATATGACTCAGTCATTGTACATGCTGGTGTGAATGACCTGAGACATACCTCCCTGGACTACATGAAAAGAGACATAGAGGAGCTCTCTGATCATGTAGCCCAGGCTGGTATGACCCTGACCTTGAGCAGCATCTTACCCTCACCTAGAACGATGCCACAGTACGAAGACAAAATGATCGATTTTAACAATTGGCTAAAATGTTGGTGTCATTCAAAGGGGATCCAGTGTCTGTCAGCCTGGGATGACATGCTCGACAAGCCACGTTGCTTTGCTAGGGATGGCTTGCACCTGTCACCACTGGGCTTTTGGATATTGGCAAAAGCACTTGCCACCCCCATAGTGCCTTTTTTAGGCAAGGCTCAAAAGTCAAACCCACCCCCATAGACAGCACAAGGAACAAAAAACTAAGGGTAATGCTGCTTAACGCCAGAAGTCTTAACCTCAAGATGCATGCACTCGAAGCTCTCCTCAGTATGGAGAACATTGATATCTGTGCAGTGACAGAAACCTGGTTCAAGGCCCCAGAGAGCACCCCAGCACTACCATGCTATACCTCATATCATGTTTTTCGGCCCCAAAACCCGGACTGAACCACAAAAGGAGGGGGAGTTCCCATATTTATCAAGGATATCCACACCTCCAGGTTAGTGGCATTGCACGAAGTATCGAAGATCATCCATGTGCAACTAACAGTGGGCAAAACTGCTTTTCAGTTTATAGCATCCTACAGACCACCCTCTCAAAGTCAGGAATCCCACTCGACTTTCCTGAAAACATTGGAGAACATGAAGATCTCTCCGAACACCATTATATTGGGTGACTTCAACTACCCAAACATTGACTGGGAGCACTACTCAAGCCCCAGCACCTTAGCCCAAAGGTTCCTGGAAATTATAAACTCAAATGCTATGGAACAACTAGTCACCACTCCCACAAGAGGGGACAACATACTAGACCTGATCATTACCAACATGGGGACTCTATGCTCCACACCAGAAGTATATCCCTCATTGGTAAGATCAGACCATAAATTAATTTCACTGGATGTCCACATCCCGACCCCACCCCCAGCCCAGAAAACCACAGTGAAAATCTTCTCAAAAGCAAACTTCTCACTTCTCAAAACCAAAGTGGAATCCTTCAAGGCCCCAGGGCCAGTGGAAACTACGGCCCAAACTGCAGAATCCTATATAAACGCATTCTACGGACATCTCCAGGAATGCATGGATCATGCTATCCCAAACAAAACCAAGACCCAATCATCCAAAGGCAGGCATCCAGTCTGGTGGACCCCTGCCATAAATAAACTGTACAACAGAAGGAGGAAGCTACTACATGATAGAGCAAAATCCCTAATAGGGAAGGCATCACTGATCAGTACTAGCAAAAAATTCCTCATAAAATCCTCCAAGGCCAGCTTCGAGAGAAAAATTGCACAGAACACCAAAGACAATCATAAGGCTTTTTCAGTTATGTTAGGAACCTGGGATGCAACTCCCAGACTTGTTCTGAGTTGATTCTAAATGACAAAAAATACACTGAACCCACAGACATCGCCAATATCCTGGCAGACAGGTTCAGTGCAAACTTCTCCACCCCCTCCCCCCCAAAAGAGCAAGTATCTATCCCGGCAGAGGGCTGTCTCCCAAACATCTCTGATGCTCAGGTGAAGGCTGCCCTCTCCAAAGCAAAAAAACACTGCTTCCATGGGACCAGATGGCGTCCCGGGTTGCGTCCTACATGAACTCCAAGAGGAACTAATCCCTCAAGTAAAACAGCTATACAATCTCAGCCTCACTACAGGATATGTGCCCACAGAATGGTGTACAGCAACAGTGGTCCCACTCCACAAAGGTGGAGCCTCTACGGACCCTGGAAACTATCGCCCCATAAGCCTGACTAGCTTAGTCTGCAAGGCTATGGAGAGGATCATCATGGAGCTCAAACAAAGACATTGGGGACCTACAGACACTAGATCCTACCCAATTCGGCTTTGTCAAGGGCAGATCCTGCCTTTTGAACCTGGTTGACTTATTCGAAACAGTCACCAAAGCCATAGATGAAGGGAAGGTAGTCCACACAGCCTATCTGGACCTTGCAAAGGCACATGACACAATACCCCACTCGAGCATCATAGATAAGCTATCCAGCTTAAAAATAAACCCCTATGTCACAAGATGGGTCGCAAACTGGCTCAAAGACAGAACCCACAGAGTGAGAGTTGCTGGAGCCATGTCAGACTCAAAACCGATCACAAGTGGTGACCCACAGAGTTCTGTCCTGGGACCAATCTTTTTCGGTATATACTTTTCCGAGGTACAGGCAAACATGGGAGGACTATGGCTCACCAAGTTCGCAGATGACTGCAAACTGGGCGCCATAATCGACTCTCCAGCTGTCACAAACATCCTTCTAAAAGGTCTCACAGAGACAGATAACTGGTGCCAGCACCATGGTTTAAAGCTAAATGCCAAAAAGTGTATAGTCATACCCTTTGGCAAAAACAATGTGCCCACAAATGACCACATAGGCGGAAACCCATTAAGTACAGAGAAAGTTATTAGGGACCTGGGGACCCAAGTTGATAGGAATCTCTCCTTTGACAACCACATTGCCAAAGTGGTTAGAAAGACATTCTACATAGCCCACCTCATCACGAAGGGTTTCACATCTAGATCAAGAGAGGTAATCGTGCCCCTTTATTCATCCCTCATCAGGCCCATCATAGAATACAATGCCCCTTTTGGGATGTACCTTATCCGACACGTGCAGCAATTAGAAAGACCCCAAAAGTATCTCACCAAGAGGATCAAGGGTCTCAAACAGATGCCATATGCTGCTCGGTTACAAAAACTCCAGCTCTACTCAGTTGCATACCGCCTACTTCGAGGCGATCTATGCCTGACATACAGTGCTATGTCAAATCCAGAATTAATGGACATGCTCCACCTCAGTTAATCTAAATCCCTTAGAGCCACACGCTTGAGGGACTTGAACCTCAGCACAGAAATAAATAGAACTTGCTGGAGAGACAGGTTCATAACCCAGAGGCTCCCTTCGCTCTGGAATAGAATTCCAGTTCATGTGAGGCAGATCACCTCACTGAATCTCTTCAAGAAGAATCTCGATAGGTGGATGGGGGATCGTAGGTTTGTCCCAGGGATTACTCCCGTGTCACTATTAGACAGAGGCACAGTAAACTAAACCTTAAAAAGGGCACAGTATACTCAAATCAAGAGGTGGCGTAAGCCATACAGAATCGGGCTAGGCTTATAATTGCCCCAGGGCAGATAGACTAGTATGAACCTATGAACCTATGAACCTAAAAAGTACAAGTAACAAAAGAAATCACATCAGTGGGGTTGGCTGGAGGCAAATCTTGCAATTTTATTATTGGTGAGTTCCAGTTTGGACACAAGATTGGATTGGATATTAGTGAGAATAGGGGCGGCATAATGAACTGCAGGAAATAGGGATGCTGCAAGAGAGAGCCTAGAGACATCTTGGAGGAATTTTGTATGCCTATATAGGAGGTCTAACTATTAATGCACTTTTCTGATGCACTGCTAAACACGGAGGTTGAACTTTAGTTGGTCATTGATAATAACTCCTAGCAATTTGGTGTGAGGTCCAAAAGAGATGATGGTGTTGTTAAGGGAGCAGCCAGTAAAGGTAGCTTTATGATGTTGGAAAGATTTTGGGAGGGACATAGAATGTTTTGTTTTCTAAGGGTTAAGTATCAATTTGTTGGAAGGTAGCTATATTTCAGCTGAGTGCAGATACTCCTGTGTGAGGGTTTAAAGGTGGGTAATACTGTCAAAGGAAGAGATGATGGTGGAATCATCCGCATATTGCATGACAAATGAGAATGGACCGGAAGACTGTAGGTCATTGCTGAAGATATTAGATAACAGGGGTCCAAGGATGGAGCCTTGGAGTACCCCATTTGTACTGGTAAGAAGGGAGAAAAGTTAGACTGCCATTTAACTGCTTGGAATATGTTGGAAAGATAGCTGGGGAACCAAGAAAGTGCAGAGTTGAGCAGATTAAGGGTAGCTAGTTTGGATAGAAGCAGTTGGTGGGAAATCATGTGAAAGGCTTTGGAGAGGTCCAGAAACAAACATGAGATTAGCTTGTAGTTGTTGTCATGAGAATTAGTGATAGAATTCGTGAATTATATCAGAACAGTAGCTGTACACTGTGATGTGGGTAGAAACCATGCTGTGTAGGTGTAAGCAGATTTTCTAGGAGGAGGTGATTAAGGAGCTGTTAGTGGATGCACTTTCTGAGAATTTTTGATAGCAGCGATAGAATGGCAATGGGCATGAAATTTGAGGAGTCAGTTGAGTTGCCACCTTAATGTAAGGGTATGACATAGGATTTCTTCTAGATTCCAGGTACAGTGTTTTCTTTGATTGATCTATTGATTAAGATGGAGATAGGGTAGGCAATAGAATTGGCAGCAAGTTTGTTTTAGGGATTGAGGAGGTAGACTATCAGCTGATGAAGAGCATGTTTTAAGTTTGCTAAGGAGTGACTTGATATAAGTTGTGGGGGTGGGTTTAAGAGAGAAGGTTGGGTGGGTTGATGAAGGAGGAGTGGGGTAAGTGATGGCATCATTTCTGGCTAGATTGTGAATAGGGTCAATGAAGAAGGAATTAAGAAAGGTAGCAGTATCAGTGGGAGAGCTGTTAAGGCATGGATTAGGTGATGAGGGTCTATCAGGATGTAGTCATTTATTTGCTGATTGCCAGATTTTTTGGGGGGTTGGGGTGAGGATTATGTAGGGGTTTTTAGAAGTAGTTTTTCTTGTCGAGTGACATTGTTTTAGTTAAGTTATGACACTCTCTGTAGGATTGAAGATACTTGAAGTATTCAATTTTTTCCACTTTTTCTCTCTTATGCATAAGTGTATGAGTGGCTTGTGTTAGCCAGAGGGCATATTGAGTTTTGATTCTTATTTTTCTGATGTGGTCCAGGGAGTTAAGTGTGTCTAGAAAGATGGTGGTAAATGCCAGGACAGCTTTATCCAGGGGGAGGTCATAGAGGAAGGACCAGTTAAATGTAGAGAGTGAGTGGGTGAAAGCATCTGAATTAAAGTTTGAGCGCTTACAACACTCATTGTATTTCTGGGATTTGTGTAGTAGAGGTGAGCTTTGAAATATGAAGGTGGGATAGTGGTCTCTTAGGGTATCAGCTAGGGTGGAGGGGTTGTGGTAGAAGTTAGGGTTGGAGGTAAGGACCCAATCTAGTGTAGAGCCAGAGTTGGTGTGTTTATTTAGATGAGTGGGGGCAGAGATTAGTTGGTAGCAGCCAAAGAGATTTATGGAGGTGTTAGGGGAATCAGTATCAAGGGAATTCCAATCAATGTTAATGTCACCCAAGATAACAGTTTCATATGGGACCGTCTTAGAGATCCAGGAGAGAAAGAGCTCTAAGATAGGAACGCTGTTTCCTGGGGGATATAGATGGAGGCAATTGCTAGTTTCTTGTGATTATTCAATTTACAGGTCACAATGAGAACTTCAGCTGGGTGGAAGTTTGGAAGAGTGATTGGTAGAAGGTGGAGGGAGAGCTGATTAGAATATCGAACTGCAACCCCGCCACCTTTTTTCTTAAGTCTGTCTTGCCAAAAGATGTTATAGCCTGGGGAAAGAAATTCTGAGTCCGATATGTGAGGCTTAAGCCAGGTTTCAGAGAGGGTGAGAATGTCAGGGGTGTGTAGGAAGATCCAGGCATGGAATGGGGAGATTTTATTCATGTTACTCTGATTGTTCAAAGATAGAATAGTTAAGTTTTTGATGGAAGAAGATGAGAGGGTCTGCAAGGTAGTACTGGGAGTGGAGTTTAGAGGGTGTGAGGGAAGAGCACAGAGGAAAAAAGCTGTGGTTAGGTCCTAGGTTGACATGCATATTACCTGATAGTAGTAGATTTAAAATGAGTATTTTGTGAGAATTAAAGTGGTTGTGTTGGATGTAGGTTTTTGCTTTAGTTTTACGAGGGAGTGTGGGTACTTGTAATATCTTGATTTTATACAAGCTAGTGTCAGAATGAAGAAAAAGTGATGGGGTTATAGCGCAAGTGTAGGTGCAGAAAGTTTGGTTTGGGGGTATAGTAGGTGTAGGTGTCTGTGTGTGAGGGTGCATTGATATGTGGTAATGAGGAAGGTAAGGATTAGGATGGCTGAGAGAAAGAGAATAACTAGGAAGCTGTTAGAATATTTGAATATTTAACATTTGGGAGAAACATATTTTGGAAGTCTGTTTGGAAATAAAGTAGGTTGTTGAAATATGTATGTTAACAGGTGTGGGGGTGTGCTATGTAAAGGTCTTTAATATGATAGGTTGATTAAAGTATAGAGGATGTAAAGTTTGATTTGAGGGATGGGAGGAAGTTGTGTGGGGAAAAGGGGGGTGATTGTTAATGATAGAGTATAAGTGTATGTATTTATGGGTGACTCCAAATCGGGGTAGGGTAGAGTAGGGTGGAGGGAGCCCAAGTATAGCAAGGACAAATGGTAGTAGGTTGGCCCCAATCTGAACAGACTGGAAGCTGAAAAAATAAAACAATCAGTGAAACCATGTATCTTTGCAGGGAAAAGCGATGGGTTTGCATTGTGAAGGAATAGACTCAAAAATAGCAATAGTTGAATGGGTGCGAGCCAAGTTATGGTGCCAGCTAGGATAGCATTTAAATTGAACAAAGCATCATGGAAGACAGCAATAGAACACCGTTAAAGGGGACAGGGAAGAAGAAGAAGAATAAAGACTAAGAGTAAAACAGGCAGAAAATGACACCCCAGAGAACAAAAAACAGCAGGTAAGTACTCAGCTTCAGCAAATCTATTTAAGATGCTGGTTATAAGGTCAGTTAAGTATTGGTTGAAAAGTAGAAAGGTATATAAAAGTACATTTACAGCTTATAAAGAAAAAACAGCTTAAGGTCATTTGGTATACCTCTTAACTAAGCACAGTGGAATCAGAAACTGCTGCAAGTACAATTCCTAATTAAAATAAGCTGGGAGGGGGATGAGGGGTGTGCACACTACAGAGACTGCAAGTGTAAGAAACAAATTATTAAACACAACTGCTGAAGCTAAATAACATTGCATATTGAAAAGCTCATTAAAGGGAAAAACATGTATACACGCACTTTTTTATAAAGCATTTTGGTAAGTTTGCAGAGAGATTGCAGGTGAATTTTGTTGTTTGAGTCACGAGTGTGTAAACTCATCTGGGAGGGTGCCTTGTACTTTAGAAATGGGGTAGTAGCAGAATTTCTTATTTATAAAGTGTTTTAGCAGGTTTGCAGAGAGATTGCAGGTGAATTTTGTTATTTGAGTCCTGAGTGTTTATACTCAACCAGGGGGGTGCCTTGTAGTTTAGAGATGAGGGTAGAAGAATTAAGGGAGCAAATGAAACAGAAAGAAGCAGGTTAAAAGAAGATGGTTAGATAACTATCATAATGAGTTACATCAAGCAAAATAGTTTTAGTAGGTTTAAAGTAGTTTGAGTGACTTAAAGCAGATACAGGGAAAAGGAACAACAGGCTACAGATTGAGTGCCACACTACAACATTGTGCATATTATAGTATTCCTGCAGTAAAATCCTTGAATTGACATCAAGTGATATGAAATACTTTCAAATATATACTACATAGTTCATATTAGAACTAAACAGCTTATAGTTAAAGTACATTGGATTCACTTCCTGAAAAATAAAATGCCTTCTCAGAACTATCGCATAACTCAGGTAGAAACTTGAACTAAAATACAGTCAAAGTGCAACAGTATACAGAATCCAAGCTACTGTTAAAGACTATGTACAATATACTATGCCTGTAGTTAACAATAAAATTTAACTTTTTGTTAAATGAGAAGCTTACAAAGAGCCATCACTTAGCACAGTTATAAAAAACAAACATTATTTATTTATTTATTTTATTTTACATTTGTTGACCGGGATAGTCCGACTGGATACATGTCCATTTTCAGCAGAGGCCCGGGGAGAAAAGCTACAAGATAGAACATATAGTAAAAATCACAAAATGATTACAAATTAAACAGAGTTTACATAAAAAAAAAAAACACGTGCTTATTTAGTGCACACACTCCCAGGAAAAGACTAGTAGGGAACACCAGAGTTTACAGATATCAGAGTGAAAGTGAAAATCGAACAAAAAATGGTGCCAGCTAGGATAGCATTTGAATGGAGCAAAGCATCATGGGAGAAGGCATCAGAACAAGAGTTAAGGGGGACAGGCAAGAAGAAGAATAAAGACTAAGAGTAAAACAGGTATAAATGGCACCCCAGAGAGCAAAAACCAGCAGGTAAGCACAGCCAGCAGGTAAGTACTCAGAAAAAAAAGCTATCAGTGAGGCTGCAACAAATCTATTTAAGATGCTGGTTATAGGGTCATTTAAGTTTTCAGTGAAAAGTAGCAGGGTATGTAAGGGTACATTTACAGCTTATAAAGAAAAACAGTTTTAAGGGTGTTTGGTATGCCTCCTTAACTAAGCAGAGTGGAATCAGAAACTGTTGCAAGTAGAAACTGCTGCAAGTACAATTCCCAATTAAAATAAGCTGGGAGGACGATGGGGGTGTGTGCACACTACAAAGACTGCAAGTGTTACAAACACATTATATTAAACACAACTATTCAAACCAAATAACATCTGCACATTGAAAAGCTGATTAAAGGGCAAAACATTTATGCACACTTTTTTTATAAAGCATTTTGGCAGGTTTGCAGAGGGATTGAAGGTGAATTTTGTTGTTTTGAGTCCCAAGTGTTTAAATTCATCCAGGGGGGCACCTTGTAGTCAGGAGATGAGGGGGAGGTTAGCAGAATTTTTTTTTTATAAAGCATTTTGGCAGGTTTGCAGAGAGACTGCAGATGAAGTCTGTTGTTTGAGTCCTAAATATTTAAACTCATCAAGGGGAACCTTGTAGTTTAGAGATGGGGAGTAGCAGAATTATATAGTGTACACACTCATAAGAAAAGAGTAATAAGGGAGACCACAGTTTACAGAGACCAGGGTTATCCTAGTGCTGTCTTGCTTAATTAGAAAATGTTGGATGAATGAATATCTGCAGTACAAATAAACTGAAGAATAAGACAAACTGTGAGGAAAAAGGAAGGAAAAAAGTAATCTACATAGTGTGAGTAAGGCAGGATGTGATGTGCAGTTTAGGCTTGGGAATGCGGGGGGGGCACCAGCTTACTTAAGGCCTGGCCTGATCAGTAAACAGTTAAAAATGCTGTGGGTTACGAATGGCACACAAGCTTTATCCTGCTTAAAGTCAACAGACAGGAGATACATATAAGTTATTTGGAAACAGACTGGCAATAAAACACAACCTGACATACAGTTCTAACTTTACTTGAAGCTCTGTATACTACAAAATGTTGCAATTGGGTTGTCAGTCAAAGCATTGATTTATTTAATATTCAATTAGTGGATTTCAAGAAATTCACTTCTCAAGCTCCACTCTCACTGTGAATTTCTCAAAACATATTTCACAAACAAGCAGAAAAATGGTTCTGATCGATGACTTGATTGTAATACTCTGTATAATAGTTGTTTGCTGTTGTTAAGGCAGAGACATGCTGAAGTTATTTTCTTGTTACACCATATGATATAACATTAAAAGTGTTTTGATTGACTTCTCGTGACATAACAGGAGAAATTATTTCTCCAAAGTGCAGTAACATTAGGGTTGGTTTTATTAAACAAGGGCTACAAATAGTAAAGTCTCCCCCCATAGGGGTCAGGGGACTTTTCTCCATATAAAAAGTTAATCTGAATTCCTGTTTAATTTCACTTTATTCAGAAATAAACTGTGTTTGAACTGCTGTTAACATGGTCAATATAGATTTAGTATATTTGAAGATGACAAGCTGGGCTACAACAAGGTGTGAGAATTAAGCCGCAGTTACTGAAAATTAAGAAACACCTCTTACCTGAAGTATTGTTGTATGGAAAAGTAAAATAACCCCCTTTCAGTACTGGTATCAGCATTTTTTCAGATTCATATGTGAAAGAATTTAAACCGTTAGTACAAGAAAAACACTTATGGATTCTTATCTGTGGATTTTATGCCCACATAATGTTACTAGACTCCATATGGTTAAATACCTGCAAAGTCACCCAGCACAATGCATTGTAACTGGGTACTTTCCCTTTGAAAACTGTGCCAAAGTACTACACGTTATTTTATTTAAATTAAAGTGTATCATAATAAAATGACACTGAGTCCTTGGCTTGTTATCATTGCTGATCTGCAGCTAGCTGAGTTTGCTTCAAATATTTGTTGTTGCTCTACATTCATCTTAATGTATTTCTGGAACAGTGATACCCTGCTGTGATTGGCATACCAATAATAAACCCGTACAGTCTGGTCCCCTGCCAAATAAATCTGCCTTCCAAAAATGTATTCAAACATGTGAACAGCTGTCTATTCTCTGAAGATATTATGCCCAAAATAAAATGCTGACACAAATGCACTTGCAACAACTGAGCAGGAGAGTTTTTTTTTCAGATTACACAAATCAGAAAACATTTCATCTGCTGCCTGTTCTTTCACTTTGGGGAAGAACAGATGCACATTTTCATGTTTGATAGATGCCAACTGTGAAAGTACTAGGCAAAATGATTTCTGTAAATATTTTGTTTTGTATGTAAGATAACTCAAAAATGGATTCCTGCAGGTACATTGTGTACTGTCTGTGGAATTTTTGTACATCTGAAAGTTATATTGCCCTTTACTGGATTCCAAAAACTATTAACATTCCATGAATGGATTTCATAACATAGTCTGTTTTCTAGTGAAATACAGAAGGCATGTAAGGTGTGTTGTACATTTCAGACTCAATATTTTTATACAAACCTTTTATTTCCTGGACCTTCGTATGATGGTCAGAGGGAAACAAAATATTCTGAAAGAGCTGTTCAGAAATGGGGCATGGAATAAAGATCCTATAAAGTAACGCAAGCACAAACTTCCAGGCAAAGACCAAACATCTCACTAGTTAGTACCCTTACTGTAAAAACAAAAACCCCATTAACCCCGTTTGTGTAGAATCTTCCAGAAAATAACTTTAGACCAGAATATACACTTCCTTCTAAAAAAATACTATGTATTAGACTATTACATTTTGAATACTTTTTGCCCAGCTTAATGAGATAACAGTCTACTAAAGCTAAATATATTTCAGCTTATAATACATATATTTAGGCTGCATACAATGTATGTTTTTTGATGCATTCATATAAGACTGTCGAACATGATACTGACTATAGTGAAAGGAAAAGGGAACTCTGGCTGAAAGTCCATCCATCACCCCTTTTCCCATTTTTGTATGTGTGGTGGGGGTGTCACTTCAACAGTGACAATCATCTAGATCAAAGGTTTACGACACCAGGTGGCTAGCCCTGCCTCAGTAGTTCTTCCACACCACACACACACCTGTGGCCAATTTAGAGTGTCCAATCCACCTTATGCATGATTCCACACCAAAGACACCACAGCCGAGAATCAAACCAGGAAGCTTCTTGCTGTGAAGTGATAACACTACCTGCTGCATCACTGTAACTCTGGCTGAAAGTATAACCTTATATATCCCTCAGAATGCTACAGACAGTGGCATGGAGAACAGGTCTGTTTGCACTCTGAGGTTAACACAGAGGATAAAGGGTCTGAGCAATTAATAAGATACTTCCTAGATACAGGGCTTGAGTCCTTTTACCTACATTTCACTACAGCACAACTCTGAGTGAGGCAATTAACTAGAAAGTACGTCCTGGTTGCTCCTGAAAAGGAGCACTTCATTTGGGTTATCTGGTTAATAATTAAAAAGTATAAAAGGAAAAACCCTGGAAAGTCCAATATGTTAATAAAATGTTATGTTTTCCTTTCCTCAGCCATTTGACATTATATATAAAGGTAAAATAACATGTTTGCACTCTCTTATATTGACAAAAACAAAAACAAAAAAAATCAGCACATACTTGAAATTGATTTACTTGCTTATGGCTTTATATGCAATAATAATTTTATCATATGTTGATTTACTTGCTTATAGATTATGTTCAGTGATAATAGTCATTGTGTTAATAGATTGCTACTGTTAAAGTGAGACTTAGAGTGTTTGATAGCTTTATTGTGATATGTAAATATATAACTTAAATTTACTTTTAAAACTTTTCCATTGTATTTATGATCAAGTGCCCTAAAATACTACAAAAAAAAATAATGAATAGATCACTTTACAGAGTTCACTATTCAGTAACAGCTTATATCAACCAGTTATATTTACTTACAATGACAATACTCCAGTATTGTTAAGTGCTTATTACTGAGCCCTGACCTCTACAAATTCTATAATTCAAGACACCAAGAACTCAACTTTTACTCAGATGCACAAACAGGAAGAATTGCAATGCAATTTATTTAAATGCTGAACATTTTTGTATTCATTATACTTTAATAAGCATTGGAAGGATATTAATAAAGAAACAAAATGGCTGTATTATTTAATAATGCTCTAGGATAAATTTTATGATTAGAATTTAGACATATCCATCATCAGTATTACAAGTAACACAACAAAGTATAAATATTTTTAAAGAACACTGGTTTCCGAACATTTTGATAGAGATATTTTGGAAATGAAAAGCCTGGCAGTATAGAGAAAAAAAAATAATCCTGTTACCTACTAGGCCGGTTCACCCCTAAATAAAATGTTCTTCAAATAGGCAGTCAATCAATAATTAAAAGGTTAGTTAGTTAGTTAGTTAGTTAGTTAGTTAGTTAGTTAGTTAGTTAAAGTTTGTTTACCAGAGTATGGTTCTGATCAGCATCCCATTGGTTTTGGATCCAGTCTTGCATTTTAAAGCAAACGACAGAAAAGGCAAAAAATAAAAATAAAATAACATTTTTTCCAAGCTCACCTATCCAGATAGTAGCATTTAAGACAGATTGCACTTGAATACAGCATATTTCTAAGTGAGGGTGGTGAATCTCTTAAACTTTATGGGGGCCTGCACTCCAGCATTACACACTACTTAGCAGTAAAACAACGAATATGTTAATTAGGATTTTGAAATTTTCTTTGTGCATTTCTACTATCACTATGTTATAGGTATGCCAAATCCCAAAAAACAGGTATGTGACTGAAGGTGTGTGATCCCTATAAATTTCTAATGATGTGAAGGAGCCTGGGAAAATACTTCAGGATATCTTCAATTATTCTCCTTCTGGCACCCCTCCACCACTAGCAGCAAATACCCATATCTTGTCTGCTAGTATACAGACGTATCAGAATCTAACACCTATATTAAGCACATGCATACATAACCAATCAATGTAATAAAATGTAACAGTGATGGGAACTGTTTTCAAATCACTTTCACTGCTAACAGCAACTGACAAATGGTTAAGGCCAAATGCTGCGGCCAAGCCTATTTAGTCAATAAATCAGTCAATAAATCAATCATTCAGTCAGTTTATTATGTCAATTCTAAGCCTAGGCTTATAACAAAGGATCATTTCAGGTCAAACACGCAAAGAAATGACAGCTAAATGACACAGATGATCAAAATGTCATTGTTTCAATGATCCTCACTTTCCTGTGTTTATATAGCCTGACCATGTAAAAAAAATCCTCTCAATGTAAATCTCATTAAACCTGATTATGAAGAATCTACTCATTGTAAATCTCTACATTTACATACTGTATAAATTACTATGCATTTTTTTGTAAACTGTATTAGTGTTGTAAATTATTATTTGCTATGTTGCATATTTTAAATTCATTGTGTTTTGCTGTAAACAGATCCCTGGGCCTCCACTGAAAATGGGCTTCATTCCCATCAGACTTTCCTGGTCAACAAGTATAAGATAAAATAATAAATAAATAAAATAAAATCTGCAGTGATAATTAGTTGATGTAAAAGGCTTTGGTACTTACTTAACAATCCCTACACAACATGGATCCTGCATAACATAAGGATCTGTTGTCACCTTATCATGTGAATCAGCCACCCCATTTCACTGACAAGAGACTGCTAGTTGTTCCAGGGATGCAGTTAGAGGTGTCAGGGAAATGTTCTCATATCTGTCTCCTTCCTATGGGATTCTTTATCTTTTTAGTTTTGGGAGTGCAAAACCATGTCTAGCTTATAGAGATCCATAAAAGTCTGCTTTTTCATATGGCCTATTTTTCTGGTAAACTTGGTCAACTGATTTATTGATGGCCAGGTTTTCATATTTTTATACACGCACACACACACACACACACACACACACACACACACACACACACACACACACACACACACACACACACACACATTAGTAGTTTGCTGTCTTAGTTTTTGGATTGCAAAGTACTAAGCTGATAAGCACTATAATTAACATCCATTTATCTATTTATCTATTATATCATGGCACTTAAGAATGCTGACATGTGGCTGGTTATTTCACTGCTAAATCAATAACATTGTATGAAAACATCACAGGAGATGAACCAGCATTACTCAAAATTGCCATATATGTGATACATACAATAATTGCTGTGCCAATTAAACTCCTAAACTATAGCATAAAAAGAAAAAAACTGATTAAAACATGGCTATTATGTAAAGAACTCTTTCAGCTGCATCAAGCAAGGAAAATTACACAAATTCAATAACAAAAAAAAAAACAAGCTATTGATGTAGTATTTCATAATGATCACATTATCACATATTTATTAAATACACAGCTGATCAGAAATGCTAAATATTGCTTACACATTTAAATGTTGTTGTTGTTGTGTCTTTTGGCTTTTCCCAGTTAGGGGTCACCACAGCGGAACTCCGGTCCGCTAATGATTGGTAGTTGATTTTTACATGCCGAGTTACCAGCCCTAATGCACAACCTTCAACGAAGATATGCCCATTCACGCATGTCTCCACGCAGAAGACGCTCTAGCTGAGAATCGAACCAGACAGCATCTTACTGTGAGGCGACAACACTACTGCAGCACCACCACCGCGGGTTTTAAATAAACAAACAAAAAAACTAATGAAACACTCAAATGAGAAACAAATGATAATAAATACTAAAAACGAAACTTGTTTTGGACCACAGGGTTGGGCCACAGGGTATACTTTAAATAAAGGACATATTAATACCAAATCTCTCCATTTAGTGGTTTTGTCTTATAACCATCTTTCATCAATACTAAGAAATTAGTAGAATGACTTCCAATAAAGTCAATGATCACACAATAAATCACATGATGTTTAAAAATTAAAAGGTCACAACAATTTAAAATTCAGTCACGCCACATAAACTGTATATAAAATGGGATCTGGACACATGCTCGACTAGCATATGTCCGAATCACAAAACATCGAACACACATACACGAAAGCGCTTAACATCGACAAGCGCTTCTGTGTATGTGTGCCTGTTTCGTAGATCGGACTACAGTGCGGGTAAGGGAAAATTCCCTTTTCCCCACTGTAGTGCGATCTCAGAGTGAGAATAATAAAGTAGGGTGGTATGGGGGGTGCAGGGGGGCAAATCCCCCCTGCAGAAATGTAGATTTTTTTTTTTAACTACACATAGAGACAGTCAATAAATTATCCCTATATAAATATAATTTGTGGATCACATTTGGGTTGCACAGCTAAGCTTATAAGGGTCCTGGTGGGCGTTGGCCTGGTATACATCTATGAACCTATGAATCTATGAGTAGTTTTGGATTCAGATCAGAATACAATGCAACTGTCTAAATGTTTGTGGTGAGACAGATAATCTGAAGAAGCTGGAAATGAAGTAAGAGTCCAACTGTACATTCTTATAGATGGAGAAGGCATAGGACGAAGTCCTAAGAATGATTTGGGCAATACGCCTATGTCTTAAAGTCTCAGAAACATTTGTGGAATTAATGCAAGTTATGTACAAAGACCCAAAGACACAAGTACAAACAGTGTTTAGATCCCCAAAGGGATTCACAGTGGGAGTGGGTGTGCATCAGGGGTCAGCACTAAGCCCACTCCTTTTTATACTAGTGGTGAAAAATATCAGTAAACATGCTGGGGGACAGATCAACAAAGATGCTGTATGCTGACAATGTGGCACTACAAGCAGATCCAAAACAGGAACTTCAGCAAATTATGGCAGACAGGAATACAAAACTGAAGGCATGTGGGATGAAAATGAGTACAGATAAGACAGTGGTCATGTCAGCAAATGGAGGAAGTCAGAAGAAGCAGAAAATTGAGAAAGTAGTGCAGCTGATTAACATCTTTAGGTATCTGGGAGGTGTGGTATCTGGGAGGGGTGGTTAAGAAGAGGGGAAATCTGAATTAGGTGGTTACAACTAAATTCTGAGGTGCTACAGCCAACTGGCACAAAGAGTCAGGGCTAATTTGGGACAGTAAAATGCCACACAAACTGATAGGTAAGGTGTACTAAACAATGGCATGATCAGTGCTTCAATATGGAACAGACCCTGGGCTGTGAAGGCAGGGCAGCAGAGGCTTGAGATGATTGCAGTGTAGTATATGGTAATGAAGTTACGGAGACAGGTTCTAAGATGCACATTATGGGACATCAGCGTTAAAGCCAAAGTAGCCGGAGCTGCAGAGAAGGTCAAGAAGAAGAGATTATGTTGGTTCAGTCACAAGTAAAGGAAAGCAGAGGATGACTTGTTAAAGTGGATTTAGGAGAGACAACAGGAAGAGATGAGACTGTCCAGGCAAGAGAGGAGTAGATTGTGCGAAGATCTATGACAGTTCAATATGACTTTTGAAGAAGACAGAGAACCCAAGCCCCAAGTAAAATGTAATAAAGGGGGTGAGTCATAATTGACCTCTGCAATGCAGATGTGTTATCTCCAGGTTTTAGAATTAAGGTAAATTCAGCAGAAGGCATTCTACTTGGGGGGAAGTTGTCACTTTCTAAAACAATCCTGTACAGTTTTGCATCACTCATGCCAGCTTGTGTATTTGTTCTATAAACAATAAATCCAAAAGGAATATGTAGCCACAAAGATTTGTTTTAAGCTCCTCACTGCTTCTGTCATCTTCGTTTCTGTCTGTCACCATAAACATCACTCTCAGGACCATCCTCTTCTCATTGTAAAGTCTTCCAGCTCCTCCCAAAGGGCTTTGTCCTCTTTTTCCTTCAAACATTTTTCCTATTATATACACTTTTGTAGGTGCTCCTAAAGCACTGCACAATCCTCACTAAATCTCTGGTAGATAGGGCTGGCATGGTACTTCAGCTGTGAAGGATTTCTGAATTACAAGTCCAGTGCATTATCTCTCATCTCAAGTTAATGTTTGGCTGTGGACAGTTTGCATTACCTCCTCATGCCCATATAGATTTTATTTGGGTACTTCAGTTTCTGTCCACCCCAAAAGTAAATAAAATAAATACATCAGAAAAAATACACATTAAATCAATTTTATCTGTTTTATTGGTTTATATTGATTTATTAGATGCCTAAAAGTGGGCATCTTGCAATAAAAATATGTTTTATGGAAAGTAAAGTAGGGTAGTTCAAAACATAATCAGTGTGGTTAAAACAACAAATAAATAACATAAATTATGTGAAATAAAAGAATTTCTGACTGGCTTGACATAAATCCTTCTGGAAATATGGTACTAAAAGTAGATTGATCCAGATTTTTCCATTACAGGAAAAAGTGCTGAGGGACCAAGGAAAAATACTTTAAAGTTTTTTGCCAAACTGTTAATTTAACAAATTAGCTATTATATAATTGCTTCATAAATATTTACTCATGCTAATACAAAAGAATTAGATGAGGCCCCCAGTGTGATGTAGATGCCTCTTGCCTGCGTATTAATAACTAATGCCATAAATTCATCAGTGGTCATTTTAGACTTCCATGTTTAGAAGCATTTTTTAAACTTAAATTATTGAATTAATGTATTAAAAACAAGTTTTATTTATTCACAAAAGAGTGTTTGCATGCATAGGAATGCATGTGATCACTTTGATGTAAAAAAAAAAAAAACTTGGCTTTGCCGCATTAAACATGATCTGTATAGCTTTTGAATTAGAATT
This sequence comes from Protopterus annectens, assembly GCF_019279795.1. Lineage (NCBI taxonomy): Eukaryota > Metazoa > Chordata > Ceratodontiformes > Protopteridae > Protopterus > Protopterus annectens. Next base: position 1,488,525,809 of record NC_056743.1, on the reverse strand, counting down.
CTTTGAGCTATGAAATTCTTCTTTAATTGGTAAGTATAGTTTTATTGTTATTTATTAGCTGATTTCATTTAAAGTTGAATTTTTACCAAATATAACACAGCTGCCTGGTGTTGGCCATGAGTAATACTTTTATTTTTAGTAATTATTATTATGACTTTATTGATTATATATATATATATATATATATATATATATATATATATATATATATATATGTATATATATATATTTTTTTTCTAGTCTAAATAATTGTTTAATGTTGAAAGGTTTAATGTGCCATGTGTCCCACAGTTGCATTTTCAGTTGATATGTTATATTTTCTTTTTCTTATTTGGCAAATGACCCCTGTGTTGTTATCTTGAAAAATATCAGACTAAAGTCATTGACATACTTAAATATGTATTGATGAAATAATGTGTGATTGGGGTCCTCGTAGCTAATATGTACATACAGAGGATCCATCACCATTTATGCAAGAAGTTTTTTGCTCGTGATCTGCATAGTTGCCTTCAGTATCATGTTCTTTGATAGTTGGGCTTGCTGTTTACGTTTTTTTACCCAGTACTATTACATTATGTACCTCGTAGGAGATTTAGTACAAGGGTAGCTCCGCATTTTAATTGCCTGGCAATGAAAACTATCGCTATGTGTTTATAAAGGAAGCATCAATACTTGATATGATTTGGTAAAAATATGATATAATTTTAGAATTTATAAATAATGTTGATCTTGTTTTTTATGATATGTATATGCGCTTAGCATTGAGGTGTTTGCAACTTAATGGATACTTCTAATGCTTAGCAACGTATAATTAACTGAATTAATTTTGTAAGTGTCTAGTTAATTGATTGATTTCCCGCGCTTGGCAGGATAAATAATAGTGCTTCTACACTGATTAAATGAAATCTGAAGAAGCGTGGATTTACCACGTGAAAGCGCTTATTCTCTGTCTTTAATAAAAGATTGCTTGGATTTTACAACGGAGCATTATTTTCTTACTTCATTGAAGTTATTGCAGTTTTGCGAACAGTTTTGTTCAACGTTCCAGGTGGTTTTTCTCAGTTGACTGAAGATATTGCAGTTTTACGAACAGTTTGCTGATCGTTTCAGGTGGTTGGTTCACCACTCTTTTCTCTACATACTTAAATATTTTATATGTACTACTTAATATTATTTTTTGGGTAAAAGAAACCTAAGAAATTGCCTTATGATCACCTCAGTGGGGAAAGTGACACCCACCTGTTACTAGTAGTGTGATCAAAAGGCAGTTCTCTAGGGATATGAGAGGAGTGCATGGCTGGTAGGGAAGAGGAAAAAAGTGCTTGTGCTTTGATAGGATCAGAATAACTCACAAAACTAATATAGCTGTAGAAAGGTTAAAACTTAGTTCCTATGCAGTCTCACCCAAGCATATGCATAATTTAGCAATACGATTAAAAAAAACATTTGAAAATAATAGTACAAGTATTATACATGAAGGAAGGAAAAAAAAAAGGTTTCGGATATAAATGATATACTAGCTGCATTTAAATATTATTTCTCTGACCATTATAATGATACTTCACATATAACTAATACATCAAACTTAGACCTGAAATTAGTAAAGGTAAAGGCGATACCAGAAAAGTTAAAGTTAGACATTCAAAAATAAATATCTCTAAAAGAAATTACTCAGAAAATCAAGGAAATTAATAAAATATCAGAAATTGATGGAATAATTAATAAATTGTATAAGATATTTCCATATTCAGTAATATCATTGTTTCACAAAACTTTGAATGAAATTCTAGCACAAAACACAACTCCAATTTCATGGAGATACTCCTTAATTACACCCATTATAAAAGAAAACAAAGACCCTTTACAGTGTAAATCTTATAGGCCAATATCTTTACTTAACAGTGATTATAAAATCTTCATGTCAATATTAGTAGAATTAAAAAATCATTGACACACATAATAAATGAAGATCAAACAGGATTAATTTATAAAAGACACACACATCACAATATACAAAGAATTCTAACACTCATAGATTTTCTAAGCAGAAACAACCAAGAAGCTGTAATAGTAGCTTTGGATATAGAAAAAGCCTTTGATTCATTAAGCTGGGATTTTCATTTTAAGGCTTTAAAATTGTTTGAATTTCCTACTAATTTTATTACGCTAATAAAGAATATTTATAAAAACAATTTGGCTTATGTAAAACTTGTGCCATTTGCCTCGAAGGCTATTGAAATAACCAAAGGTACAAAGCAGGGATGTTCGATGTCTCCCATCCTGTTTGCCTTACGAATTGAATTATTTGCCTCATTAGTACTCCACAACTCTAATATATCAGGCATAGATGTATATGGTCAACTCAATTAAAAAAATTATGTTATTTGCTGATGATGTTTTACTCAGGTTACCTGTCTTGGAGAAATCAGTACAAAAACTAGATGAAATTGTGGAAAGGTTTTATCATATTTCCGGTCTTAGATTTAACAAGGGAAAATCTAATTATATACATTTGAATAAAAAGAGAGAATTTATCTTAACTACAAATTGTGTGATAGGAAAACACGTTCCCATAATAAAATATTTAGGAATAACACTATGTGATAATTTGGAATCTACGTTAGTCACAAATTATATCAATATAATTAATAAAATAAAAATGTTAATAGTAAGCTGGAATAAAATGTTTTTCAGATTTGAAGACAGATTACAAATAATAAATATGATAATACTTCCAAAAATTAATTACATTGCACAAGATATTCCTATAGTACCTAACAAGAAAATCTTGAAAGAAATACAGTTCTATTAGACTTTCTTTGGTATCCAAAAAGAAATAGAATAGCCTATACACATCATATTAGATTGTGGGAAATAGGTGGAATTAAACTTCCAGATCTAGAATCATACATAAAAGCTTCCATATTAAGAACTATCATTAATTGGATAGATCCTAATTATTCTTCAACATAGAAAACATTGCACACTATAATTTTTCTAAATGAAAATAAAATAATTAAAAATTGTATATTAAGTGAACTAAATAATAGGATGTGGCACATATTGACTGTTAATATTCAATATACTATAACAAAACCAACAAACTTAAATTATGTAAATAATATTTACAATTTATTCAGAAGATTTGTATATACTAACACGGATATTAAGATTTGACTAGATTTGATAATACCCTTTAGCTCTACAAATAATTTCTTCAATAAAATTCATAATGTTATTTTAACTAGATGGGAGGGGAAAAGCTTCACTTGGCAACAGTGTATAGAGAATCAAGTAGTATTAGACATTCAACAAATTTAGAATAAATATGACATTCCATCAGCAGATTGGTTGATACTACAAAGCATATTATCATATGTTAAGGATCTTAATAGTAAAACTATTAATTCTCCTTATAAAACTAGTCCAAATTTGATAAGTCTAATATCTGAAGTTATTTACAACAATTATAATTGGACAAATCTAATTTAAAAATTCAAAATTATACAAAATATTGATAACATATAAAACTAACCCTAAGGCAAGATATTGGAATTTCATAGCAAAAGGATGTCACACTAATCTATCAATTGAGAGTAAAACAAATCTTTTATGTTCTGTTAACTTAACATTTAATTTACAAGTATGGAAAATATTTACATGGAAATATATTCACAGGGCATTTATTACACCTGATAAACTAGCCAAATTCAATTCACTTGATAAATCCATTTGTTGGAGATGTTCTTTAAACTGTAAAGCTGATTGGTCTCATATATTTTTTGATTGTATTAATATAAAACAATTGGGAAGAAATTACTATTTTTCTCCAAGCTATATTCACAGATACCTTAATTTAATCAAATCTTTAGTCCTCTTAAATGTTAATGATACTATTGGAATGAATAAAAAAGGTCTATGCCTAGTTTGGACCATACTAGCTATGGCAAGGAAATGTATAACTAGAAAGTGGAAGTCTTCACAAGAACCTATTCTGGAAGAATTCTTGAGATTGATGGAAGAAACAGTGACATTGGAAATCAAGGTGAATGAATCGAGAAGTTCACCTAAAACATGGACAAACAATCCTTGGGAAAAAAATGTAATTCTTATTGAGACATTAAAAATTAACCCTAAATAATTAATGTGTAACTTTATACTTTATTAATTGAATATTATAAATTTTTGTTACTAATTTCATATATGTTATTATTTTTTTTTCCTCCTTTCTTCAAGTCAATTGTATATAGTATATATAAAGGTTTATGATACTTGTTTATTGATGATTGTATTGTTAAACATTATATTATTTGGAAAATAAAAAATTATTTGAAAAAAAAAGAATAATGTAATTTACACATTCTGCATAGATCTAAGTAATATTTTCATGAATGCAGTATTAGTTTCTGTTTTACAGCAATGACATACATTCATTAGTAGTTTTATAATTCAGGTTCAGAAAGAAACAAGATCATAATTTGCATTGAAGTCCCTCTCACTGGTAAAAACTGTATTTTAATATGATGACTTTATACAGGATTTCATGTTCAATAAGAAATGCCGTTTATAATAAATTTGTATTGTGAAATTATTCATTTGATAAATGAGTGAACTTTCTACCTTTAAACATTTTCAGGCATGACCTATGCCATGAGACAGGAAAATGCAGTATTTATATTCACAGTTTGGAACATGTAAGTGACCTTGACCAGCAAGGGGAGAGGAAGCCAGAGTACTTGGAGAAAGCCAATGGAGACAGAAGAAGAGAAACTCCTCATAGAACCCAGATATCAGTGTTTAACCTCAGACCTTGGAGACTTTGAAACATAGATCTTATTTACTGAAATTCCATTGTACCATTTAATTACCATTAAAATTGTACTGGTCATCCAGTTACTTTTAGTATTCAGTTCCCGACTGATTAATCATATATTACTGCATTAGCCAGTGAACATGTATGTGCATGTGTGTGTGTTTTCTTTTGTGTGTGTGTGTGTGTGCACATGTGTGTGCATGTGCGTGCACGCGCGCGCGTGTGTCTGCGCATGTATGTGTGTTTGTGTGTGTGTGTGTGTGTGTGCGCTTGCGCACACTCGTGACAATAAGTATATCTGCATGACTGTGTCTATATGTGTGCTTGTATGTAAACATACAGTTGCATCTCTGTGTATTGTTCTGACTTTCTTTGTGATGTTGCATAGGTATCCTTTGGTATAATTGAGCATGTAAACCTTTGTAGAATGTGGGATATAAGGTCTGTCTATTTGTAAGTGAAAATACTCTCATGTTCTGTATCTCATGAAAGTAGTAATCACATTTCAGTATATTATGTGGGTTCAGAAAGAAATGAATATAGATTAATTCTCTTTCCCTCCCTACAAAAAATCCATTCTTTCTAAACATCAACCAAGTGATCGATCACGTAAAATAATTGCTAATAAATGTACTATCATTCATGTTGTACCACTAACACATTCTGACGAGAACCACGTTGCATATTAGATTTTTGTTTACAGTGATTTTTAAGCGTGACACACGGATGTACAGTTTGCATCCCACAGCAGCCACATACAAACTGTCCACAGTATTTTTACTACAAAACCATAATAAAGGTAATAGTGCAAATGAATATCAAGGTAATGGATTTGGCACATATAATCCAAGTATGGAAACATTAACATTTCTGAGTGCTAATTATCTGACCTTAAAACTGACCATACATTGCATTCAAGGGCTAATGTTCAATGAGGTGGTGCAGCGTACAGATCAAGGGCTGCAAATGTAATGGTTAGAAGTCAGTAGCCACGTTTAGTAAATTTGGACTTATTATATAGCTAGTGTGTACTAGCACAGGAACAGGTGTTACAGTCATAGTGATAGACTGGTGGTCTGAACAGTAAAGTACACTAAGAAGCATTGCAAATGTGACAGGTTCAAATCCTTTGGTGTCTTCCATTTTGCATCTGTTCCCTGTCCGTAGTCAATACTTCTAGCACTTTCTTCTATAAGATGAAACACATGGAAGGTTTATTATGGAAGTGTGCAATAAAAACATACACGAGTAACTGTACTTTTAATATGTTTTCTGTCGGTGGTCTTAATTTGAACAAGTAGCTATATACCAGTTTACAAGACCTAGCTTGTGATAGCTGCCTGCAACTAGGTTACTTTAACTAATCCATCCCTAACTAGTTAAATACTGTAGTCTTTTTCTATCTTTATGGGTGCAGTAACCACAGTGCATGGGCATTACAAGTGGCAGTGTAAATGAGTTAGTTAAAGCTGTTTGCTTTCTGACTGTTAATCCCATATGTAGATCTGACAAGAAATCCTTCAACTGAGGAATGAGTCACCTGGATGTTAGGCTTTCTTAAAAGATGATACCTTTATCTGAACTTCCTTAAGTGTTGTATTACGTTGTCTGTTAATAGCATTTGCTTTCTTCCTTTCTAATTTCTCCAAATCTTTTGGGTTTCTGTTACCATGATGGGAATGCACCCCATTCCTAAGTCAAAGTATGATTAAAGTTCATGAAATTAGTATTGTTTCAGTCTTTGATGTCAGCCAGAAGTGCTCTTTGCAGCACCCATAATGTGCCCTTCTTCTGCAATTCGTATAGAGTTACATATATTGTTAACATATCAAAATATGATTGTCGATGCTTTTTTATAAGACCCTTTGCTTCTACTACTATTGGAACTGTCTGGGTATCTTTCTTCCACATTGCTCTCATTTCTGCCTGAAAACCCTGATATTTTATGACGTTGTGTCTCTGTATGTGAGACATTGAAGTCACTGGGAGTAGTGATTTCAATGATCAGTCCTACTTTTGTCTTCTTTTTATGGACCACTATATCTGTTTTGCTTGCATCTATCTTTTGAACCGTTGGTAATGGGTGATCCCATGTGATGTAGACTTCATCATTTTCTATGATGTTGTGTGGCTCATGTTTCCAGAGTTTTTCAGCTACTTCAATACCATAATCTTTACACAATCATTCCCAGTGCAACAGTCTTGCCAAATGATTATGTCTTTCAGTATACAGTCCTTCTGCCATTAGTATATCACAATGAGCAACAAGGTGTGAGACTGTTTCCAATTCTGTTTTACAAAACTTACATTTGTTTGTTTCTCCCACATGTTCAATGGATTTTGTAAACCAACGTGTGCGTAACCCACTATCTTGGGTCACCAATATCAACCTTTCATCTTTTAGTTTGAATTTGCCTCTCCTTAACCATTCCTGCATTCAATGTTGATAAACATGAGATTCTTCCAGAAGTTTTCTATACTTGCAACTATATTTATGCATTTTTCCACATTTCTTGCCTTCTCATCTGATCCATCACCTTATATTCTTTCTTTTGTTTTTTTGGCATATTCAGTTGCCGCCTGATTTTTATTTATTCTGTTTTGATTTTCATTCATGCCTGATGACGATAGGCTTCTGCTACACTAAGCAGGGAAAGTTATTCTCATCATATTTCAAAACTTTCACTATGTCTGGGTCTTGTGAGGTCATCAGATATGTGTGCATTCCCACAATTGCAGATCTATACATCTAATCAGTTTCAAGGAGGCCCATCCCTCCTTCAGAACGGGGAATATATAATCTTTGTATGGACTGATTTTTGTAAACCATTTGGTGAGTATGAAGCATCTTTCTTGTTTTCCTATCTAATCTATCCAACATGTTTTGGGACCAGTCAATCACTCCAAAATGTAAATTAGGACAGGAAGAGCAAATTGGATTATGACTTGAATTTTGTTCCTAAATGTCAACACTGCTTTCAGGATTAATTTAAGTCTTCTAAAATATTCCTTACTAGGTTTTATTCACATTTGTTCATGTTTTATTGTTGATCCTTCATCAGTTCCCATATGTTTATACAGTCCCTCTTGCTCAAGTTCTTTTGTGTCATATTCTTGTCCCAAACTGATGTTTTCTTGGTGCTGCAATTTTCCTGCTTTAAAGGTTGCTTTTGCATACTTATGAAGACCGATTGACATTCTTATATCATCTGGAAAAGTTTTGACTACTTATAGTTGTGCTTTCAGTTCCTCATCTGATGAGCTATACAGTTTTAAATAATTGACAAATTAGAAGATGAGAAGGCTTTGCACTTTGTTGTTTTCTAGGAGTCAAATTATTACCATAGCCTAATATGTTAAGTAGACAGTTTAATGGGTTAAGGGCAAGACAGAAGAGCAGAGGTGACAGGGTGTCGCCCTGGAATATACCCCTTTGGATTTTTATCCGTAGAATAATAATTATTCCTTTATCATGGCTTAATTTCAAAGTGGTCTGCCTCTTTCATATTCACTGTAATGTAGTCGATCAGTATAGGGTATATCTTATACATTTTTAAGCACTATTTTATACATGAATGTGGGATACTATCTGATGCTTTTTTGTAGTCAATCCATGTCATACTCAGATTCTTCCCCTTTTTACAGTTCTCCATTATGACATTTATCAACAGGTGATCCTTTGATCCATATGACTTTCTTTTATTGCCCTTTTGTTCTATTGCCATGATTGAGTTTTCTTCTAATAGACTATAAACTCTGTCAGCATCAAGTTTGGTGTATAGTTTATACATAGTTGGGAGGCAAGTTCTCACTCTATAATTTTTAAGGTAGCTTGCAGGTTCACTCTTAAGTAGGAGCATTGTTTTTCCTGTTGTTAGCCAGGTTGATGTCTGTTCAGGGTGCGCATATAAATATTTCTTAGTCATGGCTAAATCTTCATGCAAAGATGTTAATACTTTTAACCAGAAGTTAGGTGCTGCATCTGGGCCTGGTGTTTTCCATGCAGAGGCTTTTCTTAATATTGTTTCAATCTCTCTGGTTGCTACTTCATCCCATTTCATATCCTGTACCTTTGAACTTCTTATACTTTCTTTTACTTCTTCTATACATTTAGCATCTTTGTTATGTTTCACACGATCTTCATAAATACTTCTCCAAAATGTATTTATTTCTTCTTCTCTGGGTGGTCTTTCAATTCCTTTTACCTTGTTTCCCAATTCTCTATAAAACATTTTCCAGTCATTAATAAATTACTAAATTTGTACTTTTCCTTTATATTTATCTGTGTATCTTCAAAATGTTTTATGCCTGTGATGATATTTTCAGTTTATTATTTGTGACAGTGCATAACTCCTGATACTTTATAATATTGCAGATTGCTTTTATCATGTCTATCTTTCTGAGTAGTTTTGTTGACCTATTCCCTCTTTTATACTCCTCTAACAGTGACATCTCTTGTCTTAACTGCTTTATAGTTTTCTCTATTCGATACTTCCATGATGGTATTCAATTTCTCCCCTTCCTTTCCCTTACTACACTGTGTTCTTGTGGTAGAATGTTATCAGTTATTAATTTAGCTGTACAGTAATATATCCTGTTTACTTCTGTTATAGCATATGGATCTCTATGAGCAGTCCTAATTAAGGTGTTCATTTGTTTTATCAAACTTCTGGCTTTTTGGGTTTTATTGACCTTCTTCAGTGTATTTCTTTCATCGATCTTAAGATATCTATCTCTATTAAATCAAGCAACTCTTCTTTTAACTCATTTTACTCTAAACTGAGGTCACATTTTTTATTCTCCATTTTCTCTGCGCATTCTGTAGAAAATTCTGTAGCATCTTCCTGTGGGACATTCTCTTCAGTTTCATCCTGTGCCATCCGTTACTCTGTCATATGAGGACTCACTGGCCTATCACACTTCAACATTGACTACTTCTGAGTTGTCACAGTTTCCTGTTCCTTCCCTTGCTGTCCAGCTTCAAGTGAATGTTTATACTGATTTCCTGTGGAAGGCTTCAAAATATCTTCATATGGCAGCTGACTGGTTGCATCCTATTCCACTAATTTCTCCTTAATTTGGATGTCTATTGTTCTAGCCTGCTGTGGTGCTTTCTGAGTTAGTTTTTTTTACACTGAATCCTTCACTTCGCAGGTACTCCTTAACCTCAGTTTCTCTTTCCTTAACTTCTCCATTACTAATTTTTTTTTCTACTTTTCGTCGTTGTCTTATTTTTTCTATTGTAAAGTTTTCCATGTCCAGATTCCTTGGCCTTTATTTCTCTTTAAATACCTTCGGTGCTGCTCTTTTTGTATTGGTTAGTTTTGTTTTCTCCTTTGCATAAATATTACACCATATTAAATCTCTTTTTCTTTCCCATGCCCATGTTTCTTCTACAGATGCCTCTGGGTCTCCCTGTTTCTCCTTATTTTGGGGAGTCATTCCATCATGCAGTGATGTAACCTATGTTAGCCCTTCTACACCAAATTCTTCACTTCGCAGGCACTCCATAACTTTAGCTTCTATTTTTTTTTAACTTCTACTTTACTAATCTTCTTTTCTACATTCCCTTCTTTGTGATATAATTTTCATTATTGTGAAATTTTCCATATCTGGATGCCAATATTTCTCTTCAAATATCTTTGGGGCTGCTTTTTTTGTATTGATTAATTTGGCTTTCAACTTCGCATAAATATTGTACCATATGAAATCTCTCTTTCTTTCCCATGCCCCTATTTCTTTTTTATACTTTTCAAAAATCTCTAGGTTTTGTTGTTTATATTTTCACACTTCCTCAGATGCTTCTTTTTCCAAACAGATCAAAGTTTCTTGGTCTATATATTGTTTTTTACAAATCTGTTGTATTAATGAACACAATTTTTTATTTGAGGACTTCTGACAGTTTTTCTTGTGGAAGTATTTTCTTTCATCTAATTTCTCTCTTAATCTTTTTGTACATCTTGTATCTGGAAATTCTGGCTTTTTGTACAGTAATAACAATACATAATTTCTTTCTCATCATGAATAGTCCACTCTGTCATCTTTTTGTTCTTTTTTGGCTTATTCTGGATTTTTGTAGAATAGTAACAATACATCATTTCTTTCTTATCCTGAATGGTCCACTCTGTCACCTTTATGCTCTTTTTTGGCCTATCAGTTTTTGTGATTTTTTGTGGATTACTACTTCCTTCTTTAATGGGGGGGGGGGCATCCTCCCCTGGGCCTGGCCTGCCCCTATTGTAAGAATGTTTCCATAGTTTGAGGATTCTACAGTCATTTTTTTCCAGTCCTGGCACCAATGCACATACCATGATCAGGCACATTTTTATCCGGGGTATTGTGCACCCAGCTATCTTTTTTTATTTTTTACCTACATCTGTCCATGATATATGTTATACAAAGTACAGTGTATATATCAGTACTGTCTTGGTGAGATTTTGTGAAAAACAGGGTCCACCTCATGAAGGTACTCCCCAAGACTTGATGATGAATTTAATTTCAGCAATGCTACTCTGCTTTGCTTGCTGACTTATCATCTCTGGCCCATTTGCCAGAGAGGATGGGTTAGTTGCCATTAAGGTATGTTCAGAAGACTGAAAAATAGTGTGATGTAACTGAAATCATGGCCATAATTAAGCAAGTTGCAGACATTTATGGACTCTGTGACTGAGAAAAAGATGGTTAGGTGTTTGTGGTTCTAGTGGTTTGAGTAAGCTAAGAGGTATGCAGTATATCTTTATGTGTCTGTGATGTCCACTATAAAAGAACATATCTATTTTTTTTAATCAGGGTGACCCCATAAAGGCATATAAGAACCAAAATATAATAAGTACTTGTTAATTTTAAGTTTTTTATGGCTTGTTTGGTGATAGCTAAGCAGTGACATGAGCTAATGATATTACTGAGGCACTTGATATTCTAGCTGAATGCATGTGTGAGAGTGTGTGTACATGTGTGTGTGCATGCGTGTGTGTGTGTGCATGCGTGTGTCTGTCTGGGTCTGTGTGTGTGTGTGTGTGTGTGTGTGTGTGTGTGTGTGTGTGTGTGTGTGTGTGTGTGTGTGTGTGTGTGTGCATGCGTGTGCCTGAGTCTGTTTGTGCGTGTGTGTGTGTGTGTGTGTGTGTGTGTGTGTGTGTGTGTGTGTGTGTGCATGTGCATGCATGTGTGTGTGTGTGTGTGTGTGTGTGTGTGTGTGTGTGTGTGTGTGTGTGTGTGTGTGTGAAGTGTTGCCTAAAATATGTGTTTCAAGCATTGCTGCTGGAAGGGGAATGTCTGGGGGACATGGAAATCAGTGTGTGCATTTTAAGTTTTGTGGCATATAATGTTTGTAGAGCCTTATTCACTCTCTTTAGTAAGTCTCTATAATATAAAGTTGAGGTAGAAATCCGTTTTGTTTTCCCATGACAAATAAAATGCAGCAGGAATTTCTGCACTTTTACTAAGCTTAAAAATTTGGGGTGGATATATGGTTTAATAGGTAACAATTTTTTTCTGTGATTTTTATACCATTACTGCACCCCACTGGAAAGAGGTGTAGCCTTTCTCCAGGGAATACTTCAATTTATATTTGATTTCAGAGCAGTTTAAATTTTAATTGTACCATGGAGTATATGCAGGGATGTAACAAGACTTGTAAATACTTAGGGGAAACATTGTGCCATATAAAATGGATGTCCAGCATGTAGAACCCAGCATCCCTTGGTCTTTGGTTTATGGCAGATAGTTTGACTTTAAATTTATTAGCTTTAACACCTGAAAACAATCAAAACATTGGTTTACTGATTCTGCGGTTACTGGTATAGCTGGTTGAAGGTCCTTAGTTACAATGAAACAATTGTCAGTAAATAAAAAGGTGTGAGTTTCAGTATTTATAGACACCCTACTGTTTAGCCTGTGGGAGTAATGGAGATACTGGGGTAATGGGTCTATTGCCAGGATACAGAGTGAGGAGGAAATGAGCAGCCTTGCTTGTACCTCTGTATAGTCTAAATGGATAAGTGAGTGTGATACCAGCTAATACTTTTGCAAGAAAGAAGTGGCAAAGAGTTTTGGTAGCATTAATAACCAGAGAGAGAATGCTGATGCTTTCACGTGTGTTCCATATGTAATTCCAACAAATCAAGTCAACCAACCTCTCATAATGGATAAACATTGCAATTGCTAGCGTAACACAATTATGTAATGTCTACAAATATGAAAACAAATACTCTGAAATGATCGAGGTAAGTGTCCCTTTTTGAAATTTGTTAAAGAGGGATTAACTAGCACAAAACATCATCATCATCAGCCCCCTTTTTTCAATTTTTTTATATGAGATTGGGGTATTGTGTTAACTCTCGCCAACTCTCTCAATTCAGTGCCACACTCCAGCCTTCTTCAATACTCATGCCTGACTGTCACAGATCTTCTTTCACACAATGTATCCACCTCTTTGCTGGACATTCTCGCTTCATCTTACCTTCTTCCTGTCAGTCCCAAATCTTCCTCACCAGATTGTTTTCTGCTTTTCTACACTTGTCCCCAAACCACCATAATCTGTTCTCTTTGATCTTTTCTGCAACTGGAGCTACTTTTGCTTCTGCTCTTATGTCTTCATTTCTTCTTATGTCCCACAGCGTGCATCCTACCACCTTTCTCAGACACTTCGTTTCCATCACCTCTAGCTTCTTCAACTGTTCTGCCTTTACTGCCCAGGTTTCTGTACCATACAGTAGTACTGGTCGGACCACTGTCTTGTACACCTTACTTTTCAGCTTCTTTGGGATTTTTCTGTCATAGACTACACCTGATACTCTATGCCAGCTGGCTGCAGCCCCTCTGAGTCTAGTTTTGACCTCTTCATTCAGACTACCCTTCTCTTCAACCACCCCTCCCAAATACTTGAAGTTGTCTACCTGTTCCACTATCTTCTCTTCTGTCTCTATACTCAGCTTCTTCTGATTTCCCCAATTTACTGCCATTACCACCATCTTATCTGTTCTTAGTTTCATCCCATGTGCCTTCAGATTTGCATTCCATGCTCCTATCCTTTGCTGAAGTTCTAGCTCAGAGTCTGCCTGTACTACCACATCGTCTGCATACAGCAGCTTTGTTGAGCCGTCCCCTCCAACCTGTTTCCTAATGTAGTCCATCACCAGTATGAACAGCAGTGGTCTCAGAGCTGAACCCTGATGTACATGCACACCCACTGGGTACCCCTCTGTGAGGTTGAACACAGTTCGTACTTGAGTCACTGAGTCCTTGTATATAGCCTGCACTATTTCTACCAATGTTTCTGGGACTTCAAACCACCACAGTACTGCCCAGATCAACTTTCTTGGGATCCAACTAACATAGACCATAGGGTCTAAAATACCTTGGATTTTATTCTAGCATAGAGCTTGGTGCCCATGCTAATCAAAGAAGTCTGCCTTTTTTGTTTTTTATGCACATTCCCTCCCATGTATCATCCTATTGCCTTCCAACCAGTATCCATATCCATGTTGGGCTTGCCAGCTACACTTTACCCCCCCCCCCCGACTAACTCTAAATATTTTAGTTGAGGAACAAAACTAAGGCCATCCTGGGGATGTTGGCTGCCACCATTTCTTTACTTTAAGCCTACCCTGTTACTGTCCTCTCCCACTGTAACCTTTGTGGCAACCTCCAAAGGGTGAGCATGCAAAGGGTTATACAGTGTATCACCCTGCTTCTACTGCAGCTCAGCTAGGCCTACCACCATTTCCCCTCCTTGCACAGCACCCCAACAATGTCATATCCCCAGCCTCCACCAGAGATCACTGCAAAGAGTGTCCACATAACTACTTACATCTATCAGCTGCCCATGTCAGCAATCAAACCCAGTTCAGACGGGCAGTAGTCAGAGCATTATTGCTGTACACCACTGAAGTGACAGAAGTCTGTCTTTAGTTTGTATTTTTTACCTTTACTCTAGCTTTAATTGGCATTGGAATTAAAACATGATTCTTTAAATAAGTAAGGAAAGATGCAAACATTTCACAGAATAATTTGAATAATATGGCATTTAACTCAGATATTAAAAGTTTATAGATGCCCTTCTAGATGTCCATCAATGTGATATTTTATGTTTAACTGAAACGTGGCTTAAGCCTACCATTAAAGACAATGAAATCACTCCACCCGGGTATAACATCATTAGACTTGACCGCACTACCAAAAAGGGAGGAGGGGTAGCAATTCTCTATAAAACACAATTCCAAGTTAGTACTATAAATCTGACTTGTACCCTAGATAATAATGCCGAAGTAATCAGCGCCAAACTTCGTCAACACTAGTAAAGCCATAAATATCATTTGTGCATATCTCCCTCCAGGAAATAATATTAACACTCTCGAATGTATCCTTAGTTCACTCTCCACCAACCTCCCTCAAGAAACATTAGTCTTAGGCGACTTCAACATTGATTGGTATTCCTGTAACAATACAAACCCCACCTCCCATATAAACCTATATGGCTTCATACAACTCATTAATAGTCCTACTAGAACTAATAAAACCAACAATAATGAAACAATCTTAGACTGGATCCTTACTAATACTCCCCAACAAACCTACCAATCAGGTACCCTACCAGATGACCTAAGCGACCACTCGCTAACATATGTCATTAGACATAAAACCAACCTAATCTTACCTACTACCTACAGAACACTACGCTCAAAAAAGCAATTTAACGTTGAACATTTTCAAACTGAGTTAAGACTATGTAATTGGTCCCCACTAAAATATCTCCCCCTTAATGAAGCAGTAGAATACTTCAGTTCCACATTCTTATCTATCCTTGATCACCATGCCCCTAGTCGTACTATTAGAACCAAAGCTAAAGTAGCTCCCTGGCTGACCAACAGTACTAGGCAAAAAATCATTCTCAGAAACAAATCTTAGGCTAAATGGCGTACCACAAAGAATCTAACTGACCGCCAATACTTCAAGGAGCTTAGAAACAGTACAAAAAAAGCCATCCTGACAGACAAAAAAAACTATTACCTTCAATTACAACAAACCTCCAAAAATGAATCTAAAAAATTCTGGGCCAGTATTAATAATCTTTTATCCCCAGGTCAGTCTATCATACCGAACCCTCAGGACTCTAACCTAGACAATCCCACACAAATAGCCAAGGACTTTAATTCTTTCTTCACTAATACTATCCAAACTCTTGCTAGTCACCTATCCCCTGACATCTCTAAGCTACTCTTACCTACTGGTAATACTCCTTCCCTTCACTTACAACCTGTATCTATCTTCTTTGTCTCATCACTGCTCCCAAAACTAAAACCTACCACCCCCTCTGCAGACAAACGTCCTGCAGAATTCTTGCAAATAGGAGCCAAAGCCACTGCCTATCCCATTTCTATTCTGATAAATAGATCTATAAATGAAGGAATTTTCCCTTCTATCTGGAAGATATCTCACATAATCCCACTACACAAAGGGGGAACTCTAATGACTTCTCAAACTTTCGCCCCATAGCATTTCAATCACCTGTAGCTAAAATTATGGAAAAATGTTTCCATAAACAACTACTTAACCACCTTCTCCATAACAACCTACTTGCTAACTGTCAGCATGGATTCAGACCTTCCCACAGTACTACCACTGCATTACTCTCCTTTACCAACTCCATCAACTATAACCACAACAACAATAATCCATCATCTGCAGTCTTCATTAACTTATCTAAAGTTTTCGATATGGTTAATCATAAACTTCTTCTGCACATACTAAAATATCTCTCACTTGATCCCCCTTCCTTAACTTGGTTTACATCGTACCTAGAAAACTGTCAGCAGGCAGTACTTTGGAAAAATTCACTATCTAATCTCCTTCCTATCTCTTTAGGTGTACCTCAAGGCTCTATCCTAGGCCCCCTTCTATTTTCTATCTTTATTAATGACCTACAATCAGCTATCCCAAACACTATCTGCATATAATATGCAGATGATTGTACCATAATCTGCACTGCTACCTCTCAAACTGAACTCCAGTCTCTTACCCAAAAAGCCTTTACCTCTGTTGAACAATGGTTCTCAGACCGTTGCCTTCTCCTCAACCACAAGAAAACCAAACTGCTACTGTTCTCACCTACCCATAAATCAACCCCATTTAACTTCACTCTCACTTCCACTGATAGCACTCTCATTTCTCCAGATTCAGCTATAAAATTACTAGGAATAACTGTTGACAATAATCTAAGCTTTGACTCTCACATCAACAACACAATAAAATTAGTTAACAAAAAAATTGGATCCCTTTACAGAATTAAACCCTTCCCTACACCTGAAGCAAGAACCACCTTAGCCAGATCTCATCTTATCTCTATTCTTCTATATGCTTCCCCATTTACACCAATCTCTCAAAAAACAACCTCAAGAAACTTGCTACATCTTACTATAATATTGCTAGATTTGCTACAGGATCCCAGTTTAGAACTCACCACTGCCTGAAACTAAGACAACTAGGTTGGCTTGAACTTCCCAACAAACTAAAATTTCAACAGCTCTTAATAGCTCATAAAATTCTATATCAACCAACTAAACTACCAATACTCTCTAACCTCATTTCACCATACAATAACATGAAATGCCTACGTTCTTCAAAGAAACTACTGATTTATACTCCCAAACCAAATAACTCTGCAGGTGACTGCCTCTTTTCCAACTCTGTTGGAAAAATGTGGAACAAACAACCCTCTGATATCTCAGCATCGTCCGTACGACCACTTTTTAAAAGACAACTGAAAATGCATCTCAATAATCACTGGCTTTGCTCCTGTACCACGCAGATTAACTTTCCTTCTTCCTCTCTCTCTTTTCTTCTACCATAATTACTTTCATTCTCTTCTCCCTATATCCTTGATAGCTATCCCTTTACATAACATCTATGTAGATAAATGTTATCTCATATATACTGTATATCCTTGATAGCTATCCCTTTACATAACCTCTATGTAGATAAATGTTATCTCATATATACTGTATATCCTTGATAGCTATCCCTTTACATAACATCTATGTAGATAAATGTTATCTCATATATACTGTATATCCTTGATAGCTATCCCTTTACATAACATCTATGTAGATAAATGTTATCTCATATATACTGTATATCCTTGATAGCTATCCCTTTACATAACCTCTATGTAGATAAATGTTATCTCATATATACTGTATATCCTTGATAGCTATCCCTTTACATAACCTCTATGTAGATAAATGTTATCTCATATATACTGTATATCCTTGATAGCTATCCCTTTACATAACCTCTATGTAGATAAATGTTATCTCATATATACTGTATATCCTTGATAGCTATCCCTTTACATAACATCTATGTAGATAAATGTTATCTCAAATATACTGTATATCCTAGATAGCTATCCCTTTACATAACATCTATGTAGATAAATGCTATCTCATATATACTGTATATCCTTGATAGCTCTCCCTTTACATAACATCTATGTAGATAAATGTTATCTCATATATACTGTATATCCTTGACAGCTATCCCTTTACATAACCTCTATGTAGATAAATGTTATCTCATATATACTGTATATCCTTGATAGCTATCCCTTTACATAACATCTATGTAGATAAATGTTATCTCATATATACTGTATATCCTTGACAGCTATCCCTTTACGTAACCTCTATGTAGATAAATGTTATCTCATATATACTGTATATCCTTGATAGCTATCCCTTTACATAACATCTATGTAGATAAATGTTATCTCATATATACTGTATATCCTTGATAACTATCCCTTTACATAACCTCTATGTAGATAAATGTTATCTCATATATACTGTATATCCTTGATAGCTATCCCTTTACATAACATCTATGTAGATAAATGTTATCTCATATATACTTTATATCCTTGATAGCTATCCCTTTACATAAACTCTATGTAGATAAATGTTATCTCATATATACTGTATATCCTTGATAGCTATCCCTTTACATAACATCTATGTAGATAAATGTTATCTCATATATACTTTATATCCTTGATAGCTATCCCTTTACATAAACTCTATGTAGATAAATGTTATCTCATATATACTGTATATCCTTGATAGCTATCCCTTTACATAACATCTATGTAGATAAATGTTATCTCATATATACTGTATATCCTTGATAACTATCCCTTTACATAACATCTATGTAGATAAATGTTATCTCATATATACTGTATATCCTTCATAGCTATCCCTTTACATAACATCTATGTAGATAAATGTTATCTTATATATACTGTATATCCTTGACAGCTATCCCTTTACATAACCTCTATGTAGATAAATGTTATCTCATATATACTGTATATCCTTCATAGCTATCCCTTTACATAACATCTATGTAGATAAATGTTATCTCATATATACTGTATATCCTTGATAGCTCTCCCTTTACATAATATCTATGTAGATAAATGTTATCTCATATATACTGTATATCCTTGATAACTATCCCTTTACATAACCTCTATGTAGATAAATGTTATCTCATATATACTGTATATCCTTCATAGCTATCCCTTTACATAACATCTATGTAGATAAATGTTATCTCATATATACTGTATATCCTTGACAGCTATCCCTTTACATAACCTCTATGTAGATAAATGTTATCTCATATATACTGTATATCCTTCATAGCTATCCCTTTACATAACATCTATGTAGATAAATGTTATCTCATATATACTGTATATCCTTGACAGCTATCCCTTTACATAACCTCTATGTAGATAAATGTTATCTCATATATATACTGTATATCCTTGATAGCTATCCCTTTACATAACCTCTATGTAGATAAATGTTATCTCATATATACTGTATATCCTTGATAGCTATCACTTTACATAACATCTATGTAGATAAATGTTATCTCATATATACTGTATATCCTTGACAGCTATCCCTTTACATAACATCTATGTAGATAAATGTTATCTCATATATATACTGTATATCCTTGATAGCTATCCCTTTACATAACCTCTATGTAGATAAATGTTATCTCATATATACTGTATATCCTTGACAGCTATCCCTTTACATAACCTCTATGTAGATAAATGTTATCTCATATATATACTGTATATCCTTGATAGCTATCCCTTTACATAACCTCTATGTAGATAAATGTTATCTCATATATACTGTATATCCTTGATAGCTATCACTTTACATAACATCTATGTAGATAAATGTTATCTCATATATACTGTATATCCTTGATAACTGTCCCTTTACATAACATCTATGTAGATAAATGTTATCTCATATATACTGTATATCCTTGACAGCTATCCCTTTACATAACCTCTATGTAGATAAATTTTATCTCATATATACTTGATAGCTCTCCCTTTACATAACATCTATGTAGATAAATGTTATCTCATATATACTGTATATCGTTGATAGCTATCCCTTTACATAACATCTATGTAGATAAATGTTATCTCATATATACTGTATATCCTTGATAGCTATCCCTTTACATAACATCTATGTAGATAAATGTTACCTCATATATACTGTATATCCTTGACAGCTATCCCTTTACGTAACCTCTATGTAGATAAATGTTATCTCATATATACTGTATATCCTTGATAGCTATCACTTTACATAACATCTATGTAGATAAATGTTATCTCATATATACTGTATATCCTTGATAGCTTTCGCTTTACATAACATCTATGTAGATAAATGTTATCTCATATATACTGTATATCCTTGATAGCTCTCCCTTTACATAACATCTATGTAGATAAATGTTATCTCATATATACTGTATATCCTTGATAGCTATCCCTTTACATAACATCTATGTAGATAAATGTTATCTCATATATACTGTATATCCTTGACAGCTATCCCTTTACGTAACCTCTATGTAGATAAATGTTATCTCATATATACTGTATATCCTTGATAGCTGTCGCTTTACATAACATCTATGTAGATAAATGTTATCTCATATATACTGTATATCCTTGATAGCTCTCCCTTTACATAACATCTATGTAGATAAATGGTATCTCATATATACTGTATATCCTTGATAGCTATCCTTTACATAACATCTATGTAGATAAATGTTATCTCATATATACTGTATATCCTTGACAGCTATCCCTTTACGTAACCTCTATGTAGATAAATGTTATCTCATATATACTGTATATCCTTGATAGCTATCCCTTTACATAACCTCTATGTAGATAAATGTTATCTCATATATACTGTATATCCTTGATAGCTATCCCTTTACATAACCTCTATGTAGATAAATGTTATCTCATATATACTGTATATCCTTGATAGCTCTCCCTTTACATAACATCTATGTAGATAAATATCTCATGTATACTGTATATCCTTGATAGCTATCCCTTTACATAACCTCTATGTAGATAAATGTTATTTCATATATACTGCATGACCATTGTAAAAAAAAAAAAAAAAAAAAATACATTTTATTATTTCTCTTTTGTTTTTGCTCCTATCATATTTGTATATTACATTTATTAACTAACTCTGTTTTGCCTATTGTATTGTATTGGCTATTGCTGTTTAAACTTGTAATAACCATTGGAGCTTTTCTCCCCGGGCCTCTACTGAAAATGGACATATATCCAGTTGGACTAGCCCGGTCAACAAATGTAAAATAAAATAAATAAATAAATAAATAGAAGTCAACACTAAGGCCACCTGCCATAAGAACCCAGCCACCAAAGATTTATTATGAGCTTCCATGATCTATTCTGCAGTAATGTGTTTAGATATGGTAGCAATGTCCAAAAAGGAAAGATTAGGGAGATTTCAGCTTTCTAAGAATGAGAGACGTAAACAATAATGCCCGACAGGGTGTGTGTTAATGCGTAATTAACGGCTCTACCTCTACACCTCTAGAAGGGTGTTAATTACACATTAATACACACCCTGCTGGGCATTATTGCACTTAGAGAATGGACTCTTTGTAAAATTGTTGTGTTTTACTTACTTTTTTAAAGTACTATATTATTTTTATATATTTTTGATGTAAAATAGTTTCTCTGCCTAATGTTTTAAACTTTCTGTAGTATATGCTAATTGTGTTGGAGAAGGTATTTTACATCAAAAATATATGTAAAAAGAATATATTACTTAAAAAAATAACAGCAAAAGTGCTGCTTAGCGAGTGTAAAATAATAGCGGCCATTACTTTTTTTTTGGCACTCTGAGCTTCACGGCAGCTTGACATGCTGCTGCGAAGAGGTGGACTCATTTTTCAGCCGGCATTACTTGTACTATAATACCTCCTGGAGAACGTTCGTTCTTCAGTCAAGGTGCTGCTGTACACTTTGTCCATTCTCTAAGAATCTTTATTGAATATATGGTCAGTGTCCAGAGTAAAATACAGTTTAGTGTAATAGTCTTGCAAAGATCTATTTATTGCCTCAGGCAATATGTGTTTAACTGTATCTTTTTCTATAGAGCATATGCGGGTTTCAAGTTGTCATCCTTTTAGTAAGAAAACAAGACATTTATCCAGTTTCTTAGTTAGTGCCCAGGATTACAGCAACGTTCTCTGTAGATGTAATTGAGCCCATTACTGTATAGGTATGAGATTTGCTTTGTGTTGCTCAATTATATAATTTTATTTGAACTTATATTGTTGACATTGAGCAAGTAGATCCCTTTACTCCTTTTGCCCTTTTTGATATGTCGAGCTTTAGTCATCTTGGTTCTTTAGAAGTTCAGTCCTGGCAGCAATGCAAATATGCATTCTGTAACTCTCCCACCAGGGGAATGGGTATCAGTTTCAGATGACTGAATTTCAAATATAATATAGCTTTACTTTTATTGCTTTCAGAGTGCAATAAATAGCAGTTTGACAGTTTGTGCCACATAAAGGAACTACTGAAATGCTAAAACATTATGTTCCCATTGGATGGTAAGTACAGGTTCCTGAGCCTCCAGAATGTGATGCTCCCAATCCTTGTTATTTTGCCTATTGGTGCTGTAACTGAAAACTAGAGAAGAAATGTAAGCCCACATGATACATTAGGTGGCAAGGACTGGGGGTTATCTGATCAAGCAGCTATAAATGTGTGCCAAACAGCTAACTTGCAATCAATCCTGCTATGTGATTGATCTCAAGGGGTTGGAAAAGGCTTAACATTGATCACTTGAATATGAAGGTATCCAGGGTTCTGCTAAACTCATCAATTTACAAGACTAAAATACTTTTTATATTTTATTCTGTCATGGGTTCAGTCTGTTTAAAGTGGAAACCATGACTGAGAAAATCTGACTTTCTTGTGAGAAAAGGAATACTTATTAAAATTAGGGCCATCTGCATTAAACATTATCAGCGGCTCTCTATGCCATTGGATTACCTACCATTGACGTAGGGATTAATGCCCAGTAATAACGGCCACACAGATAAAAAACGCACTCTACAAAGCTAAGAATACAGCATACATGGGACCAGATGACATCCCGGGCTGTGTACTACATGAACTACAATATGAACTGGTACCTCACCTAAGTGTCATGTCTAATCATAGCCTCACCTCAGGTTTCGTGCCCACTGAGTGGCGCAGAGCTACATTTATCCCACTCCACAAGGGGGGATCCACCTTGGATCCCGGAAACTACTGTCCCATCAGTCTGACAAGCCTTATCTGCAAGGCCATGGAGCGTATTATCATGGAACTTATAAACAAAGACATTGGCAACCTTCAAACACTGGACCCCACCCAGTTTGGGTTTGTGAAGGGCCGATCTTGTCTCCTGAACCTGAATGACTTCTTCAAATCAGTCTCCAGAGCCATGGACAAGGGTAAGGTGGTCCACACAGCCTATCTAGACCTTGCCAAGGCCTTTGACACTACCCCCCACTCTGGAATCATAGATAAACTTACTAAGCTGGGCATTAATCCCTACGTCACCCAATGGGTTGCTAACTGGCTTATTGATAGAACCCACACTGTCAAAGTAGCCGACTCCAAATCCAGCTCCAGACAAGTGACAAGTGGAGTACCTCAGGGTTCAGTCCTGGGACCGCTCTTGTTTGGCGTCTACTTCTCTGAAGTACAGGTCAACACTAAGGGACTCTGGATAACAACGTTCACAGATGACTGCAAACTGGGAGCCATTATTGAATCCCCAAATGATGTGGATACTCTACCAAAGGGCCTTACAGAAACAGATGCTTGGTGCCAGAGCCATGGGCTCAAGCTCAATGCCAAGAAATGTATAGTTATCCCCTTTGGGAAAAAACATGTATCCGTGAATTACCATATAGGTGGCAGGACACTAAACACCGAAAGTGTGATAAGAGACTTAGGGACACAGGTGGACAGTGGTCTCACCTTCGATAACCACATCGTCACAACAGTCAGGAAATTCTTCTATGTGGCACACCTCATCACTAAGAGCTTTTCATTCAGAAAAAAGGAGGTCATTGTACCACTGTGCTCATCCCTCATTAGACCCATTATAGAATACAACGCCCCGTTTGGTATGTACCTCTCAAGACATCTGCAACAACTGAAAAGGCCACAGAAATACCTCACTAAAAGAATCACAGGCCTAAATCAGATGCCCTACGCTGACCGCCTTAAAAAACTCCAGCTATACTCTGTCGCATATCGTCTACTCAGAGGCGATCTTTGCTTAACATACAAGGCCATGTCAAACCCAGAGCTGTTGGACATGCTACACTTAAAGAAATCCCAATCCCTAAGAGCCACATGCTCCAGGGATCTAAACCTTGTCATCACAATAAACAAAACATGCTGGAGGGATAGGTTCCTGACCCAGAGACTCCCCAGACTCTGGAATAGAGTGCCCATACATGTCAAGCAGAGTGCCTCTTTGGTCCTCTTCAAAAGGAACCTTGATGATTGGATGGGAGAAAGTAAATTCACCCCGGGGATCACGTCAGTCGCCCTGCTAGACAGGGGTCCAGGGAAGTAAATAGTGTGGGAAGAATTAGCCAGGGAATTGTTATGGCTAGGCTTGTATAGGTCCTAGGGCTGATAGCCTAGTACAAACCTATGAACCTATGAACCTATGAATCACAATTAACAGTAACACAGGGTGTTAAAACCTTTTGCCCTTTATATGTCCATTAAAGATACTTTTAACAAGAACATGGAAGACACATCCACCCCAAGCCTATGTGTAATCAACCAGACTATGTTGTTAACTGTAGCAGTCTACAACTATCCCCCCCAAAAAATATGTTAAACAAAACATTGTTGTCAATATTTTACTATGCAAGAAGTATTTAACAATTGAGATATGTAAGCCTACCTGGAAGCTCCTCCTGGGACATACCTGCCCTTCCTGAAAAAGCAGCACCAGCATCAGTCACATGCTGTTGTGCAATTTCCACTGAGCTCTCTGGATCCCTGACAGTGGAGAGGAACTCTTCATTTGGTGTCAGTGGTGGCTCTATAGCAGCCCCCCCTGTAGGCATCCATTCATGGGCCACTGCAGCTGATCTCCTCTGGGCCAGTGAAATCATATCAGTGGCCCTATGGCACACCTGATCATATGTCATGCTCTAGCCACCTACTGTGTTCACATTAGCTGCTATCTGCTCCAAAATTTGTGTTCTGTCAGATATATCCCCACATCCCCTCTCAAGCAGAAAGACACCATTTTGCCTAAATGCTTCCACAATTACTTAATTCTCAGGGTCACTGAATGGGGGGTTGTAGGGATTGGGACACATGGGTGCCATAGTTCTAGGTTACATAAAACACAAAAGAGGGATAATACACATAAGTATCAGATATAAATAACAGTCCTGCTTAGATATAATACATAAAAGGTAGTATTTCAATATTACCCACTGAAGAAACAAAAAACAGTCAAGATATTTGAATATAAAAAAGTAATTATGTTTTTGTAACATATTACAATAACACAAAAACCAAGGCAAAATCCAAAACAAGGAGAGCAACAATAGCAAATTTTGTTTGTGCCAACACAGAAATGGAATTTAGCTCCCCCACACCCAAAACAAACTGTCAGTGAACCACTAAAAGTGTTATCAAAAAAACTGCCCCAAAAACATGTGTACACATTTACTACAGAACATTCAATTTTATGCAATTGCCGGTCACATCTACTTGTGGCCAGCACTCCCCTAGAGGTGCCTATGGGCCATCCTATAAGGCTAACACCCTGTGTCATTGAGAATACAGGACATTTACATTTCACTGAAATAACAATAGATGAGTGTAAAGAGAACAACAGTTGTAAGATTAGAACTTGTGATGACAGTTAATATGGCTATGCATCTGAGAAAGTAAAATGCCCTAACAAAAATGCTTATGCCTTCAGTAAACTTCTAAGAAGTGCATACAGATAAAAGCAGCATTTGTTAATATATATATATATATATATATATGTATATATATATATATATATATATATATATAGATATATATATATATGGGATCTGTATGGATCCCCAAATGGCAACATCACCAAAACAGATTCGGCTGGGCATACTTGCTCGAAAGTGCTTTTCACCGAAGAAGCACTTTTGCATAAGTATGCCTGTTGCGGAGATCGCACTACAGTGAGGATAAGGGAAAGTTGCCTTTTCCCCACTGTAGTGCGACCTCGGAGTGAGAATATTAAAGTAGGGGGTGTGGGGGTGCAGAGGGGCTTGCCCCCCTGCAAAAATGTAAATGTAGTGTTTTTTTTTTAACACACTTTAACGAAAGCGCTTTTGTTAAAGTGTGCTCAGTGATTGTGGATTCGAACTATTGAACTTTCGTTCAATAGTCCTAGATCCATATATATATATATATATATATATATATATATATATATATATATATATACACACCATAAATTCCAAGCATACCTTATCAAGATCAGTAGTCTTCTGTGCAGATAAATCCCAAAGTAAAATATCTTCTTCTGTGCTACCCACTTAAACAAGTCTCCTCACCTTCAGTTTTCTTAACTACATAGCTCCCTTTTTACAATGTAGATTTAGGGCTGCAAATACGGTAAATATGCAAATGATGTGTGAACCCATTAGAATTGCTGAATCCTAAATACTTGGCTCCATGTAGTAGATATAAGTGCAGGCACTCCCTCAGTTTTTATAGCTAATGTACTGCAGCTGTGAATGATTACTGGTAGGGAGAAGGAAAACAACAATAATTCAGATTCTCTTACCTCTGCTGGGGGTGTCAGCCAGGTTAGTTTAAAAGTAATTGTATTAAGGTTTTAAATGTAAGCAGCACACATTTCCCAGTTTCTGTTAAGTAACATCCAACCACCCCTTCTTTTCTTGACAACTGTATATTATTGCCATTTAATGCCCTCACACATTATAAGGGCAATGATACAGAATGCCTTAGAAAACTGCATGGCTCAGATTACTGTTCAGATAAGACAAGAATGAGTAACAAACACAGAGATAGATAAGACAGAGCTGCATGCATTTAAGCAATAGTCATAAATGGTTGTGTGATCACTCCATACCTCTCAACTGTACAGATTTTTTAAGAATGTCCATATTTTTGGCTTATATTTTTGGCCTGTTCCTCATAAAATTTGTGGTTTTCTGGCAAATCACTAGGATTATTTTATGATTAAAGTCACTAAATAATGACATACATTTGAGTTTCAGACTTCAAATCTTTCAAAAAAAGTATGTTAAAACACACTCAGTTACTCTAGCAACTAAGTTTATAACAGCCTGTTTTTGTGCCTTTGTCCCCCCACATTTTGTAAGGCTTTGTCCAGATTTCTTGCACTAAGAGGTTGAGAGGTATAGATCACTCAGTGCACTACATTTGAAATGAATACATGTACAAACAACGGTCATATGTTTTGTTAGTACTGTGGATGATGAGTAGAAATATTTTATGTGTACCAACATCAATTTCTGTACTGAGGAGATTTCTTTTTTTCTCGTCTCATAATTTCTCCCTTGTTTGATTTTTTTTTTTTCAATAATGTTTATTTATTTCTACAAAATAACAGGTGGAAAATTTACATTTTACATATACAAACGGAAAAGAAGAATGTTATACAAATATTCTGCATTCAGATTATAACAAAAGAAGGTTAATCGAACGAATACACTTATTTACATTATGTACATAGATGCTTCCACGGTTCAACAGAGTAAAACAAGTTATCTCAGAATGCTTAATGTAGGTAGATACTTGTGAGCATATAGCTATTCATGTAGTTTATGAATGTGAGATGATGTGGGACTTCTTAATTATGATGGGATAGGTTTATATGTGATAATCTATACAAGCAAGATAATAAAGATGTGTTCCCAAAGTTTGTAAGAATTAATATTTTGGACTCCTTTGTTAATTATTATTTTATGGGCTAGTATATGTTTGATTGCCAGTATTCTAAAGCTCTCCCAAGAATTTTTGGTTGGATTAATCCAGTTAGTAGCTATATAAAGTTTCATTAAGAGGAAGATATTGATCAGAATGATAGCTTGTTTTTTAGATATGTTATTTGGGAGGATGTGTAATATCATAAATTCCCAGGTGAGTGTAGATGTTTTATAGCCCATTTTTTGCAGTTGCATTTTCAGGGAGTTCCAAAGTTTAAAAACACTTTTACAGCTCCAGAACATGTGGAGTAGGTCAGCAGTTTTATCTTTGCAATGTGGACATGTTGGGGAATTATTAGAGTTAAATTTGTGTAAGATAGTAGGTGTGTAGTATGCATTATTGTATATCATGAGTTGGGTAAAAGCCAATTTTTGAAGGGATATAGATTTTATTGTTAAGTTGATTGCTTGAATTAATTTATGATCATTGGTGAGTGAAAGGTTTTTCTTCCAATAGTCTGATATGAGTATATCTTTCTGGAATTGAATGTCTTTAATCATTTTGTAAGTACATGAAATATATATTTTTGTTTAGTAGGAGAGTTTTCCAGAGTAAGTTACAGGTTGCTATGTCTTCATTATTAATGCTAGTTCATAGGTAGGTACTAGGCTATTGGCCCTTGGGCCTATATAAGCCTAGCCAAAAAATGTACCCTGGCTTTCCCCACCCAAGAAAATAATTTTTCTGTGCCCCTGTCGAGCAGAGCCACAGAAGTGATCCCTGGGGTGAATTTCCCATTTCCAATCCAATCATCAAGATTTTCTTGAAGAGTGCTAATGAGGAGCTCTGTTTGACATAGATAGGTAGTCTGTTACAGAGTATGGGAAGACTCTGGGACAGGAATCTATCCCTCCAGCATATTCTGTTTATTATGGTGACAAGGTTTAGGTCCCTAGAGCGTGTAGCTCGGAGGGAATGGGATTTCTTTAAGTGGAGCATGTCCAACAGCTCTGGGTTTGACATAGCTTTGTATGTTAGTCAGAGATTGCCCCTGAGTAGGCGATATGCGATGGAGTAAAGTTGTAGTTTTTTGAGACGGTCTGTGTAGGGCATCTGTTTGAGGCCAGTAATCCTCTTTGTGCGGTATTTCTGTGGTCTTTCCAGTTGTTGTAGATGTCTTGGGAGGAACATACCAAAAGGGGCATTGTACTCTATAATGGGTCTAATGAGTGATGAGTAGAGGGGAACAATGACCTCTTTTTTTCTAGATGAGAATCCTTTTGTGATGAGATGAGCCACATAGAGGGATTTCCTGACCACTGTGGCGATGTGATTATCAAAGGAGAGACTACTGTCCATCTGTGTCTCAAGGTCTCTTATCACATTTACAGCACTAAGTAGACTACCAGCTATGTGGTAGTTCATGGGTACAGAGTTTTTACCAAAGGGGATGACAATACACTTTTTGACATTGAGCTTCAGGCCATGGCTTTGACACCAGGTATCTGTCTCAGTGAGGCTCTTTTGTAGTTTGTCCACATCATTAGGAGTTTTGATTATGGCTTCTAGTTTGCAGTCATCTGTAAACTTTGTTAGCCAAAGACCTTCTGTGTTATCCTGCACTTCAGAGAAGTAGATACCAAATAGGAGACGACCCAGGACTGAACCCTGTGGTACTCTACTTGTCACTGGTCTGAAGTCGGATTTGGAATCTGCTACTTTCACAGTGTGGGTTCTGTCTGTGAGCCATTTGGCAACCCATCTTGTGACATAGGGATTTATATCTAGTTTAGTGAGCTTATCTATAATTCCAGAGTGGGGGATGGTGTCAAAAACCTTGGCGAGATCTAGATAAGCTGTGTGAACCATTTTACCCTCATCTATGGCTTTGGTGACTGCTTCAAAGAAGTCAATCAGGTTTAGGAGACATGATCTGCCTTTTACAAATCCAAACTGGGTAGGGTCAAGAGTATGGAGATTACCAATGTCTTTGTTTATGAGTTCCATGATGATACGTTCCATGGCCTTGCAGACCAGGCTCGTCAGGCTAATGGGGCGGTAGTTCCGGGGTCCGTCGTGGCTCCACCTTTGTGGAGTGGGATAACCGTTGCAGTGCGCCATTCAGTGGGTACAAAGCCTGAGGTGAGGCTATGATTGAACATAGTACTTAGGTAGGGTGCCAGTTCATTCTGTAGTTTGTGTAGAATGCAGCCTGGGATATTGTCAGGTCCCATGGATGCTGTGTTCTTAGCTTTGGAGAGTGTGTTTTTTACCTGTACAGCTGTGATTATAGGAACTTTGCATTCTTCCGGTATAGAGATGAGCCCTATAGAGGGTGAGAGGGGAGTAAAGTTAGCACTGAACCTATCTGCTAGGATGTTGGCAATATCAGTTGGTTCTGTATATTTAGCGCCATTGTGCTGTAACTCAGAGCAGATTTGAGTGTTCCCATTGAGATTCTTGACATAGCTATACAATGCTTTGTGGTTGTCTTTACAGTCAGTGGCAATTTTGTTTTCGTAACTAGCTTTGGAGGATTTTATGAGGGATCTCAGCTTCCTACTGAGGTTGACCAGGGAGTTCCTCCAGTCATGGGATTTTTCTCTTTTTTGCAACAGTTTCTTTCTTCTGTTGTAGAGTTTGTTTATGGCAGAGGACCACCAGATTGGCTTCCTTTTTTTGGAGGATAACATCTTGGTTCTATTAGGGATAGCATGACCCATGCACTCGTATAAGTGCTTATAAAGTGCATTTGTGTAGTATTCAGCAGTCATACCTCTATTGTCCATCTGCATGGGTGTCGTGAAGTTTGCCACTTCTGTCTTAAGAAGTGTGAAGTTGGCTTTGGAGAAGTTTTTTATAATGGTTTCTCTAATTGGAGGTAGGGGTGGGATGTGGATGTCTAGGCTGGTTAGCTTGTGGTCAGATCTGACCAACGAGGAATTGACCTCTGGTGTGGAACACCAGTTTTCCATGTTGGTAATGACCATGTCTAGGATATTGCTGCCATTGTGGGGGTGTGAATAAGTTGATCCAAGGCATTGGAATTTATGAATTCTAGAAAACGTTGAGTAAAAGAGTTAGTACATGAGTAGTTTTCTCAGTTAATGGTGGGGTAGTTGAAATCGCCCATTATTAGGGTGTTGGGTTGTACCCTAATACTTTCCAGTGTATCAAGAAATGAGGAGTGGGAATCCTAGGGCATGGTGGGGGGTCTGTACCAAGCTACAATTTGGATTGCGGTCTTGCCCAGAGTTAGTTGCACTTGGATAATCTCAGATGCATTATGCTGTGCAACTAGCCTGGAGGTGTGGATATCCTTGATGAATATGGACACACCTCCACCTTTAGTGCTTCGTTCTGGGTTAGGTGGCCAAAAGGTGTGGTATGAATTGTAGCCTGGTAATGCAGGGGTGCTCTCTGGAGCTTTGAACCAGGTCTCTGTCACTGCACAGATGTCAATGTTCTCCATTTTAAGGACTGCCTCGAGTGAGTGCATTTTGAGGTTTAGACTTCTAGCATTGAGTAGCATTACCCTCAAATTTTGCTTGCTTGTACCTGTTACGGTGGTGACTTTGTAATTTGAACTTTGCTATTTGAACCTAGTGTCATGGAGATAGCTTGAACATAATTCTTTAATCTGTCTTAGGATCAGTAAGTATGATTTGGGGAGATTCAGTTTGTTTCTTAGTTCTTGGACCGAGCAATTTAAGTATGGGTATATGTCTTGTATGGTTATGTTTATTAGGCAAGGGAAGTGTTTTAGGTCTAACGTCTGATTGTTTATTTTAAGGTTAGGGTTTTTATGTATGGGTTGTAATATCATCATGGCTTGTGTCAGGTTTAATGATTTAAAAAGTTTTTGTGTTAGTATAATGGAGTATTTAAGAGGTGCTATTAGATTATAGGATTTCATTAGGTTGTTGTTTACAAATGGTAGTGCTTTGGGGTTTATATCCAGGCTTTTAGCATGGTTATGGTATATTCTTAACCAGTGTGGGTACCAAGATTTGTCCAATGTGTTGTATTCCGCGCTTCTCAAGATTCTATTGGTGTTTATAATTAAGTAATATGTTTCAAAGTTTGGGAGGTCTAGGCCACCTTTGTTTTTGGGGGTTATTAATTTATCGTATGAAATTCTGCTTTTTTTGGTTCCCAGATAAATTTAGCAAATTCAGTGTGAATCTGTTTGAAGAATTTCTTGGGTATGGTTATTTGGGAGGACATAAAGATATATAATAATCTAGGTAAGACATTCATTTTTATTATCGAGACTTTGGCCAAGAATGGTAATCTTAGATTTTTCCATCTATTCAGGTCTAGTAGGATGTCATTCCATTTATGTTTTATATTATTTGAGTAAAAATCCTTGTTGTTTGTTTAGAATGTAATACCTAAATATTTAATTATTTCTTCAGTTTTTATTTTTCCTACGAGTGGTAGAAGAGAGAAAGGTTTTAGGGGTTTTTAAGGGGAAGATATTGTTTTTTTTGAGATTCATTATGTAATTCTATATTGTCAAGAAGCATTCAATGGCAGATAGTAGTTTCTTTATATCTGAAATTGGTGTGGTGCAATATATATTAAGATCGTCAGCAAATGCCGATAAGATTTTGGTGGTATAAATTATTGAAGGGTTATGGTATATTTTTTGTTTTATCTTTAAAAAGAGAGGTTCTAGATATAAGTTGAATAGTAACGGGGATAGAGGGAAACCATGACGGTTTCTATTTTTGATCGGGATTCATTTGGACCAGGTTTTGTTTATATATAACGATGTATATGGGTTATTGTATAGTATTTGTAAGGTTTGGATACATTTTTGGGGTATGTTAAAGTAGGGTAGAATTTGAAATAGAAATTTCATGTTTACTCTATCAAAGGCTTTATGGGCGTCAATAATGAGTGCATATATGTTTAAATTGTTTTGGCTAGCATATGAGATTAGTGTATTTAGTGTTAGTGCATTGTCACTCATTTGTCTAAATGTTATGAAACCAGATTGTTCAATGGAGGTAATTTTATCCATTAAGTTTTTTTAATCTGTTTGCGAGTATAGATGTTAGGATTTTGGTATCAATATTTAATAGTGATATGGGTCTATAACTATCTGGATTTTTAGGGTCTGCCTTTTCTTTAAGTATAAATATAGTTTTAGATGTATTAAAGTGTATGTCATTAATTTTATTATTTACTATATAGTTTAGTATATAAAATAGAATTTGTGCTACAATGGGGCAAAAAGTTTTATAAAATTCTGCTGTGAGACCATCTGGACCAGGGGATTTACGTGATTTCAGTTGCTGAATTGTTGATGTTATTTCTTCTATGAAGGTTGGTTCAGTTAGTTTTTCTTGTTGTTTTAGTTCTAGTTTTTGGGAAGTTGAGGTTTTGGAGGAAGTGTGTACTGCTTTCTTTTGGGATTAGTATTAGTTGGTCTCCATAAGTTTGTGAATATATAAACTCAAAGGTCTTAATAATATCATCACTTTTAGTGTAGTTCTTGTTCTCATAAAATATTTCAGAAATTTGAGAGGATGATTTGGTTTGGTTAATAATTCTTGCTAGTGCTCGAGATGGGAGTTTGAACATCATTAGCATAATTAGCTAATATTTTGGTTTCATGGAAGGCTAGGTTATTATTATGTAAAAGGTAGAGGTCTTTTTGGCATTTCAGTAGTTATTTTTCTGTTTGAGTATTGAAATTAGTTATTAGGTCATGTTCAAGTGATTTTATTTTCATTTCCAGTGCCTGCTCCTCTCTAAATTGAGATATTTTATAATAAGTTGCTTTTTGTATAAAAATTCCCCAAATTTGAACTTTGATTGCCACCCAGTCAATATCCCAAGGTAGCTGATGATTTGTGATGTTAGCCAGATTTAATTTAAGAATAGATTGAATCTCATTGATTGTTTCTTTTTTAGTTAAAAGATTTGGGTTCAGGGACCAATTATATCCTCTTTTTGATGTATAGTTTTTGGGGTTATCATTAAAGTTCAAGGTAATTTTGGAATGGTCGGAGAGGTATCTAGCATGTATGTTCACTTTAGGGTCTAAGTTAGTTAGTGCTTCTGAGATTAGAAAAAAATTAATTCTCGACCACATTTTATGGCAATTGGAGTAAAACGTAAAATTATTTGATTTATTTGGATTATTTCCATGTTTAAAGGGGTCGTACAAATTGAAGTCATATTTAAGTTCATTTAACATTGAAGATGCTTGTTTATTATACAATAGGGGTATACTTGACTTGTCTTGCTTTGGATTTTGGTACGTCTTCCAGTCTCCTCCTAGATTCATATAATGATTTTGGTATTGGCTTAAAATGGGGTATAATGATGCAAGAAAGGAGTGTTGATTATTACAATGAGTGTAAATATTTAATAGTAAAATGGGTTTACGAAATGCAGGATTTAAGAGAGTTACATAACACCATCTCCATTCTTTATCTATTTTGGTTTCCAAAATTTTGTCTTGGTATTGCTTTTTAATTATTATAGCTACTCCAGAGCTATTGGTTCTACCTTCAGAAGCTATAATTTCTCTTATCCATTTGTTTCCCTAATTTCTGACCATTGTTCAAGGGTTAGATGAGTTTCCTGAACTAGAATAAAGTTTGCTTTTGCCTGTAAGATAAGGTGTAGAAACAGTTTTCTTTTCTTTTTGTTCTGGAGCCCTTTAATATTCCTTGAATCAAATTCCCACATCAAGGTATTTAATTTGTCTGTATAAGAAGACATTTGATTTATATACCGATAGTATTTTATGCTTAGCTTTTACAGAAATCAAGTTATGAAAGCATCTTCTTATTCCCGTCCCTCCCATGTGCCTATCCACTAACCCCTAGGACCAGGAAAAAAGCAGGGTATAAGAAGTTATTAACTTTAAAGGTTTATATATCCACAGGATAATAGCATCCTGTGTTTTAAGTTGTAGATGGAAAGTGAAGATTAGCAACCCTACATGTGTTTTCACTACTTTGACAAAGCTTACCAAGCTTATTCCCTAGAAAGCACTACTTATGAATCCTAAGTCTCCTCAATGACTTTTACTATACAACATTATAAATTCAAAACTGTATAATCAACATGCTTAACCGTATATAATGAGAAAAAAAAACAGATTCCAGAAGGGCTGTCAAAGCCAGTATTAACAGATTTTCTATCTACGTTCTGTTATACCTAAATCTTGTTTTATATCTAGTATAGTCGTATATGGTGACTTTTGGTCTTTTCTTCTGGTATGATTGTTTATTGCAATCATTGAGAGGAAATACCTTGATCATTATGCTTCCAAGAATAAAATGCGGGGGATTAGGACCTATCTCTAGTAATGTAATGTTTATAACTATCTAAGTCAAGACCTGGGTGTATGCGTATGCATGAACAATGATGTCTGCTTCAGTGTTTTTATGTCTGCTCCTATCTTTGAAAATCTACTTTAATTTTTGTTGTCCCAATATAGTCTACAACTTTGTGAACCGTCCAGCTATCATCCAAATCCTTTTATGTTACTCTTCTATACTGTGACATGTTAGTAATTTCTGAGATAATTGTTTGGGAGCAGGATGTTTGATCCCTTGATTTACTGTATTAAACAGCTTTTTATTCAGGCTTAATGTTTGTTATACGCGATAAAAGAGTATATTGTATCTTCATTTGCTTTCTTATATATTAATAGGAGGTTCGATTTACGGGTTCAAACCCTTACTGGCTCTTATGTTCCTCTATATGTTAGACATTGAGCCGACAAGTATTAGAAACCAGTCCATGAAAGTGTGGTATAAAGGCACACATGTCTTGATAATTCACTTGATTTGCATGTAATATTGGTCTCACATATGAGCACCGATATAAAATGCACAAACATTTACCAATGCATCATATTATTTTACAAGTTTTGTTGCTGTGATAGGAAAGACAACTGAGTTAAACAGCACAACAAAATGAGGATATGAGGATGTTAGTCTACATATGGATGATGGTGTTATCCTTAGGTTAAACTTCAGGTATTAGGTTTAGGGTAGTCTAGGAATCAGCAAGTTAAAACAAAAAGATTAACTTATAGACCCAAGGATTTGCAGTATGCCTAATAGCTAATGACACAAGAGCTAGCAATGTGTATTACAGCTAATGTTTGATCAGCAAGATGCATAGCTTTGGTAGATCTTCACTCAAGATTTTAAAATAATTATATTAGAAAAATGTGTTCTGAGCTCAACTCCATATGTATTTATATAGCACTATTGTGTAAAGGAATGGTCTGGTATATAATACTGCGATGTTTCCTCAGGGATATGTATTAAACTGAGATTAAGTAATATAAACCTCTAACACTAAGAAATATACATACAAAATAACCAACATACCATTTACCTACCCTAAGGAGGTATGTAGGCAATGAATATATTTGGAAATGAACACCATAAGGCTGACACTCTTATTAAATCCAGAGGTAAAAATTCACTGTATAGAGGAATCTAAGATACATACATTTTTAATTTAGATTGCTTTTTAGATTATTGCTTAGTTAACATTCTGTGCCATCATTCCTGTTTGTGGTGATTCCTCTGCCATTGTTTTTCTGTGTTTAAGATTGTTTTTAAGGGCACATTGCTGTGAGATGCAGTTCTGGGTGATATTATTGATCTCAGTGCCGATAAGTAAGGGTTATCAGCTGTTAATGAGTTGCATCAAGTGCAGTGTATGGCTCTTTCAGTCTTTGTCTGCTTTGTGTCTCTGGTCAGTTTGCTCTATCAGATGGCATTCCTGGGCTTATTCTGTTTTGCCAATGGAATATGTCTCAAAAGACAGGTTCTTGGCAAGGTAAAGACTATTTCTGCCTTTACAAATAAAGTAATCAGGACATGGTAAAGTTCTAGAGTATGTGGCAACATCTGTATATGGACAGTCAAAATATATCTGCACTGGGAATGATTACTGCCTTGAGCCATCCTGTACATTTTGTTAGTATTACCATCATACTTATATTCTAACCTGCTTTGGATTGAGCATATTTCAGTTGTGTAGAATGTGTTTTATGTTTAGGCGGCATAATGCTTTGATATTGTTTCTTTTGCTGTTTTTGGTTTTTAGTTGAAGAGTATAGCCAGGTGGAGTTCGTTTTCTGTGTTTGAGGACATATGTATTGTGTTTAAGGACCAAATGTAATGTTTTAACTTTTTTTTTTTTTTCCTTTTGGTTTGCAGGCTTTCCATCCTGTCGATTCAACTAAGCTGACTGCTTAGTTACTCGTAGGGGGACCTTTTACTGGCACAGATTTCCGGATGTACCATCTTCATAGATGCTTGTTTTCTGTGCAGCAGGGACTTTTAGTTCCATTCATGGGAAATTTGCAGAGGCGGAAGTAGTATTATGTTTCCGGGTTGCTCCTCGTGGTTTGGTGAAGAGTGAAACAAGTCATGCTACTCAAAATAGAGGCCTAATACAGCCCTACATAAAGATAACTTGCAAAAGCAACAGAAGAGGACCACGGCTGGTTGCAAGCTATGCAGCCGACAGCTAGATTTCTGTAAGCCATTCCGGTAAGTGCAATTATCGAACTGTGGCGGGAATTTTTTTGAAAATGGCCAGGAAAGTGTTTTTAGCTTCTTTGTGGTTAGCGACTGAATATTTAACACCATCTAGGTGGAAAATTAGTGAGTTTGGATATTTCATTTGAAACTTTATCTTCCTTTCAATTAGAAACTTGCAGTAGGGGGAAATAAGTTGTCTAGCTTGTCTAATTTCCAGGGGAAGATCTTGGACTATTGATATTAGATTATTCTTCCATGTAGTGGACCCACCATTTCTTTTAGCAGTTAGTAAGATTGTGTTGACATCTTGGAAATTTAGAAGTTTGACATATACTGGTCTTGGTTTGTCTGACATCTGGGATTCTCTCAGAGGTCTGTGTGCTCTTTCTATTACAATTTGTTGAGCTTTTCCTGGTTCTTTGAGCAAAGTAGAAAATATTTGGCTAATAGAAGGGATCACATCATTATGGGATATAGATTCCGGGATGCCTCTGATGATAATATTATTTCTTCTGGATCTTGCTTCTAAATCTGTGATTTTTGTTTGGATATTTTGAATGTCTACTTCATGTGAGTCAGTTTTTTTGGTTATTAACGCTATTTTTTCCTCATTCTCAGTGATGTTGGCTTCTGATTTATCCATTCTTTCTATTATTTGCTTGAAGGTATCCCCAAATGTTTGCAGTTGCATGGATAACTCTTTTATTGCATCTTGAATGGGAAGTAAGGCTGTTTTGATGCCATCTAGGTTTGCAGGTTGATCTGATTTGACTCTGTTTCCAGCTTTAGAAGTATCTTATTGTTTTATTATTTTTTTGTCTTTTGGAGTTTCTGTCTTTCTCAGGAGATAATAAGTCTGAAAGTTTAGTTTTTGATGTTGTAGTGTCCATATTTCTGTCATCTTTTGACATCTTGTGCTGCTGAAATATCCCAGTTTATGTGTGTAGATCAGAATGGAAGGATTCACAAGCACATGGCTTTTGTTGTTTCAGTTAATCTGTTTCAGTCTTATTAGTTTAGCTGTTAGGTCAGGTTTTCTTTCTTGCTGGTTTTGTTTTAAATGTTGATTGGAGTTACAGATTCCATGTATTATGTTGAAATAATTCCTGGTTTGTCTT
Organism: Protopterus annectens; assembly: GCF_019279795.1. NCBI lineage: Eukaryota > Metazoa > Chordata > Ceratodontiformes > Protopteridae > Protopterus > Protopterus annectens. Next base: position 1,488,486,953 of record NC_056743.1, on the reverse strand, counting down.
CTGTGTTAGTTTTATTCCAGAAAGGTAGAGGAGCTAAGGATCAGCAGTGCTTACAGAACAGCGGCCATCTTTGACTCCTTGTTTGATTTTTTAATGCCACTGTTTCCATAGTGCATAGCTTAGCACAAACGGGGGGAGGGGGGTGTGGGCGGAGAATCACAATAAATTTCATGTTTGGCTTTGTTTAGCTCATTAGTGTGACACTTAGTGCACAAAAATGGATTAGTGGTGACACAGGAAGCAGAAACAACACCTGCAGACAGGGAGTAGATATTCTAAATGTCAAAAAGGATACATTGATGCAGCTTTTGCTTTCCATCACGCAACACTGTTAAGTGACATTGTGCATCGGTTAGCAAGGTTCTCTAACACCTGGAGACATTGAACATCTACGGGGAGGACACAGTCAACAGTTTTGAAAATGGATGCATTCTATCAATTCTGTTGGTCATCACGCAAACTTGCTAAGCTGCATTGTGCAGCAGTTAATATGCAGATGTTAAGAATGAATAAGGAATAATACAACTGTTATTTAACTATTCCTGTGGCAACAGGTGTAAGTGTAGGGGGTCCCTATTCCATTGTCTAAACTATAAAACTTCGAACACTACAAGATCGAACTTGTATGTTCGAAGTTTTATCATTTCAAACAACAACCAAAAAAAATAAAAACAACAAACAGAAAGTAACTGTTGTAAGAAGGGGGGCAAGTGCCTCTGCACCCCCCCACACCCCCCGCTCTTTAAATATACCAACTCTGAGATCGCACTACAGTGTGGTAAATGGAAATCTTTCCTTTCTGCATTGCATTTTGTCTTTTCTTTTCTTTCTTTTTCTTTTTTTTTTTTTGTTAATCAAAGTTCTGAAACTTTGAACATAAGGTTTCGACCTTATGGTGTTCGGAGTTTCAGAACTTCGATAATGTAGTAGGAACCCATGTAGGGCTCTGATACAGATGGTCTTGAGTTCTAATATAGGAAGTGCAACATATTTTTATTGTTGTGACAGCTCATTTTATAGTAACAAATGGGAAAAAAATATTCAAATGCTATTTCAATATTCCTGCAGCAACAGGTGTAAGTGTAGGTCTGCCATGTATATGATACTGGGTTCTAATACAGGAAATTCCAGACATTTTTACTGTTGTTCCATTTCAGATTGTACTAAATATCACATAATTTATACCTTATTATAAATAGTGGAGCTGATATGAAGTATATGTATGAGGGATAAGAAACCATTACTGTGTTTTGAAGGTTCAGATGTATGACTGAGTGTATACTGTCTACTATATTTCTCTAAGTATAAGTCTGCTATCTGGATTTGGATGGCCTTTGCACGTAAATAAAACACATACACAAATTAATGTATATACAAGGATCTTGTCTGGTCATAAACATACATGGTTAACACCTTAATCTGTCATCTGTATTTATAAATGATTCCTGACTATGTCTGAGAAGCATTTCTTCTGTGGCAAAGATGGAAAATCACCGTTATGGAAAAAAATGTTTTTTCCCTTATGAATAGGTTTGAATACCACACTGTAAAAATCAATTTTAGCAGTGTATAAAGCCAAACAGGCATGTGTCATGTCATGAAATGTATGCCCTATGTGATGCCCGTGCACTGACTCAGCAATCAAGGAGACTCAAGCCTCATCACTAACACCAGTGAGGGGTGTCCATATAGGGAAAGGATAATAAATACACACACAGTAATGTACAATTTCCCTTAAGAGCACACAGAGATCACAGTCAGACTGGGGCTGGTTTCTCCATTTCTTTCCAGGTCCCCAATAAGACTCCCCACTGGCACAGCTATAGGGTCCAGATCTCAGCCTAGTGGGCAAGCTAAAAGCTCCAGCACCCTCTCTGTCCAACAAGTGCTTTGTGTCCCTACAAAGTAGCTGACACACACACACACACACACACACACACACACACACACACACACACACACACACACACACACACACACACACTTTGAAATAAGAGTTTATACAACCACACATGCACTCCTGGGGATGGGTGGCCCAGGTTCTCCAGCTGTGCCCCTTTTACCCAGACTTGTTGTTTGTCTTTTCAGCTTTTCCCGGTTAGAGGTCGCCACAGTGGAACTCCGGTCTGCTAATGATTGGCAGTAGATTTTTTATGGTGCCAAGTTGCCAGCCCGATGCTCAACCTTCAGCGAAGGCACGCCCATTCACGCATGTCTTTCGGAGGCCACTCAACCATGGGGAGGACATGCAGACTCCACAGAGAAAGCACTCCAGCCATGAATCGAACAAGAGAACCTCTTGCTGTGAGGCAACAACGCTACCGCTGTACCAAACTATACTGTAGAAATCACTGCCACCAACCAGCTAATATTTATCAGTTACTCAAAGGCCCTTATGAAAAGGTGTCCAATTATACTGTGCAATATTATTATCCAAATGGTAAGTGCAACCATACAGTCAAGACTTATTTGGAGTGACATGGTACATATCACTATATACATGCAATGTACTCTTAGAGCTTAAATTATCTCTACACAAAACAGCCACAGTTGAAAAGTTTAAAAATATTTAATAATAAATAAAAAAAAAACATAAGACAATACTACTTACTACACATTGCTAGTCAAGAGTTCATAGATCACAGAGAAATACTTAACAATAATACAGTAGAAAACTTCTGACATCACAGAAAAACAAACTAGTCTAATCTTCCTATTTTCTAGCTATATCTAAGAGAAAACGCAGTTCTAAAATCCTACTTACATATAGACACAGGCAGAGTAATGAGTTGGATGTTCTCCAGACAAATGCTCTCATGATCTCATTCTTTCTGTCCTTAAATTGATAACACAGTACCACTGATTCATTTCAGATGACATCATTTCTTTTTGGTTCCCAGGCTAACAGACTCTCAGAGGTTAATAGCCCTTTTGATCATGCAGCTGGTCAGGAACCAGAGCAATAAAAGAAATTATATATGCAAATTCTAGCCATTAACTCTGGCCTCAAAACAATAAGCAGAATGCCTTTAGACATCTCAGCTCCGAGTTTTGACATCAAATAATTGTCTTATCAGCTTTGTTACAGCAGATTGTACTGTTGTTACATTTTTGCAGTTCCACATTTAACACCATTTTTCCCATTTAAGATAACAAGCCTGTGGCTTATAATAATATTTACAAATGACAGAATTATCTACAAAATTCTACCCGGGTAGGCTGGCAGCCTTCACCTATCTTCACAGATCTCCCCCTTAGGGAACTCAAGCTAGTTTTTCAAGTGACCCTTGAGACACATTGCTTGAGAGGGTTAGGTCTATCTGAGAATACCTTACCCCATTCCCTGTCTTGACAGCCCATCTGCATTGGCATTGCTAATCCCATTGCGGTGCTGCACTAACATCATATGCTTGCAACCCTAAGCTCCATCTTAGCAACTTGCCATTTTGCTGGCTGGCAATGTGTAACCATGTTAGGGGGTTGTGATTTGTCCCTACAGTGAATTTTCTTCCATACAGATAAGGCTGAAGTTTCTGCAGTGCCCACACTATGGCTAGACATTCCTTTTCTACAGCTGCATAGCATTCCTCCCTGGGTTGGAGTCTACAACTGAGATAAACTACTAGGTGTCCTTCTCCCTCTGAAGAAATCTGGCTAAGTACAGCCCCCACCCCATGGTTTGAAGCATCCACCTGCACAACATATTCTTTGCTGTAATCTGGACTGGCTAACAAAGGGGGTCCTCCCAATGCTTCCTTAAGCTTCTGGAATGCCTGCTCACATGCTGGGGTCCATACTACCTTATCTGGCCTGTTCTTCCTTGCTTCCTTGTCAGGTCTGTAAGGGGAGCAGCTATGGCACTATAACTGGGGGTGAACTTTCTGTAGTACCCTGCTGTCCCTAAGAATGCCCTCACCTGTTTTTTGGTAACAGGTACAGGCCATGCCTGAATGGCTTCTACTTTGGCAGGTTCTGACCTGATCTTACCTCACTCCACTCTATGTTACAGGTAGCAGACTTGTGCCATACCCACCTGACATTTGCTGGGCTTAATGGTCAACCCTGCCCTCTGTAGTCTGCCCAGCACCTCCCTGACATGCTGAAGGTGCTCTTACCAGGAATGGTTGTAGATGGCAATAGCATCTAAGTAAGCAAGGGCAAATCCTCCTGCTCCTGCTAGGATATGATCTACCAGCCTCTGAAAAGTCACTGGGGCATTTTTTATCTCAAAGGGCATCTTTGTGAACTCATACAAGCATAAAGGAGTCACAAAGGCTGACTTCTCTTTAGCACTGGGAGTCAAGGGCACCTGCCAGTAACCCTTGGTAAGATAAATGATTATAAGATATTTAGCCCCACCCAGCTGCTTAAGGGCCTCATCTGTCCTAGGCATAGGGTAAGCATCTAACTCTGTGTGACTATTTAATTTCCTGCAGCCCACACAGAGCCTGAAGCTGCCATCCTTCTTTGGCACCAGCACCACTGGGGAGGCCTAGGGACTGTTGAACTCTTTAATCACCCCTAGTTCCAACATCTCCTGTATCTCCTCCCTCAGAGTCTGTTTGACTCCCTCATGAACCCTATAATGTGCCTGCCTAATAGTCCTTTGGGGTACTGTATCTACCTGGTGCTGTACCAGGTGGGTGCAGCCTTGTTTCCCAGTGAACATGTTACCAAATTCCTGTAACACTGCTCAGATTTCTCGAACCTGAGTAGGAGATAGCTGCTGGGACATTGCTATACCTTCCACTGAGGTGTCTGTCCGAGCCTCACTGAGGAGATCAGTCACCAGATCTCCCTCAGACTCCTCCTGCAAGCCACTGTAAATAGCACTAGGGCCTCCCTGTCATGGTAAGGTTTCATCATGTTAACATGGTACAATTTGTGCCCTTGCCTCCTGCCTAGCAGTTCCACCATGTAGTTAACATCACTTACCTTTCTTACCACGTTGTAGTGTCCCTCCCAAGCTGCTTGCAGCCTGTTGTGTCTGAAAGGAATGCAAACCATTACCTGCTGCCCCATGGCATACTCTCTAGCTCGAGCATTCTTGTCATACCCCACCTTTATCTGTTGTTGGGCTTCTGCCAGGTTCTCCTGGGCCAAGCCTATGAGTTCCCTGAGCCTTGTCCTGAGGTTTAGAATATATGCCACAACAGACTCCTTGTGTGTCACACTCACCTTCCCACTCATCTTGAATTAAATCTACAGGTCCCCTCACCCTATGCCCACACAGCAACTCAAAGGGTGAAAAACCTGTGGATTCCTGGAGAACATCTCTGTAAGCAAACAATAGATGTGGCGAATATTTGTCCCACTCACTCTTAAAATGGTCTACAAATGCCCATAGCATGGACTTGATTATAGAGTTTAACCTCTCAACAAGACCATTAATCTGGGGATGGTAGGGTGTGGTCTTCAGGTGCTTCACCCCACAGTACTTCCACAGACAAACCAGCAGGTCTGACATGAAATTGGTATCTCTGTCAGTCAGTATTTCATTTGGAAAACCTACCCTGCTGAAACCTGTAACAAAGCAATGGAGGACAGAGCCACTGCCTCAGGGTATCGTGGAGCATAATCCACTACCACTAGGCTATGCCTGTGGAACTTGGGGTACTCAGAGGCCCCATAATATCTATAGCTGCCCTCTGAAATGGCTACTCAATCACAGGCAAAGGCATCAAAGGAGCTCTCACCATGTTTCCTGCCTTGCCTACATTTTGGCACTGCTCACAGGTCCTGCAGTACCCTGTTACATCTCTGGAAATTCCAGGCCAATAGAAGTTCTGCATAATATGTCACTTTATACATTTTATGCCCATATGACCTGCAAAGGGAATATTATGAGCTATGGCTAGAAGTGCCATATGGTAGGCTCTAGGCACTACCAACTGCTGTATTCTCTCACCTTCTAGCCCTCCCTCAGGGGTCCACTCTCTATAGAGCAACCCTTTGTCCCAGTATAAAGAATCCCCCTTCCCTTGAGAATCGGGTGCCTCACTAGCTACCTGCCTCAGGCCTTGCAATGTTGGGTCTGAGAGCAGAGCCTGTCTCAACTGTCTCTTTGCAACCCTTCCCAGCTCCCCTTCCACAGGAAATCTGGCATCCTCTGAAAATAATGCCTCACTGTCAGCCTGGTTACTACTACTCACCTCTACCTTTGCAGTCACTCTGTCCAAGGGAATATCTGTACCCACAAGCAGCTGTGGCTCACCTTCAGTTCCACTGCTACAGATCAGCCCCCTCCCTGAAGTAACCATCTCACCCATCTTGGCTGCAAGTATGCAGTCTGTCTGGATCTCCCCCAGGCTACCAGACTCACATGCTTGTCTCCTAGCCTGTCTGCGTGTAACTGCATAAACACATGGTACTGCCTCATCCAAACTAATTCCTATCAGGACATCTGCGGTATGGTAGTTCAGTACCCCTGTTGTCTCAAGACAACCTACTATTGGCATTTTGTCTTTCCAACTTACTGGCTCTCTTACCTTTTGTTCCTTACCTTGCCTCCATGGACATCTGTATACCACATGGCCCCACTGGTTGCATTCAAAACATTTAACCATAGGTCTTAGATGTGTACCTGGGCTAGTGGCTTCTTCTGCTATTGGCTGATTCTGTTGGGGCAGTCTGTGCTGCCCACCATGGGATCCTTTAGACCCATGAGCAGTACTGGGTTCCCTTTCCTGTGCAGGGATGCCCTGCTTGCTAGGTATAGGTCTCCCTTCTTCCCCAACTCATCTAAAGTAGCACATTGTCTATCAGCTAACCAGATCCTCAGGTCCTCAGGCAAAGTGCTGAGGGCTTGTTCCCTCAGAGGTCTGCTAGCCCTTCAAAAGTGGTGACCTGACATCCACTCATCCACCTATGAAAATATGTGGTCAGTTCAGCAACATATTCACATACACTTTCTTCTGCCTTTCATCTATGCTCACAAAACTTTTTTCCTATATGTTTCAGGTGTTAGCTTAAACAATTCTAACAAACATTTCTTAACCATAGTATAATTAAAACAGTCAACATCAGACATTTTAGACAACACAGTTACAGCTTTACCATGGAGAAAGGGGGTCAAGAACCGTACCCAGAGCCTTCGATCAACATCATACTGTTTACATACCCTCTCAAACATATGAATGAAACTATCAAAATTATCCCCCTCTTTTAACTGCGGAAGACATTTACTGACCTTTTGTGCTTCTGGGGTCAAGTTATTCCTTTCCCCATTACCTTCATGATTCTGGTGAAGAGTCAGCTTCTCCTTCTCATGCTGTCTCTGCCTCTCCTTTTCCTCAGCTTCCAGGCATAGCAGTTTCTCATTCTCCTCTGCCTGCAGACATCTCAGTCTCTCAGCTGCTTCTATTTCCAAATGCCTGGCCTCCAACTCAAGTCTCTTCATCTCCATATGGATTTTAAAGTCCTCTGCAGAAAGGTTGAGCTGTCCCTTCTCTGAGCGTGGTACATCTCCACTGCCAGTCTGATCGTCCTCATGGTTGCTGTTTTCTGATGCAGCTGAGACCAATGCTACAATCATGTTTGCTTAGTCAGGTTTCCATGCACCAGTCACCTAGCCTGGCACATCTCAACCAGCTGGCTCCTTGTCAGCTTTCCGTACTCCTCTGCTGACATGCTGCCTGCTTTCCCTGACTAACTAAGCTAGCAAAAGAAATAAAATAATTGTGATTGGAACTCTGAGTATTCACTGCATGACTGATTTAGAGTGCAAAGCCCCTTCAGTGATCACTGTACACAAGCTACAGGGATTCATTCTACCCACACCACTACAAGCCAATTAGTATTTGCCAACCAATTAATATGTGGTATGGATATCCCACCACTGCCAAACAATGAATATGTGATGCCCATGCACTGGCCCAGCAATCAAGGAGCCTCAGTCCTCAGCACTAACACCAGTGAGGGTGTCCATATAGGGAAAGGATAATAAATACACACAGTAATGTACAATTTCCCTTAAGAGCACACAGAGATCACAGTCAGTCTGGGGTTGGTTTCTTCCTTTCTCTCCAGGTCCCCAATAAGACTCCCCAGATCTCAGACTAGTGGGTAAGCTAAAAGCTCCAGCACCATCTCTGTCCAACCAGTGCTTCATGTCCCTGCCCAAGTAGCTGACACAGACACACTTTGAGATAAGAGTTTATACAACCACACATACACTGCTGGGGAAGGCTGGCATAGGTTCTTCAGCTGTGCCCCTTTTACAAAGACTATTTGGTAGAAATCACTGCCACCAGCCAGCTAATATTTATCAGCTACTCAAAGGCCCTTATGAAAGGGTGTCCAATTATACTGTGCAATATTATTATCCAAATGGTAAGTTCAATCAAACAGTCAAGACTTATTTGGAGTGACTTGGTAGAGTATCACTATATACATGCAATGTACTCTTAGAGCTTAAATTACTTCAATACAAAAAACCCCACAGTTGAAAGGTTTAAAAATATTTAATAATAAATGAAAAAAAAAAACACAAGACAATACTTCTTACTACACAGTGCTAGTCAATATTTCAGAGATTACAGAGAAATACTTAAAATGATACAGTAGAAATGTTCTGACATCACATAAAAATAAACTAGTCTAATCTTCCTTAGCTATATCTAAGAGAAAACACAGTTCTAAAATCCTACTTACATATAGACACAGGCAGAGTGGTAAGTTGGATGTTCTCAAGACAATGTTCTCATGCTCTCATTCTTTCTGTCCTTAAATTGATTACACAGTACCACTGATTAATTTCAGATTACATCATTTCTTTCTGGTTCCCAGGCTAACAGATTCTCAAAAGTTAGTAGCCCTTTTGATCTTGCAGTTGGTCAGGAAATGGAGCAATAAAAGAAATTATACATGCAAATTCTAGCCATTAACTCTGGCCTTAAAACAGTAGGCAGAATGTCTTTATCTAGACATCTCAGCTCCGAGTTTTGACATCAAAGAATTGACTTATCAGCTTTGTTACAGCAGAGTACACTGTTGTTACATTTTTGCAGTTGCACATTTAACACCATTTTCCCATTAAAGAGAACAAGCCTGTGGCTTATATTAATATTTACAAATGACAGAATTATCTACAAAATTATATTGAGCTAGGCTGGCAGCCTTCACCTATCTTCACATCCTAGTGCATGTCTGCAAAGATAAATCACCTAAGAGTTACAGCAGCAGATACTCCTCAAACTAATGTCATGTGTCAGATTAACCTTCCAGTTTCAAAACTTGTTTTCCTTTATGCTTGGTACTGTTGCTGTCCACTTAACATTGTGCAAACACAGTTGGCATCATTGCTCAGGTTTGCACATTGTTACTAAATGCAATAATAGGAACTGGCAAGACACCATTATTTGCTATTGCACTGCTTTGGGTTAGACATGTCTGGCATTAGAGAGGAAGGTGCCCAATTTAGGGAACAGAGGTAGTGTGTTCAGGAGTCCAGATATTTATTGGACTCCTGGTAAACTGCCACAGCCAAAGGGTTCTGCAGGAGAACTATTCTGGCTCCCAGTACAAGTCTGAGGCTTGGAATGGTCTGGCCAAGTCTTTGTCCAGTGCAATTGGCATCTCACTCACTGGAGAACAGTGTATGCACCCTTCAATGACCTAAAAAGGTGCAATAAGGATACAGTCATCCACTGGTTGGATGGGTTTTGAACTAGTAACATTCCAGAGTTGTGTAAGCATGTTAATAAAGAGAATTTATAATACATAGAAAACTAAATATAGGCAAGACTGGTTTGCATAATGCCCTTCTCTTCTTTTCTTTTCACAGCTAATTCTGAAATGGCTGTAAATAGGCAGACCCATGCTGATTATCTTGAGAGACTGATGGAAGTAAGTGGCATGTATGCAGCACAAAAGAAGTATTATTATACCTTTAAAATTTAAAGAAAAATGTTTTTCATTTCTATACAGTAGCAAAGTAAGAATGCATATCCTAACTGTAAAAGTAAGTATGGATGCATCAGTTTGTAGCACAAACCAACTTTAGGAGTCAAGTGTAAGACTATAATCAGAAGTTGTGGGTTCAGATACCCTGAATAACAACTACACAATACTGCAATTCTTTAATAATTTTACACAAATTAAATTCTATAGAACTGGCATAAATGGTGTGCTGTTAACTGTAATCTGTATGACTGGACCAAGCATATGTGCAATATCTGCACATTGCAAGGATTACTTTGAGCAATCTATAATTATAGTTTGTAGTTATTAGGAAGTATACTTAAATATAAAATTTCAGATAAAATAGTTGTATTATTGTGATAATGCATTGTATGTCATATATGATGATACTAATTTGATCTCTTTTTTTTTTCATCTTCTGTCATGTGTCATCAAAATGTCTCCATGTCATCCATCTGTAAAAAATCAATAAATGCTTCACAGCACAGGGATGTAGGCCAATTCCAGTGGCTCAACCTGCCCCCGCTCCACTGCATCTGGCACCAATAACTAGCATATTTGGGACCCAACCTGGCAGTACTGCTTCTGCTACCCCTGCACTATCTGTGCCCTCAGGTAGCACTAGCAGCTGGTGCAGTGATACCGTCTGTGAGTACTGGCAAAGGTGGGGATTTCAACACTTGCTAGGAGATGCCAGGGTTGGTGCATAGGGTCATGCACCACAGCACTGGTGTATGCCTATGCTGAATGGAGAAGCTGCTCTCCCTCATAGTCTGTAGGAGGAGGAGACATCAAGCACTTTATTAGCCAGCAGAGTAAGGGGACGGTGATGAAAGTCCTGTGAGTGAGGACTGGAATCTCACTGTCCCCATGATTGGTGAGCATTGGCTTGCATTGTCTCTTCTCTCACCCCAGTCATTGTGTTCCCCCAACCCCTTGTGTCCCTCACCATCCCTGTGTCTTGCTTGTTTGTCCTGTTTGCATTTGCTTCCTTACCTACCAAGTTACTGGCCCAGAAATAACAACATCCTATACCCAGCATTCCTCTCTTATTGAAGTTATAAAAAGGACACCTGTCCCACAAAATATATATATTCTTATACATAGCTCTCTATTTTACACATGTGTCTTCTTGACACAATTGATTTGGTCCAATTGGTTATGTAACATGATTGCTTGTTGTCACCCACCTTTGTGGAGGTGAAGTCCAAATTGAGCTAATATTCTGTACGTATCTTCATTTTACACTATTGACGAAATGGATAGCTATGGTTATTTTCTACCTCCTCCCTGCACATTCCTATACTGCTTTCTCTTTGTTCTTCCCCCTGCTCCCCCCTCACATTTCACTACTTTCCTACCTACCCCATTTTAACACCTATAATGTGGTCAAAAATAGAATCACACACAACATACATAACTAACAAAAAAAAATGCAGCCCTTCACATTTTGGCCTCTGTTTTATGTAGAGTTTGGCATCGCACAGCTATTCCAACTGGGGAATGGCTCTTCTATAGTTTGTTTAGCTCCACACAATGCCACTTAAACAGCACATAGTAACTCATGGTGAATGTAGTATAAAGAATACTTTCATTGCATTATCTCTACTTATTTAAAAGTATTACATACTCCTGGATTCAAACCCTATATCAAATGTGCTCAAAAAAGAAATGTGCCAATGCATTTACACTTGCTGCCAAAGAATTCTAGCAATGAGGCTGCCTTATGTACACTGCTTAGTTATGTGTAAACAGGGAAAGAAGTAGAAATGTGTATCACACGTGCACAAACACTTTGTCAACTATTTCACAAACACACTGCTCAGCTGTGCACTATGCTAGTGGACAATGGCATGTATTACTTCTATTTACTGTCCATTTAGTGTTTATGATGTGAAACTACATTCAGAAACATAAACAAAAGGAAGGCACTATCTAGGAAAACAACATATTTACAATGCAGCCATCTGTTACCTCCCTCCATGCACTGCAACCTTGGTCTCTCAGTACTTGTTCACACATATATATAAACTACATTACATAAACAAATAACAAATGTTGTCTTATGTACCATGCACATCTTTATAATGACAATGCACATTCAAATTTTCCAGTACTTATAGTAATGTGGACACCTGTTTGGATACAGTTTGTAAAGCTGTCTCTTAAAGTATATTTGTACATTTCAAACACAACTACCAAATACTACACATTGCGCACTCATCGGTCTGGTAACATGCAGAACTTTATTTTGGCAATTGGACATGGCTATCTATCCATTACAGTCACCACTGCAATCCCATGGAGTGCCAATATTTTCAAAGTTGGACGTGCCTACACATTCATTTCACACAGGCTTCCCAGCATCTTCTCTCCAACATCCACTGCTGACGTCATCTACTATAAGTTGTCCTGCAGCCTTGTACAAGTCAGGTTTGTCCAGTGACACTTGCATAAAATGCTAAGTTCTCTTGTCTGCCAACTTAGATAGATAGGGGTTCTAATCTCCCTGCAGTTAACTGAGATGTGTGTGTTTGTGTTTGTGCACTTGCTTGATATTAGAGAGAGCATTTTACAGCAGCATGTGGGATACTGCTATTTTCATTTTCCCCTCACCAGGCACTGCTGATGTCATCATCTATTTACTGTTGTCTGACACTCTCCAAGTCACACTTGAGCTGTGGCATTTGCCTTAAATACACAGTTCTCTAGTCAGTGTACTTAGGTAGGGGCTCTGTTCTCACTGTTGTCAGCTGTGTGTGTGTGTGTGTGTGTGTGTGTGTGGGGGGGGGGGCACTTGCTTGCCATTTTAGAGAGCATTTTACACCAGCCTTTAGGACACTGCTGTTGCCATCTTCCTCTCACCAGATTCTGCTCATGTCATCAGCTATAGCTGATTTGTAGATGTGCAGTATTTCCATCAGGGCAGAGTCAGAGACTGGCCTGTAGGTCTAGTACAAGTCACCTCATACTATACAATACAGATTATAGTGACACAGCTTTCAGCCTATTTGCATACGTCATGGCATGGTTTGTAGACCCTGTGTTTTCTGTATGAGAAACCTCTGTGCCCTCTCCAGCTGCTACATGTGTCTGGTAAGGTGCATGCAAAAGGGAACATTACACTCTTAGTGTTCTGATGAGGGTCGAGTACACTGCTGTTATAACATCCACAGATCTGGATACAATGGTCTAACTTATGAGATACATGACATAGCTTTTCCATACTACTGTGGAAACTTGGTGGTTGAAGTTCAGATTGCTATCTATGTGTGTTTGCAGGTCTTGCACCAATGGATTTGAGCATGGGGGGGGGGGTGTTGTCAATGCTGGAATTATCGGGGGATCCCACTTTACAGAAGACAAACATAATGGCACATGTTTGCATTTATCTGTAGACTGTGTGGCTTTAACAGCATTCTTTTGTCTATTTTAGTCCCTCCTGTAATATGTTAACATTATTGGTGGACTCAGTGATTGCACCCAATATGCAATAATCAGCAAACTTGGTAAGCCAAAGGCTGTATACTTTATCCTGGACTGTCGAGAAATAGAGTTCAAACAGTAAAGGGCCCAACACAGATCCTTGGGTTACACCAATGATGGCAGCTCTACTATAAAGGTTCATTCACCAACTTTCACAGTATGAGTTCTGTCAATGTGCCAATTGTTAACCATCGACTGATGTAAAGTTTAATCCCCAAATGGGACAGCTTTTCAATAATATCTGAGTGGGGGATTGTTTCCAAACCCTAGGCCAGATCAAGATAGGCAGTATGCACTGTCTTACCTTCATCCAGACCTATCACACAGAATCAATGGGCTGTGACAACATCACAGATTGCCTATAGTGTGACTCAGAACATACACCTACCTGACATAGTTGGATACACACTTCAATATACCCTCCATATGGAATTTCCCCTGTAGAAGGGTGTACATCAATGTGCATCCATCTGAGTGGTGCAGGGGACAGCATCTGATTCATGCATGTATAGACACATCCTGACTCTCCACATCTATCAGGTAGACCAACATGTTACCATGAACCATTTCTAAAAAGACACTGGTAATATCCCAGTTGTGTGCAAAAGGTATGTGTGAGTAGTTAATGCTACATCCATGTCTGTTGCATCTGTTAGATGTCCTCAAAGAGGTCATCGAGGGCATGCATGATAATGACACTATCGTCCTGCAGAACTTAATGAGGCCAAGACATTTGACACAAATCCATACTGAGGTATTCACTCAGTACTGTCAAATGTGGTCATAAACACCTATATCACCAAGTAGGTAGACCACTGCATCACACACGTGGCATCTAAATATGTTGAAATGTGTGATGTGACCTACATCATGAGTCCAATAATCACGTCCATACATCAGGATTGTGTGCTAAGCCCTTTCCTGTCCATTATTTAGTTCACACTCATCAGGAATGGCATACATATCCTATGTCAAAACAGATGTCTGGAGACTACAGATTGTGTGCAGTCATTGACTCCAGCTGTGATATTAGTATAAACAGTCAATATCAACACACACCAAATATTGCTGCCACACACATGACAATACATAAGATGAAACAAAAACATGGAGAGATTTGTTACATTATAAAAACAAACACACAACCCAATAATAATGTAGACATTACACCCCTATAAACAGACTAAGTAGATGGTGTGTGTAATGTCCACCAGCATGTGGTCACAGTGGTGACTACTCCCTTGTATGTAACACATCTAAAGAGTACGTGCAGGACATCCTCATCAAAGGCCAAAGTACCTCCATAGTTCACAGCCTTCATCACATCAGTAACTGAGTACAATGCACCCCTCTTCATGTACTTTCCTACACATCTTCCAGTGATGTGTAACTGAAGTGTACCAACTTTGCCACAGTGAGCTCTCACACATCTTATTGGACATACCTAGTTATTCTTTTTGTTGCATAAACATTACTGCTGATGGTGTGGAACCCCATCAAGGTGTTATACCAGATGTATGTTTGATACCTGTTCTGGTGATGCACACAGGACATACATAGCTGTTTAACAATATCAATGGCATGGGTTACATTCTTAACAGTGTGGATTGTGCTCTCTCTCTCTCTTGATATATATATATATATATATATATATATATATATATATATATATATATATATATATAATATATATATATATATATATATATATATGGGTCTACTTCACTTCACTGAAATCCCATTTCACTGACATTCGTTTCACTGAGATCAAATCACCTAAAGTTTAAATTACTGAAAGTTCATTTCACTGAATCTTATTTCACTGAATTGTAAGCTGTAGACTTGAAGTGGCAGTGTATAGAATACTGTGAGGCAAGTAAAGGGTATATGCCCTCATCCGCAATGTAGTGTGACCTGTAGTTAGTATATATAGTTAGGGGTGTGTGGGGGGAGTAGTCCCCCACATAGTTTGGTTTAATATTGTCTGGTTTCTGTTAAGAGGATAAATAAGTAGTTTTCAAGTTGTGGAAGAAGGTAGGCTTTACTTTTGTGAGTTTGCTTGTCTCTGGTTTCCTATTTAGTCTTGCAAAATGTAGCATTGTAAGCTGTCAGTGAAATGAGATTCAGTGAAATGAAGTTTTCAGTGTTGTGAACTTTAGGTGATGTGGTCTCAGTGAAATGAATTTTGGTGAAGTGAAGTAGACCCATATATATATATATATATATATATATATATATATATATATATATATATGTGTGTGTGTGTGTGTGTGTGTGTATATGTGTAGATGTCTCTCTCTCTCCTATATATATATATATGTGTGTGTGTGTGTGTGTGTGTGTGTGTGTGTGTGTGTGTGTGTGTGTGTGTATGTGTAGATGTCTCTCTCTCTCTCCTATATATATATATATATATATATATATATATATATATATATATGTGTGTGTATATATATCATGCACAGTAGTCAACTAGCTTGGATTGATCATAATGTCGCATACAGGTATAGCAGCATCCCTCCTAACACCTGCAGCAGATGTTATAGTGTCAGAACAGTGTGCTTGATTACCCTCATAGATTGCTGACATGTCATAATAGTTGTCCAAGTGTGTTCATGCAGAACCGTCGATGATCACTCAAAATCAAATATGTTATGTCAGAGACATGGGATTACTGGTGGTATTATTCTGATACTGTCCATGATTCTGCATGTGCGTGTTGTCCATGAGCCTGTAACTGTGTCCCACTTTTTGCAGACCTCTGCTGAAACTGCAGTCATATTCAGACAAATCATTCTGCACAGCAATATTACCCAACCCTGATTGTATATAACATCCTTGACAGATGTCCTCTCCATTGTTCATGTCAGGATGCTTATATCACAAAGACATCCTTCTCCATTGTTATGTCAACTTGTCTGACAGTCACATAATATACATTTTCACTTTGCAGTCAATACTGTACCATGTCATTATATGATTAGTGTTCCTGCTACAATTATCTTCCATGTACATGACCTCATCTGGTGTACATTACAATGTTTCACCTGTCCTCTTTTCCTGTGTTCATTCCTATAATTTATCTGTGTGTCCCAATTCAATACGCACACTTCCCCTGACTTTTTGTTTTAAATGGCAATTCATGTACCCTTACAGATCATTTACACAAGTTTCATACAGAATGCCTGGAATGGGATTCCCCAATACACTGTACTGTGTACACTGTCTTGTAATGTGATTGGACCATATGCATTGCTATATGATAAACCCTGGTAATCACTCTGGCATTCCATGCAATCCTGCTAACCTAATTTACTCACAGGTAAACAGGTTTGCTCTCTGTGTTGCTTTACATGGTTGCCGGCCACAAAACCTTGCTTATTTACATTTAAACATGGTGCACGGCCTGAATATTTAATTAGCACTGCTGCTCACAATGCAAATAGGTAAACTCTGCACATAAGGTTCATGCAAAGCCTATATGGAGTTTAAATGTTATGCATTCTTATAAATCTTGACTTAAACTAAGTGATTTGCTTGAAAAATATTGATTGCTTTAAAATTTTAATGTATGTATATACTATTCATGTTATGAACCTTTGTATATAGTTATTTGTTTGTTTAGTTATTTTTTTTTAAGTTGTTAAAATTTGAATAAAAAGTTAAAAAAAAAAAGAAAATGCATCTTGCTTCAAAATATGTAGTCTATTTAAGTGTTTAAGTGAACAGGAGTTATTTAAAAAAAAACAACCTTGTTTTTTTTCAGAAATGTTTTTATTCATTTTATAACAAAGCAACTTAACTGTATAGTAACAAGAAAAAAACAAATAAACTATATGCAATGTCAAAAATAATTAAAAAAGCAATATACATAGGAGAACAGTTAATATTTTTCTAAAGGATTAGAAAATTTTGTCCAAGCAATTAAATGATGAATCATGTTTTTAGTCCTTGCTTTTATAGTAGCAATCTAATTCTTACAAATGTATTTCACAACATGAATAAACTCAACTTTAAAGACAGGAGTAGATTGGGATTTCCAATTTTTGGTAACAATTTTCCTTGCTATAAAGAGGATAGACCATAGTAAAATGTTTGGTTTTTAAGAATGACTTCAGGAACAGGAACATTGAAAAGGATAAGGGAGTCAGAAATTATACACTTGTCATTCCATAGAGCTTTACAAAGATATTTAAAGTCTAACCGAAATGGGAAAATTATTTTCCAATTAACAGCCATATGTATCCAGTCAGCATCAGGATGTCCACATCTCCACCATTTCATTTCATCTTTCTTGTACATTATTGCTAGTCTATGTGAGGTGAAAAACATCTATATAAAAATTTCCATGTGTATGCACACCAGAACAGGGAAGATGTGGATTCCTACACCGACTGTATACAAAGTTTTTTATCTTTTTTTTTCTGAGAATACTTGTTTATTAACTTCACTTGAATAATTCCAAAAAGAAACATCTGTTTTGTTAAAACCATTTCTGAGAATTTTATAAATAATAGATATGTATGCATTGTTTTTAGGTGAGCTATTAATAATTGTTGAGATAAAATCCAAGATTTTTAAGTTACTCTTATTGTATGCCTCTATGTATAAAATCCTTGCAAGTTTGGATGTCCAGCCAATTGCAATTTTTCAAACTATATCAGCTGATTAAATAGTCTGCAGAACTTATTTTATTAGCTGAAAGAAATTGATTCCAATATAATAGGTCACCATTCTTAAAAATTTTAACATTTTCTGAGTATCAAAAGATATCAAACATTCATCTGTGTGGGGCAGTAAGAAACATAATTATTAATAAATTCTTAATTAATTAATTAGAAAGCATAAGCTTTTTAAAAATCAGCAATATTTGGTTTGTAAGAGATGTAAGAACAAATTTTGACCTTTCACTTTGAAGGTATATTTTTAAAATCCATATAAAGATGTTTCTATGTATTTGAGTATATGGTTCAAGCAGTATTCTATTACTATTAAGAAGTAAGTTTTGTGTACTTATTTCCAGTATGATGTATAAAAAGTATTATTCCAAAGCAACACTGAGTTAATAAATGCAAAGTTTATATAAAAATCAATATTTGGAGACCCTATACCTCCTTCATACCAGCTTGTGGTGTGGCAGAGAAGAGAAATTCTTGGTTTCTTGGGATACCAAAGGAAGTTGAGTAATAGGTTATTCATTTTCTGTTTAATTTTGACAGATAGGGGAATTATTATACCTTAGCTAATGAATAAGATATTAGGTAACAGTATCATTTTGATTAAAATTAGTCTTTCTTCATATCTGAAGAAGAGTCTGTTCCAACTGTCAGTTAGACTTGCAATTGAGTTTATAAGTTGTTGGTAACTAGATGTGAGTGACTTTTTTATAATTAGATTCAATAATGATACCTAGATATTTAATGTGTGTGCCCTCCCAGTTTATGTCTCTTTTTGATCTAACTTTCATAGTAACATTTTTATTCACTAGAAGTGCTTGAGTTTTGTTGTGATTTATTTTTAGACCAGAGATGTATGCAAAGAAGTCCAGATTATGTAATAGGTGATCTACTAAATTTTCAGTAGCATTAGAAGTTATTAGTAGATCATCAGCAAACAGTTGTATCTTGGGGGATAATTTTTCTAGCACTTTATATCCTTTAACACTGTCATTATTGCTAACATAATTTGCAAGAGGCTCAATAGCCAGGGAAAAGAGTAAGGGAGAACTTAGGGAGTCAAAATCTTTATCTATATCAAGGCTTAAAATAGAAAGCTCATTTTTTCTTGTTTGCTAACTCTATTAAAGACAGTAATCTAATTAAATTGTCTTGTCCTTTTCTGTTTTTGATAAACCCAGTTTGGTCTTCATTAATTAATATTGAAAGAATATTATTTAACCCATCTGCTAAGATGGACATGAATATCTTGTAATCAATGTTAAGCAAAGAAATTGGCTTGTATGATGTGTAAAGGTTGGGTTCTTTATTTGGTTTTAAGATGGGAGAGATGATAGAAAATTTCATAAGGAAGGGATGTTTGCTGTAGTGTTAACCTCTTGGAATGCATTGAGTAAGATTTTCAAGATGTTATCAGGTAAGGGTTTGTAAAATTCCAGAATTAGATCATCCAGCCCTGGTGCCTTTTTTGTCTTAAGATTTTTTATTTGTTCATTTAATTCTTTAAAGGAAAAAGGTTTATCTATGTTATTAATATCGTGTTTGGAAAGGTTTTTTTGAATATTATTAGCAAAAAAGTTGTATATACTTTTATCACTTGTAGATGAGTTATTATTATTAATATTCTTGTAATGGTTTTTAAGGTTGGGAGGGTGGCCTAATGGTTAAGGTGTTTGCCTTAGAAACACATGGTGCAGGGTTTGAGTCTCACAAGGGATAATTGGCTAGGCTTAAATGGCTCACAAGGGCAGTTAGCTTAGTACGAACCTATGAACCTATAATAAGATGTATTTTAGATCTATGACTTTGATAGTCTGATTATTTCTAGTATATATTATTTCTTTTATATGACTTTTTTCATTGAAATGTTAAGATCTAATTGCAATCCTGTGCATACTATTGGGATTAATTGAGTAGAATTGTAATATGATTTTTTCCAGATTTATTGATATTTTATGCTGCATGATATCCTGATATTCCTTATTCAGTTTATATATGTCAGCTAATGCAGATTTGTCATTTGCTGTGAGTTTTAGTTTTAGTTCACCAATTTCGTTTTGTATGTCTACCATTTTTTTTATTCAACTCTTTCCTTTTGTTTATATACCAACATTTGCCTTTACCATGTAAGACTACCTTTAAAGTGTCCCATAGGATAATATCTGAAACCTCCCCATTATTATTGACATCTAGGTAAAGCTTTATTTCATCTAGAAACCATTCTTTAAATCCTTGTACTGTTACTAGATAAGCAGGTAGTCTTTGGCAGAAGTTTAAGGAGTTGGTATTAAGTGTTACATTGAATGTGATAGCATTGTGGTCAGACATAAGGCATTATATCAACACTACATTATCAGTTTTGGCCAGTAAAGAATTGGTTACAAAGATTTTGTCAGTGTTGGTCTGCATGCCAAATCTATAAGAGTAGTGAGAATATTTGTATACCATCAATGTCAATTAGGTTTTTGTCTTTTATATAGTTGTTCAAGTGCTTGGTAACAAATGACATCTTGAAGGGCTTAGAGCTTGTAGTATCAGTGGTGGGCAAGATACAGTTAAAATCACCTGCTTATAGTCGCTCGCCTTTAGACTTTAATGTTATGGTGTCTAAGTGTTTTTCACAGCTTTATTCCCAGTACCCAGTAGTTGTTTGCAAAAGTGTACATCATTTTATCTAGTTCTAGAGTGACTAAAGCAAGCATTTCATCATCGCTTCAGTATGAGTCAACTGTTTCTGGAATTCTCATTGATTTTCTGTGTAAAATTAGGACACCTCTTCTCTTGTGGTTATAGTTGAACTTAGCAAAATCTTATAATCTTTAAAGGTTAATTTGTTTAGATCTTCTGTTACTAAATGAGATTCCTGAATGAATGCAAAATCTGCTTTATGTAGCATTAAATATTTGTTCACACTATTCCTTTTCATGGGGTTGTTCAACCCATTGGCATTAATAGAAATAATGTTAAATTTTATCATTTGATGGAGACTGCTATTATAAGTAAAATTGAAAAGTGCTTTCCTTGATTCATTATGGCAAATACATTTTTTTAAAACTGTTCTAGACAATTTAAAAATTCCAAATTTGAAAACAATAAAACTGTATATTTCAACAACCTTCTGCATGGATAAACTAAATCCAGGCTTACTATATCTCTCATAGAAGCCACAAACTAACCCTCTCATTACATCTAGTGGGAATTCCTAGCTACTGCAGGTTAATAGCAAGCAGAAGAGAAAATGCATGTACATTAAAAATATACAAAATGAAAAATTTGAATTAATATACTATGTAAGCATAAACTATGAACATGAAGCTGTATACAATTTCTTAATTTTTTGTTATATAAATGGACTGACTAAGGTAAATTGATTAATCCTAATAATTATTTGTTACTGTGAGTAAATACAGGACTATAATGTCATTAAAGCAGATAGGACAAATATGCATTTAAAACTGTCACTGTCAGAAACATATTTGTAATTCTAATTTAAATATAAATGTAATTCAGATTAAATAAATCACTATTTACAGTAAAACATATGCTTAGAAGGTTTTTAAATAAAAATAATTACTAAATGAATAAAAACACAGTTCAAATTATCATTTTTGAATCTGATTGGCTGTTAGAGTTCATTCAAGAGAAACAGGTTCAAAGGCCACACCTACTTCCTGAAATGCAGGACAGATTGTTTCTCATGAGTCTGGGAGCTCACTGAAGCCTTTAGAAGCTCAAGCTTGTCACAAAACTTGTCAAAATTCCATCTAAAAGTAAGTAGGCAGAATTTTCTAGTGAAGTTAAGCTTTTAAGCAAAACTTGTAGAATGATGAATATTTAAAATAAAGGCTACAAATTACCAACCATGCACAGTTATAAGATAAATTAGTTAAATGAAGCACATTACAGAAGTTCAGTTAAGTAGTAAAAGTATATATAATAATAAAATGTCACCACTTTCTTTTTAAATACTTAAAAGTAACACAGTAAGAATTCCTCTCTCCTGCAGTGATTAAATACTATAACACTAGGACTAAAACAGAAAGGGAAGGCACATACATGAAGAAATAAGTATAGGATATAAAAGAAGTATATATAAATATGTGAAATGAGTGATTGATTTTATACCATTTCACTAGTCCTATGCCATGTATATAAAGAGATAAAAGTATAAAATAGTGGTTTGCAGTTGGATAAGATTTTTATTTACTTCACTTTTGAGAACTATATATTATTTATAAAGTTAGCGTTATTGTAGAAAAGATAACAGGAGAGAAAAAAGTTACGTTACCTTCTGTGTGTGATTCCACATTATTTAGAAAGGAGAAAACACAACTTGCATGAAATGTGAAGTTAAGTTATGTAAAATCATTTGTCTCTGGGTTTCTTTTTTCTTTAATAGTTCACTCATTTTTGAAGCTTGTCTTTTTATGTTCATTTAAGAATCCATGGGTTCAGATTGACTTAAAAGGTTCTATTTTTGGACAAACGTGGATGCTTCTTCAATAGAGTCAAACATTTTCTTTCCTTCTGGCAGGAATAGTCTTATTACTCCTGGGAATATAAGTTGTGCTTTGATTCCTTCCTTTTTTAATGATTTTATTAGAGGGACACATGCTCTTCTTTTGGACATTACAAGGGGTGAAAAGTCATTGTCAAACCTGATAGTTTGATCACCAATTTTTAATGGAGCAAGAGACCAGGCAGTTCTTTAAACAAGGTCTTTGTCTTGAGTGGAGATAGATTTTACAATAATAGATATTGGAAGGCTGTTTTTACTGGATACAGAAGTTGTAGTTAAAGGCCTGTGTTCCCTTTCTATCCTGAAGGATAGTGCTTCACGTAGGTTTAGGATTTTAGGAATCCAAGAAGTCAGGAATTTAGTCATTTTGTCCCCTCCATCTGCTGCAGGATGCCATAGATTCTTATATTGTTTCTCCTGGTTCTGTTGTCAGTGTAGTCTATCTTTTCAATGAGTCCAGGATTTTCTTGAAGAAGAAAGTCTATGTTTTTCTCTCTTTCTGTTAACCTGTAGTCTATATC
This sequence comes from Protopterus annectens, assembly GCF_019279795.1. Classification (NCBI taxonomy): domain Eukaryota; kingdom Metazoa; phylum Chordata; order Ceratodontiformes; family Protopteridae; genus Protopterus; species Protopterus annectens. The sequence goes on along the minus strand of NC_056743.1, from coordinate 1,488,463,830 downwards.
TGTTACAGAATCTTTCAAAGCAGCAATCTGGGTAGTTTGTTATTTAAGGACTAAATTTAATAAGGTTATTTCTTTGGTGGTATCTTCTTTTATATTGTCCACTTTTAAGTTTAATTTGTGTATTTTATACACCAAGTATTGAACTGTAGTAAGGATTGCCTGTATTTCTTTCTTCATTGGAGTTTCTCGCTGGGAAAACTTGGGAGCTGCTCATCTTCCTTTGTGAATGTGGTTTCAATGTCCCTTCTGTTTGAATATTTGACAGGAAAATATGAACATTTTAGCTTAACAATTGCACCAACTTGTAGCTTACAAGTTCCAGAATCTGATTTTAGTAGTTTCAGATCTTTGTTGGTGAAATTAAATAAAAAATCCTGTCAGGAAAAAATGAATGCTTTCAGCTTGCCATCCGAGCCATGCCCCAAAAACTGACATTGGTTTTGATCCTTTTTCCAACCCTTTATTTTTTGATTTGTACAGAGTTCTTAAGCAAAGAAGCTGGGAGGTCTGGCTTTCAAAACTAATAAAACATTTCCCGCATCTTCACTTTTTTTGTATGTACCTGGAAGAGCATGTAGAAACTAAATCTCCATGTACTACATAACATTTTATAATGTATTCTTGACATTGATACCAAGGTTCACCTCTTGATCTTCACTCTTGAGCTGAAAGTCTTGGTGTCTATGTCTTGAACAGATAAAAGCTGATTATTATTGAAAATTTATCTTCTATATTGTGGAAAAATAATCATCAATAGTTCATAACAGCCATTTATCTATTAATTAGTTTTAACAGTCAGTTAATGGACAATAAAATAAATTGCCATTGAGTGTAATGGAATAATTAACTTATTGTTTGCAATTCAGACTTTACACTAGAGTGAAATAATCCATAAAATACAACAGGAAACCCATCTCATTTAACACTTTAAGGAAGTATTCAGTAATACTTAAGCCAAAACACTTAGATTAGGCTTCTTACTGAAGAATCCAAGTAGTCCTTTTTAGCTTGAAGTTTTTACTTTAGTTTTTTATTATCTGTCGACAATTTCATATTACCGACATAATCTATTAATGTCCTCCTTTTTTGCTTCGATTTGCAAGTTACTATTTTTAATGGCTTACTTAAGTAGATTCTGTATACCCATTTCAGAATTTCCAAGAGATTCTATGCCATCAAGATCCATCAGAAATAAAGTAGGAGACAATGTAATATGGGGTTGGCCATATTTAGTAAAACATCTCTTATAACTACACTTTAACATGGGTCAACCCAGAACACTCCCAAGATACACAGTACAACATCTCAAGGCTTCCCTCTTCACATCTCTAAGAAATTGGAGACACCACAGGAAACATGCATTAACCAGGAGGGGGTTGAAACATTTGAATTAAACCTGAATATCTGAGATTTAGTAGTATATCACAGAAATTGTAATAATGTAGATCACACTTCTTGGGTGATCTGAGTTTGCAAATGAATTGCTGTATTAACCTTTATTTATTAGTTTCCAGCAACCTTGTACTCTGTAAGTTCTTATGTAACCATTGCATATATTTCCCCTTCCCAGTTTCAGTAAACTTGATACCCAAACAGCCCAGTTTTCATTTTTAATCTTGTCCAGATTAACATTGTTTATTGCTCCAGTGTTTGTTTTTGGAACAAGTCATGAGCCTTGAAAGACTGGTAAATGTAAACTGTGTCTTATTATGCAGAGACTATTCACATATTTTAAAATTCATTAATTTGTACCCATGGGAACTTAATTGTGAAATTAATTGGAGTGGCTTTATTTAAGTTTTAGTTACTTTAACATATAATTAATGTAGTTTTTCTTGTGATCATGTATCTTTATAAATTGAATTACTTTGGTTGCAAAACTTGTCCATGTTGAAAGCATGTATTGCCATTGTGCCAGGGGCTATGTTTTTAGAATATGTAAATTGGCAACTGTGACTTGATGAGGTCATGGTAGTCCTTGGGACAAATAATACTAATGTAGCTATTAATTAAATACCTTCAAACACCACAATGTAATGGCAAGAATGCTGACTACAGCTTGATAAACTGTCAATGGTCAAAGCACAAAAATCACTACGGTTACCCGTAATAATATTCATAATTGCTGCCTCGTGAAATGACCTTACATTAACACTGGGATGTGATTGTAAAAATCAAGTTTCAGTTTGAAACTGCTAATCTTACACTGAACTATATGGTAGAAATCCAGAGCAAAACAAAGCTGCATTTTATTATGGTTTGTATTCCTGTCATTGCATCGAGTCCAAGTGTATCAATTTACTACAGAATAAAACAGCAAAATGTTGTTTAAAACAATGAAATCAAAGAACTTTTATACAAAATTTAGAAAGTTAATTTACAAGCAACAGGAACTGTGTTATTTCATAGGGGCAGAAGTAAGTTAAAAATGAGGTACCTGTTATGATCTGCAAAACAAAATGCAACAGACTAACTTTCAGCTTACAACAGTGTTTATAGCCCCCTATCCAAGTAGTACCAATTTATGACAGTGAGGAAATGCCTTGAAACATTTGGCAGTATAACTTGGTAGTAAACATATTATGTGAAAATAATTATGATGGTGGGTTATGGGCGGCTGATGAAAGAAGTGAATGTGATAGAATTTGGGCACACATTGGTGGAAGATGAATATGAACTGTTGTTGATTCAGGATTCTGAATAAATTAGAGGATGTGTGAGGTGTGAGTAAGAAGAAGAGCTCTGAAAGCATGGCTGCAGAAGCAGTTAGGTGGAAAGGGCTGGGATTGAGTCAAACTGTAAAGATAAGGACCACTGGAATTAAAATGCAGATGGTGATAATGTACTTACTAATATATGTCATCTGGGAAATGGAGAAGAGGAGGGTAAATTGTTATAGAAGACCTGAGGTGTTTCTGTCAAAGGAAGCAAGGTATGTAGGGTAGAAGAATGCTGATCTGGTTGATGGCTGAGGCAATTATGACACATCTGGATACATGAGAAATGCTTTTATCAGGTAGAGGTGAACTAGAAGCAAACACTGCTGCTCCTACAGACCTCATCGTGGATACTTCATTTGAGAATTCATTTGGAAAACAATGTTGTAGGAGATGAAGCATTATTAAAATGGAGGCTGAGGAAGGGGCGGATCATTTAACTTCACAAGGTGAGTTAATGTTAGGGTACTCTTCCATTACATGGGAAATGATATGGAGAAACCTTGTTCTCACAATGGGAAACAGCCAGTCAAGACATAATGCTTGAAGAAGAAAAAACTTTGAAAGCATTATTAATGGAAGAAGAAAGTGTACTTGAACCTTTAGGAAAAACAAAAGTTGAATCTGAGGTACTATAGTGGGAGTTTTGGAGATGCTTACAAGTGCAATTGGCAGTGCCTTTGTGTTTTTTAATCAAATCAGTGAGAGTACATGAAGGGAAGAAGTGGAAGAAAGAATATCGGATGGAAAGAAGTAACAAAATCTCTTTATGAATAGCTGGAAAGGGAAGGGGTATTGTGTAGCAAAAGGTAAAACTGATATGGGAGAAAGAGCTACAAAAGAAGTGCATTATAGAGCAAATGCAATGGATGAATAAGGGACTGGCAGGTGCAGTGAATGAGTGTAACAGGGAAGAGAAACACAAGTTGTTGCTAAGATGGTACAATTATATGCAAAAATGAGATAAAAATAGGCCTGAGGAATGGGGGAAAATTGTTGGAACTTATTATATGTGTGATACAAAAAATTGCTTCCATTGAAGGTAAGTAATAAACAGTTGTGGAGTGACAGTGGGTATGTTTATTTTTAGAACAGTGAAGCCAATTATCTTGAAAGATTGCAACAGGAGCTGGAATGATAAAAAGTAGATAAGGAGATATATGAAGTAAGGCTGATGTTCAGGAAGTGATACATAATAGAGTCATTGGAGGAGGCGTAGTTATTGCTTGCAGAATAAAGGAAGCTAAGAATAAATCACCTGGGTTTGTGGTGTAAAGGAATAAAGTGAATACTATGACTCACACAACACAAGCTTGAATAGTGCATTAGGAGCTGGAAGAGCAAGGTGGAGGAGGGTAGAAGTGAATGACCAGTACCGGCTTGGTCATCTTGGGGGAAGAAAGTAGTGGCTGCTGTTGGCCACTCTCCAAATATAGCTTTGCTCGAAGTTGAACATGACTAGGATGTGGATATGGGTTGGCTGTACCATGCCATTGATGGTAGCCTCCTGTAAAGAGCATTTTGAAGCACTCGCAAAGCACACAATAAGCCCATGCAGTAACAGGGGTGCTCATTTAGTCACTAGGGGCTGAGATAAGACCTTAATGCAAGAAACTCTTATGAATGTCTGAATGATAGATTCTGCAATCTTCTCTTACTCTTTGGGGATTGAATGGGCCAGGAACACCTCTCACCCCAAAGTGGGGCAGTAGATTACATAGAAATCTGATATGCAGCAGACAAAAAAAATGAATGAGAAGCATCATGCTTATTAGGAGAAATTATCCTAAATCTTTTGTGGAAAAATAAATAAATAATAATAATAATAATATATATATATATATATATATATATATATATATATATATATATATATATAATTGTAGTGTCATATGCACTATGCAAAGTCATAGATAGGGCAGGGCAAAGGATGCAACTGCCCCAGTCACAAACTGCTAGGGGCTGCATTCTACATCGTAGAAGAAGTATTGATTGGTCTCTGCATATCACTGTAGTGTGATCATGTTTGTCAAGGTGCTGATTTTAAGTGCAGTACTGGTAGCTAATTAAGCTGCTGTTTTTGAGATTGCAGCTACTTAAATTATTTGCATGTAGTGTGTGTGTATTAAAAACTGTATCAAGGAGGAAAGGTAGAGCTTTATGACAGTTTCCAAAGTCAGTGAAAATATCTGTTAACTAGAAATATATTAGCTTTTAGCCTAGAGAGTGGGAGGATTGTCTTGTTTACCAATTGTCCTTGTTGCAGCTCTGCAGTGTGTTAAAATCAGTTAAAATATCATATGAGAAGGGATTTTAGAATGAATAAAGATCTTTTTATACAGTATAGAGATGTTGAAGTGATAGAGAGATTGGGGTTGGTTCCATAAATCCGCTTCTGCTTTCAAGAATGTTGAATTGATAAGTCAGTATTTGAGGTGTATGAAAAGATGAGGAACAGACAAAATAAGTGTACTAGGTCATCTGTAAAAAAGAAAGTGTGCAAAACTTTAATAAACATGTTATACTTGCAGAGAAGACATACTTATTTTGACATTTTAAGTAAATGTTTACAGAACATTTATATCTCAGTTGAATCTGATATGGATGAATTGTTGCAATGTGTTTTGTTATAAACAGCAACAAAAATTGATAAAAGTGTGCACGTGTGTGTATGTGTATATATGAAACAACCAGCTAACTGCTAAGATTACCAGAAATATATCAAACAATAAGTATGGCACAGGGACAAGTGGTCACAGTTTGAAAGCTTTTTAATTAGAGAAGAATGTTTTTAATTTTACATTTTTTCATCAAATTCACAAAAATCACATTCAAAGAAGCCATGCATAACGAAAACTTCTGTGCCTTAGGGAGAAAAAAATTCCTGCTCCAAGACAAGCAGACCAAGTGCTTATATTGCCTTGGAATCCACATAATATTTACAAGAGTTAGATGTGCTGAGACTTTTCAAAATCCACTTAAGAAAGCTAGAAACAGCATGCTTTATTGAACTGAATTCTGAGATCTTGGCCAAAGACATTATGGAAGCTCCTGCTTCTTCCTGTTCTGTTTTCCTAACATGAGAAAAAATAAACCAGCACTGGATTTGACATACCCTCCCAATAAAGATAAACCTGTTTTTATTAAATACTTAAATCAGATCTTTAACACCTGTTTCTGTAGTTATGGATGAACAAGAACAGGAATTATGTTAAAAGTATGTGACACCTCTGAACCTGTAAAGTTGACTGTGCTGCTTAATCATGAAAGATTTAATCATCAAATATGAGTGCTATTTTACAAATGTATTAGGATCTTGACACCACCCATGCAAAGAGCTGCTCTCAATGTCCCTATAATTGATTAAGACAAGTTAGCAGAGTTCCTTTTAAGGATGTGGGTGGACAGTATATTGGCCTTTCCTTTACTCCATCTGTAGAAGCAAAGGAATCCTTAGTGATATATTCTCATACATCTTGGGACACACCTTAGATTTTTCTCTACAACATGGAAACAGTCATAAGAACAACTAGTTGTTATAACTAATAACTTATGGCAGCCATAATGCCATCTGAGTCAATCTTGGCATCATAGCTTGTATCAAACCAACCACTTTCAGCACCATGAGTTTTTTGTCAGTGATTCAGACATAAGGTATTAACCTAAGTTGATTTTATTGATATTCAGTCTTTGCACTAATGCCAGCATGCCAGGATTTCAGTGCTAGTGTCAAGTCTTGGGGTATTCAGTGTAGAATCTATTGGCATTGATATGACTTTTGATGGATTCAGGGTCCTCATCTCTAAAGCTTGTCCCACAACAGCAGGTGAGGGTTTGTTGCAGGTCATCTTGAGCTGACATGTCAGCTCCTATCCCAGTCTTCCAAGGTTGTCTCAGCAGCATTCCTTTAAAAGCTATGACTCCACAGACACTAGCTGTCCATTGCTCTTCTAAGGAATTCAGTGGGATAAAAGGGAAGTTGATGTACATGTCTGACACCCTTGCTGAGTGAGTTTTGAACTGAGTGATACATACAGTGAATTTCATGCATGACATAGTCAACAAAATATACTACATGGCTGAACAGTTGCCAGATGGGACTATTAAAGACAAACTCATGCCTCATTCCTCAGTTGTCTCCAGTATGACTGACATTATGATGCATGTTCTTTGTAACTGTACAGAAGGTACAACCTGAGCCAGTAGATCCAGCTTTGCCATACACTATCACATATGACTTCATCTGAATGACTCTGCAAAGGGCATGAAGGTAGCCTATACACTTCCCTGGATTTTGGTCCCCAAATTAAGGCACACCTAGAAGGCACAGAGGAAGAGGCCATAGGCCTTGACTGATATAGGTGGGAAATTTCAGACACCTCACTATTCCTCCTTGACAAAACAGCTGAGGCATTGCCAGATGTGGCCTGGTGCTCAGAAAAAAAAAACAGCTGTAAGCTGGGAAGAGACTTAGTAACCTTAGCAGACACTGTGAAGCTGTGGCCCCTCTTTGGGCAGGCAGCAGCAAACAGCATTTTAGGTCTTTTCTGACTGCATGCTTTAGAGGTATCATGGATAGTCTGCAGTTTTGAAATGAACAACGGCAGACACAGCAGCAACATAAATTGGATAAGAAGACACTCAGAGGTAATGAATCCAGTAAAAGTTTTAATAAACTCCAAACAGCACAAAAGATAATGTAAAGCGCTTTTCGTCTGATCAATTCTGCAGACTTCCTCAGCTTTACATTACCTTTTGTGCTGTTTGGAGTTTATTAAAACTTTTATAGGAGTCATTACCTCTGGGTATGTTCTTATCCAGTTTGTGTTGTCTGCAGTTTCACCTGCTTGCATGACAATCCATCACAACACACAGGTGGATAAGAAGGAAGACATCCAACTACTGCAGGATACTTTTCAAAACTGCCGATTGAGATTTCATTGGAGCCTAACCTGCAATTGGGATATTCCTAAATATAATAAGCTACAGCATATTCTGGTGAGGAATTGCTTTTTAGGCAAACAGTAATGTACTGCCCCTTGTTCTGAAAGGAGGATGTGTGGCGTCATAGCATGTATTCATGACTTATCCTGCTGTACCATACACACAAGGAAGTGGGTTGACTTTATAATATCTGTCCAGCTGTAGTGAACTGTATTCCTAATTCAGACTGTAATGAAGCACCACCATCCTCTAACCTTGAATAAAAAAAAACAGAATTAATCCAGGGGGCTTGAGTGAAATCTGGTATCCCACCTGTGACCCAGATGGTGACAGGACTAATAAGAAACAGAGTATAAAGGATTGGTTCAGATAAAATCCCTTTAGCTAGCTGATCTAGGAGACTCACTCTCCCCGATACCCTCTCCATGGGAGGAATAAGGACACCTTGTTGAAGTTTCCAGTAGTTTATTCAGTTAAGTAGATAGATAGACAAGTATTAGAACACAAATGCTGTTGTTCTAGCAACTTTCTAAGTTAAGAAGCACAATATTTAAACGGTGTCAATCTTTTTGAGCTTTTGTCCCTACATTATTTTAGGCTTTGTACAGATTTCTTGTGCTAAGAGGTTGAGAGGTATATTCGCCATGCATTTTCACATTGCTGGTTACTAAAGAACCCATTATGTTAGGTCAGCATAATGGTTAAGGCAGTTAAGGCTCACAAGAGCACTTAGCCTAGTACTAGTCATTGTACCTTTGAAAACTCAACATTTCCAACCAACTATGAAACTCACTTCCACCTTCTATAAGAAACACAGGCAGCACCACACCTTCAAACACATACTGAACAAATCATCTCATCTCTTCCTGGTTATGTACCTGCTCTATAACAACCCTTCCTGGTTATGTACCTGCTCTATAACAACCCTTCCTGGTTATGTACCTGCTCTATAACCTAACCTCTTCCCTCTCCTTATATGATAACTAAACTTCTATGCTTTTTGCTACTAGTGACTGATGATATGTTCTCCATATTTATTATTTATTTTTTCATCACTTGTTGATACTGGTGCAAAAATGCTGATTAATATATCTCTGTTTATACCTCTCTCATTGAATTCATCTGGCAACCAACTAAATTTTTGCTTTTATGTATATATTTGGTATATATTACTGTAATCAAACCAACTAGATTCCTGCTTTTATTTATTTATTCTGTATACATTACTGTAATCAAACCAACTAAATTCCTGCTTTTATTTGTATATTCTGTATATATTACTGTGTGTAACATTGTTTCTACTTCAGTACTAATTAATGTTTAATTTTTTTCTGTATCTGTGTTCTTGTAGGAGCTTTTCTCCCTGGGTCTCCACTCACAATGGTCTCTTTTAGGTCCAGTGGACTTTCCCGCTAAACAAATGCAATAAAATAAATAATTAAATAAAATTAATAAATTCTTCCCTTGCCTGATATCCTACCTATCAAAATATCTGTAGAGGAGGTGCAGTGCTAGGCCTTCTCAAAAAAAAAATAAAAAAAATAAAAAAAAATAAGAAAGGGTTAACATTTTATTCCACATTCTTTTTGGTGCCAAAAAAAAACAAAATTATCTCAGGCCAGTCTGGGACCAAAGTGGCTTGAATGCCTTTATCTCCAAGCAAATGTTTTGCAAGGTCATGGTGAAATCATTACTTTCTTGTTCATTAGTAAGTGATTGGATGTGCTGTTTTGACCTTTGAGACTCCTACCTCCACATTACGTTTACCAAAACGACAAGATTTCTCCATTTCCAGGTAAGAGATTGTCATTACTAGTTGATTTTGACCCACCCTATCTACCAGGATGTTTATTAATGCAAGACCATAATGCAGTCCACTAGACATTGAAGAGAACTAAGATTAGACTAAATCTTGATAAGTGGCTTTTAACTTCTCCTTCAGTTCAGGCTTTACCCATAGCAAGAGAATCTCTGATTTGAATGTTTCTTTCTTTGCATTACAATGAACTTTGAAAAGCCACAATTGACCTTGTCCTACTTGTTCACATTTATTGGCTGCTTTTTGGATAGTGTTTTTCTTAGGGCATATCTACCAGTGGAGTGCTTGCTGTCCCTTCAATCCAAAGTCTTCTTCATAGTGAACACAGACAAATGACTGGTGCCAAAAAGACAAATGACTGGTGCCAAAGTCACAGACTAAATCTCATTGGCAGGAAATGCATTATAGTGTCTTTTGGGAAAACTGCCACCCAGGTTAGTTACTCAATTGATGAGGCACCCTTAAGAGATGATCCAGAAGTCAGGGATCTGGAACAACAGCAATCTGGCCTTTGACCAACATGTGGCCAAGGTAGTAAGAAAACCATTTTATGTCTCCGTACTTATCAATATGGGAAGTCATAGTTCCACTTTATTTGGTCTTTATCAGACCCATCATTGAGTATAATGCCCCCTTTGGCATGTACCTGACCAGGCTTATACAACAGTTGTAAAACTCACAAAGGTTCCTTACCAAAAGCACCCTGAGTATAAACAAATTGTCCCAAATGGATCATCTTAAAGTCCTATTTCTATACTCTGTCTGCTACAGGTCATAGAGAAGTGATCAATGCCTGTTATAAAAGGTATCCTTGGAACCAGTTTTAATGAATCTTTTGCACATCTGCAAAGCAAATAACATCAGTACCACTAGATCCAAGGATTTAAATTTAGCTTGTGACATAAATACATGTTGTTTTGACAGATATCTATCTCAGAGGATCCCCATGCTCTGGAACAGGGTCCACACCAATGTGAAGCAGAGTCCGTCCCTTACCCTATTTAAGTGTAACTTTGACCAGTGGATGGTAAATCTGAAATTCATCCCAGGTCTGGTCCCCATGCCTCTGATAGACAGAGGCAGACAGTAATGCCTGAACTAACATACCCCTTCAAAATAACCTATAGAAACTTCCTAACTAGCATACCACTACCTAATAAACACCTATGAGATGTTGGGACACAATTGGGTTGCATAGCATAGCTATGCTTATAAAGGGCCTGTTGGTCATTAGCCTAGTATATAATCATGAGCCTATGAACTTCAGCTCATCTATGTCTCAGATTTCTGGGTCTGATGCTGGCTTCCATCCTGATAGTGCTCCAAATTAGGCTCCAATTAAGGGTGCTATAGTGGACACACAAGGTCCTGTGGTACTATACGTATATCAAACTACATTTCGCACCAAGTTCAGATTTGCAGTGCAATGCAATCAGTACCTTAAGTGCAGAATGGAACTATGAAATCTTGCCAAAGGAATGCATTTCTGTCATCTACTCCCATAACTGCAGCCACTGCAAACACATCTACCCCATGCATAGGACATGTATTACAATGGGCAGGTGATTCAGGATGTTTGGATGTCCTTCATATGTGCTCTATATATTAACATTTTACCCTCTTGCATTTTCAATGCTACATTCCTTAAGATGTAATTCTTATACACCTCAACGACATGGCAATGTTTTGGTACATAAACAAAGGGAGGGTATCACTGCCTTACGTTTTGTGTCAAAAGCATGTGAGAATGTAATAAAACACACTCCAACCACACTCTGTTGACAGATCACAATCAATTGGAGGCCATTTCTCTAGTGCTGAAGTTCAGTCATTGTTTACCGGAGTCAATTAGTTCCTCAATCACTTGCTTGCTGAGAAGTTCTTCTAAATGTGAACCAAGCCATGCCGTGATCTCTGTTTATTTTCCGTCAGTGGCATGTGCATCAGCTACTTCCTTCTTATTCTCCTCTTTAAGAGATGCAGTGCTCTCATTCATTAATTGAACTCCTAGACCCTTTTATGCTTTCCCCCATTTACTTGTTGATAAGATTGATCCAAAAACTGTTGCACAAGGTGAAAGTCATTTTCATAACCCTATACTGGCATTGATGTATATGGTTTCCACTGCTTTAATCTCATCTGCTGGACAAGCCCCAGAGGGTGCAGCCTTCAAATATATGACTAACTCACACAAGTAATCATCACCCAGTTGTTCACTTCTTTAGGCTTGCCATCAGAGAATGTTATACAAGGCCAAAGTCATTCTCATAGCTCCTTCGTGGTCTTGATAAATTTTGTTAAAAAATTTGATTTCTGCTGTTCATATGTCATCTGGTGGACAAGACGCTGAGGGAATATTTTGCCCAAGACACTAGTCACTCACCCGTCAGGCAAGCATCACTCATTTACTTCTTCAGCCTTGCCACGTGTCTCAAGTTCCTCTTGTAAACAATAAAAACTCTTTCTCCTCTCAATTAGTTCAAATCATATAATTTTCTCAGAAGACAAACACTTGAAATACATGTAGAGGCAAATTGATTCATTCTGTGTCAACTACAGTTAATTGTGTCGAATGTTATCATATTTTGAAATATAGTAAAAGTAAAATCATATGTTGATTGCTAGACCTTACTTCTTTGTGGATTCTGTGCATTGTTTCAGGTCTTGGAACTCAGGGAAGAGGAAATATGTAAATATTATTATTTTCAGATTCTCTTTGAGATTGTGCAACGTACAAGGTAGTATATACAGAGGTCAGACTTGATTGTATGGGGATCTTGATAATAACACAGTTTGTATTGTGCATTTCCTGTAAAAATGAAACTGCTGTTTTATATAGTGGTGTTCTGGACAGAGATTATGTTGGATTTAGATGTTTTAGTGACAGTATTTGGCATTTCGACTAAGAAGATGCAATGTTTTGTATACCTTATATGTTCTTCATATGGATCACTGCTCTAGTAGGCTAAGCTGTATGGGGTACATCCTGCCAAGGATTTAACAACCAGCCAACTTCCAAAGGTTCAGGGCACCTTCTGTGGCCTTAAACCATTAATTAGTTTAAACTAAGCTAACTAAAAGTCAGGTTTGGGCACCAAGCCCTTTAGAGATTTCTTGCCACCAAAGAAAGCACTCCTCTGCAGGCCTTTGAGGACTGGATGTTGGCTAATGTTGTTCCATTGCTGGGCAGATAAGTTTCCTATGGGGTTTTCTCCCACATCCCAAAGACATGCTGTAGGCGGATTGGACACTTTAAATTGTCCCTAGGTCTGAGTGCATGCATGTGTGTGCCTTCTGTGGAAGGTTGGGTGCCGGGCTGGCAACTCAACACCGTAAAATTCCCTAACTGGGAAAACCCAAAAAAGAAAAAGAAGTCAGGATGATTTGTAGATTCACAGTGACCATAATTTGCATTTCTGTTTGGTCAAAAATTCCTAGTCTCAGACTTGAACACTGTGAAGTCAGAAAGCCAGGCAGCGCTCCCAAGCTGTGTCTGAAGAAGGTTCACATGAATCAGAGCACTAGCCAAATGCAAGTACCAAAATAAGACATGATTCACATGTTTGTGAAGTAAATGTTTTGCAAGAGTGCAGAGGTATTGGTGCACAGAATCTTCAGGCAGAAATTTTACAGATTCATGTATTACGTTCTGCCATAGCTGGGAGACATGAGTATGATTTGTAGTGGTGCAGGATCCCAGAATCCAACCAAAAGCTTGCACACTAATTTTTCATTTGATATTTTTGTACAATATGCTAACTTGTTTACTGGATTTGACAACTTGGCTCAGGACTTTCCCCTGTGATACGGAACATAACATGGAATCGCAATGTTTAAAAACAAATACTGTTGGCCAAATAACAATAAAAACAATTCCATTACCTGTTCAAACATACTACACATCCTGTGATACATTTATAAGTCACAAGAACTGTTGTTCAAATCCAGTAGAGTAATTATATCAGATCAGCGATGTAAACACATGGATTAAGAATCCATGAAGTGCATTTGGGCTTTGTCAAGAGTAAAGAAAGGGGACCTAATATTCAGTTACACTGTGGTACGTCTTGACAGAGGATTTAGGGTATGAGCTAACAGACTGCTTCCTGTGGTCCAAGTTTTGATTTCTCCAGCCTCCATTTAACTACACTGTGTGAGTCTGAGCACATCACTTAACCAGGCAATGCTCTTGAGCTAAGCATGAAAAAGATCCATGTGAATTAATGCTCTACACCATTTAACAAATACAAATAGTCTTATGGTACAAGACAATAAAATCTCTTGTGTTTCACAAGAACAGCATTAAAGATACTGTGATACCTCATGAAATAGATAACCATTTAAAATGTTGGAACCCACTAGAGTGTGTGCGGAAATTAGAGACTGAATGGCAGAAAGAACAGGTTTACATATTCCAAGTCTGAAATACAATTTCTCAGAATATTCCCTTTTCTCTGAGGTATGGCAATCTCAGAATTTGCATGTATAAGTCTGAGGTTGTGGGGGTGTGTCCCCTACATGAGAGGTGCAGGGGAGCATGCACCTGCTGCAGAAAGAAGTTTTAAGGAGAAGAGTGATTTCCCAAATATCTTGACGATATCAAACTGAGAGACATTTTGTTGCAATCAGTTGTTATATAGATGGCATCCATTTTATCACAACATAGTGATCATGATATTCCTCTCTTGGATTATGGTTCACAGTTTTTTGATCAGGAAATTTGAGGATTTGTCACAACAAGGGGGAGTTCAGCACAGTTCTTCTTCAGCAAGGTATCCACCATTTAATGGACAGACTGAATGGGGACATACACAATATAGGAATATAGTAAAGATGTGTGTTACCAACTCTAAACGGAAATGTTATTAACTCTGCTGAAGTCTAGAAACATAACATTGTAACTAGTGTGACTGTTATGTTCACAGTTGTTGAGGGGAAGGAAGATAAAGACAAACTTTCTTACCCTGTATCTCTATTACAAGAAGAAAAACTGTCAAATGTTCAGTCAGCCATGTGAACTTTCTTACCCTATATCTCTATTACAAGAAGAAAAACTGTCAAATGTTCAGTCAGCTGGGTGAACTTTCTTACGCTATATCTCTATTTTTTTATTTATTTTATTTATTTATTTATTGACATTTGTTAACTGTGTTTGTCCAACTGGGCTTGTGGCCCATTTTCAGTGGAGACCCGAGGAGAAAAGCTCCAGTAGTACATTTTAAACAAGTACAATTTTAAACAATATTGATATAATAGCAGTTATAGCAAAAAGATTCACATATGTTGGGTTACATGCATAAAGTTAAAGTTGCATTAAAAGAAGCTAAGTAACAATTTTACATTGATATAGTTCAATAGGTCAACAATAAAAAAATTTGGTTGTATAAAATTATGCAAATGCATAGTAGACACATTGGAGAGAGAGGTGTATTGAGGTTCCAAGTATGGTTGTTTTGAGGGGACTTAAAGGAAAGGAAGACTAGGTAGGGTCATGGCAAGGGCATTTTCTGGAATTGAGAAAAGAGGCTTTTAGTTCACTTTTAAACTGTGAGGTGTGGGAGACTGAATATAAATCAAGGGGAAGTTTGTTCCAATCATGAGCAAGGGAGTGTTTGTATAGTAGTTTGCCTACTGCCCTTTTGGGGTGGTAGATATCAAGTAATTGTTGGTTAGAAATACGGAGGGTCTGGGATGGGATGTAGATGGATACTAAGGAAGATAGAGATGGACAGAAGGAGGGTTTATAAGGACTAGAGTGTAGCATATGAAATTGATAAGATAGCAAAAATTGGGGAAGTTCAAGCCATTGAAGAGAGTTTATAGAAATGCAGTGGTGTGAGTTGTATGGGGTGTTAGTAATGAATCTGGCTATTTTATGGTAAGTCTGTTGGAGTTTGTTTACAGTGGAGGCCTGGATATTGGTAAGAACTGGGGCGGCATATAAGAGGGAGGGGAGGAGGAGTGCCTGGCCTAGGGTAAGTCTAGATTCAGGGGTTAGGAATTTTTTGTTCCGATATAGCATACCTAGTTTCTGGTTTGTTTTTTTTTTTATACATTGGTGTATGTGTAGGTTGATCTTTAGTTCGTCATCGATAATGACCCCTAGGAGTTTTGTGTGGGTGTCAGGTTGGATAGTTGTATTGTTAGAAGATGTAATAAAAAAGGAGGTTTTGTGGTGAGAAAGAGAATGGGGAAGGACAAGTAGGAGTTTGGTCTTTTTGGGATTTAGGATCAATAGGTTGTGAGAGAGCCATTGTTCAGTGGATAGTAGGGCCTGTTGGGTCAGGGACTGTAGTTCAGGAATGTTATTTGAGATGGATATAAGTGTGGAGTCGTCGACATGCTGAAAAAGGGAGGATTCTTTGCATGAGGTATAAAGATCATTGGTGAAGATGTTAAACAAAAGGGGTCCCAAGATGGAGCCTTGGGGAACACCAGTGGAGATGGGAAGGAAGGTGAGGAGGATGAGAGCCATTTGACAGATTGTTCTCTGTCTCTAATCTCTATTACAAAAAGAAAAACTGTCAAATGTTCAGTCAGCCATGTGAACTTTCTTACCCTATATCTCTATTACAAGAAAAAAAACTGTCAAATGTTCAGTCAGCCATGTGAACTTTCTTACCCTATATCTCCATTACAAAAAGAAAAACTGTCAAATGTTCAGTCAGCTTGATGAACTTTCTTACCCTATATCTCTATTACAAGAAGAAAAACTGTCAAATGTTCATTCAGCTGGGTGAACTTTCTTACGCTATATCTCTATTTTTTTATTTATTTTATTTATTTATTTATTGACATTTGTTAACTGTGTTTGTCCATCTGGGCTTGTAGCCCATTTTCAGTGGAGACCCGAGGAGAAATGCTCCAGTAGTGCATTTTAAACAAGTACAATTTTAAACAATATTGATATAATAGCAGTTATAGCAAAAAGATTCACATATGTTGGGTTACATGCATAAAGTTAAAGTTGCATTAAAAGAAGCTAAGTAACAATTTTACATTGATATAGTTCAATAGGTCAACAATAAAAAAATTTGGTTGTATAAAATTATGCAAATGCATAGTAGACACATTGGAGAGAGAGGTGTATTGAAGTTCTAAGTATGGTTGAAAAACTGTCAAATGTTGTTTTTCCCATAAAGGGAAGGAAGACTAGGTAGGGTCATGGCAAGGGCACTTTCTGGAATTGAGAAAATAGGCTTTTAGTTCACTTTTAAAGTGTAAGGTGTGGGAGATTGAACATAAATCAAGGGGAAGTTTGTTCCAAGCATGGGCAAGGGAGTGTTTGTATAGTAGTTTGCCTACTGACCTTTTGGGGTGGTAGATATCAAGTAATTGTTGGTTAGAAGTACGGAGGGTCCAGGATGGGATGTAGATGGAGACTAAGGAATATAGAGATGGACAGAAGGAGGGTTTATAAAGAATAGAGTGTAGCATATGAAACTGATAAGATAGCAGAAAATGGGGAAGTTCAAGCCATTGAAGAGAGTTAGAAATGAAGTGGTGTGAGTTGTATGGGGTGTTAGTAATGAATCTGGCTATTTTATGGTAAGTCTGTTGGAGTTTGTTTACAGTGGAGGCCTGGATATTGGTAAGAACTGGGGCGGCATATAAGAGGGAGGGGAGGAGGAGTGCCTGACCCAGGGTAAGTCTAGATTCAGGGGTTAGGAATTTTTTGTTCCGATATAGCATACCTAGTTTCTGGTTTGTTTTTTTTTATACATTGGAGTATGTGTAGGTTGAACTTTAGTTTGTCATCAATAATGACCCCTAGGAGTTTTGTGTGGGTGTCAGGTTGGATAGTTGTATTGTTAGAAGATGTAATAAAAAAAGGAGGTTTTGTGATGAGAAAGAGAATGGGGAATGAAAAATAGGAGTTTGGTCTTTTTGGGATTTAGGATCAATAGGTTGTGAGAGAGCCATTGCTCAGTGAATAGTAGGGCCTGTTGGGTCAGGGACTGTAGTTCAGGAATGTTATTTGAGATGGATATAAGTGTGGAGTCGTCGGCATGCTGAATAAGGGAGGATTCTTTGCATGAGGTATAAAGATCATTGGCGAAGATGTTAAACAAAAGGGGTCCCAAGATGGAGCCTTGGGGAACACCAGTGGAGATGGGAAGGAAGGTGAGGAGGATGAGAGCCATTTGACAGATTGTTCTCTGTCTCTAATCTCTATTACAAGAAGAAAAACAGTCAAATGTTCAGTCAGCTTGGTGAAAGACTCAGCAAAAATTTAAGCTGCACTATGGAAGAACAGCTAAGTTATTATTTTTTTAATGAAGTCCGATGGTAAGAATCTTAACCATGCAGAGAAACATTCGGAACAACAATACCATCATATGTTGTTGTTGAAGTTAACGAAGACCTGAAGCTTAGGACTGACAATTGTCATGCAGGTTTGGACTACTCTCAAACATGAATGCTGAGATTATCTTAGAGAAATTCAGTTCGACAGGATATGGCACAATTTCCCAGAGAAAGCAACTGTTCTTGAAATTCGGATCTTGACCCTGTATTAGAAAATAATATGTCTGATTTGCAACAACGTTCTACATTATTTGATGATGTCAGTACTGGATGCAGCTATTATACCAGTTAAGACTGGTATATCTGCTAATGACTATAAAGCATCTAAATTTGGTGGAAGTCAGGCCTGTATTTAAAACACTAGTGATTAACACTCACTTGTTTGATCACTACTATGTGACCAGTCAGCTTTTCCCCAGAAGGACAAATTGCTAGCATAACATGGATTTCCCTTCTCCGTGTTAGTGTTACCTTGGAGTTTGTTATAAGTTGCAAATATGCAGATGGGGTTGCCCACTTCCCCAAATACTTTTTTGCAGTGATTTTATACTCCCGATGATGTTTGCATTCAGAGGTTTTGGTCATTTGTGATTGCAGCTATGTAAGATGATAAAATGGTCTCATACTTATCAGGAAGTCAGATATGGTGGATTGATAAAGAAGCCATCCAGGCTGAATAATGTTGTAACATGTTATTATTACAGGTTCATAGGTGTTTACGAGACTAACGACCACAGGGGCCTTTTTAAGCCTAGCCATGCATCCCAAATCGCTGACTAGTTTTCTTACCATTGATAAGTGTAAGCAAAGGCTTGGGAGATGAAACATTTACAAGCAGGGGCCTAGGAGATGAATCATTTACAGGTTGCCTGTTTCTATTTGAGACATAGGTACTAAGCCAGGGATGAATTTCCTGTTCCCCATTCAGTTGTCCAAGTTTACTTGAATTGGGTTATGGAGGAACTCTGCTTTACAAGAGTAAAGAGCCTGTTCCAGAGATGAGGTAGTCTCTGGGATACATACCTTCTCTTCAACAGGTCCTATTTATATCACAGGCAAGGCTAAGTCTTTAGAACAGGTAATTGTAGTGCTATTTGTTTTGCTGATATGCAGAAGGTCTGAGTGTGGTCTGACAATGCCCTATATTCCAGGCATAGATCTCCCCCCAACAGCTTGTTAGATGCAGAATACAGGAATAGGGCCTTGAGGTGGTCTGCATAGGACATTTTACTTGTGCCCTGTATTCAATTAGTGAGAAACATCTGTGGATGTTCCATTTTTTGGATATGCCTGGTTAGGTACATACCAAAGGGGGAATTGTAGTCAATGATAGGTCTGATGAATGCCAAATATAGTGGAACAATGACTTTCTTTGACCTAGATGCCATATATTTATTTATAAGTTGTGCAACATAGAATGATTTCCTCACTGCTGTAGACACATGATGGTCAAAGGCTAGATTACTGTCTATGTCTGTCCCTAAGTCCCTGACTACTGGGACATCTCTAAGGGGTGCATTATCAATATTATAGTTACCAGGGGTGAATGACTTACCAAAGGATACTATTATGCATTTCTTAGCATTTAGTTTTAGTTCATGCCTCTGACACCAGTTGTTTGTTTTTGTCAGCTGTTTCCAAGCATTTGTGTGTGGGATTCAATGACAGCTCTTAATTTGCAATCAACTGCAAATTTAGTCACCAGAGACCATTGACATTGGCCTTGACTTCAGAGAAGTAAATACCATAAAGGAGTGGTCCAAGGACCAATCCCTCAGGGACTCCATTTGTGAATGACATCATTGTAGAGGTGGATTCCCCAATTTTACCTTCCTGGGTCCTGCCTTTGAGCCAATTGGCTATCCACTAGGTGACATATAGGTTTGTATCTAACCTCCTGAGTTTGTCAACAATTCTCAAGTGAGGTATTGTGTCAAATGCCTTGGCCAGATCAAGGTAGGCAGTATGAACCATTTTGCCCTCATCCATTGCTTTGGTGACCTTCACAAAGAAGTCCACCAGGTTGAGTAGGCATGATTGGGATTGGGTCCCGTTTCTGTAGGATTACTATATCATTATTGATCATTTCCATGATAATTCTTTCCATGGTTTTGCATATAAGACTAGTGAGACTTATGGGTCTGTAGTTTCCAGGGTCTGTAAATGGCCCAGCTTTGTGGAGAGGGATGACTGTTGCTGTTCTCCATTCATGAGGCATGTAGTTTGTTTGGAGGTTACAGTTAAATAGCAATTCCAGAGGTCCTGATAGGTCAAGTTTCATGCTATTTAGAAGGTATCCTGGGATATTCTCTGGGGCCACTGATGCAGTGTTCTTGGCCTTAGAGACAGTATTGACCTCTTCCATAGTGATAGCAGGGGGAATTATATTTGATCATATTTCTTTAGAGAAGGTTGAGGGGGAAATGGGGGGTAAAGTTGGAGCTGAATTTGTTGACCAGTAAGTTTGCTATGTCTTCTGGCTCAGTATAGGTGGCTCCATTTACAATGAGTTCTGCACACAAATGTGTATTGCCTTTGAGGTTGCAGACATAACAAAAAATGGCTTGTGGTTGTCCTTGGCATGTGAGGCCAAATTAACCTTAAATTTGGCTTTAGTAGACTTTAGTTGTCTTCTGAGTTTTTTGTTTAGTTTGACAAGAGTGCTTTAATTTTGCTGGGTGCTGCACCTCCAAATTTTTGTCATGATTTTTTTCTTTCTGTTATACAGCCTAATTATTTCATGATTCCAATGGGGTGGCTTGCTTTTTGAGTTAGTTTTGTGCTTCTTCCTTGTGGGTACAGCTGCCTGCATGCAGCTATTAACATGATTCTATAGGGTTTTTGTGAACAGTTTTGCATAGGCAGCAGTGTTCCCAAGGTTTATGATGACTTCAGATTTTGTCAGATTATCAGCTAATAGCAGGAAGTTAGTGTTAGAGTATGTCCTGTATATTTCAGGGTTAGCTGTGGGGTCCAGGTTTTATTTTTACTTGAAAGGAGACCATTTTGTGATCTGCCCTTACCAGAGAAGACATTATACTAGGGGGTGAGTAGCACTCTCCCATATCAGTGAGGACCAGATCCAGTATCATTGCACCCCTAGTTTGTGTATTGACAACCTGGTCCAGGGAGTCTGTGTTTACAAAATCCAGGAATCTAAGTACCTGTACATTAGATGCCATATAGGATTCCCAGTTAATAGTGGGGTAATTAAAGTCATCCATGAATATGTTATTGGGTTGGATGGTAAGTGTGTCCAATAAGTTTAAATACATGGTATGGATTTCCTGGGTCAAAGAGGGGACCTATACCTTGCAAGGAAGTGGTATTGGATTTTGCCTATGGTAATTTTTTAACACTGAGAAGCTCAAGTGCATTGTCCTGTTTGACCAGCCTTGAGATATATTTATTTGTTGGTGTAAATCGAGACACCTACACTTCTAGTCCCTCTCTGTGAAGTAGCTGGTCTAAATATGTGCAAGGCATTATAACCTTGCACAGTTGGTGTTCTGTCCATGTCTTTAAACTATAACCACACAGATGTCAGCATTCTCTAGGGTGAGGAAAGCTTCTAGGGAGTGGAGTTTTTTGTTTAGACTCCTTGCATTGAGCAGTAATACCTTTACATTTTCTTGTTTTTTATTTGCTGTTTCAGAATTGCTTTCAGTTTAGCATTGCCTAAAAAGGCACTATGGGAGAAGACAATATTTTAGCTAATATTCAAAAACCTAGAGGGGGAGAGGTATAGAACATCCTTGGCAAATCAGCATATGGTTTGTTGACATTCTCCTTCCGTGCTGTCAAATATTGCACCCCCTTAGAATGACACCAGAAGCTAAGCCAGTTATTAAAGTCATTCATCTTTTGTTTGTATCATGGCATCATCTTTGGAGAAGTAAAATGCTACTCAATGCCTGGACACATATTCTGAGAGCTCCATGATGTCTCTCTTCATATAGTCTAGGGAGATATGTCTCAGGTCATTTATACCCATGTGGACTATGACTGAGTCATACTGGTACTTGTGGTCCAATTACCTGAATGCATGTGTAAGGCAGCAGATCCTAGCTGCCAGTAAGCAATTCACAATGACTTTCTCCTTACTCAGCCTGGTGAGAGGGACATTACTGTGTCTCCTGACAGAGTCTCCAATGACCAGAATGTTAGATTGTCTGGTCGTTTGCTTTATAGGCTCTATGAGATGTGGCTGTGTGTGTTGATGTGGATGTTGTTTTGAAAGAGTGCATTTGGGGCTGCTGAGTGTATTTTTATGTGTACTTCATCTAGGAGGTCTTTGGGGTTTAGGAAGGCTACACTTAAGTGCCTCAGCATATGTGAGTCTATATGTGAGCTTTGAATTGTGTGTGATGGGTGCAGCATGTGTACTACTAACAAACATATTGACATTAGGAGTACTTTTATATGAGAACTTTGCCTCCAGTGACATTGTAAATACATCTCTCACATACCATATCAGTTTGTTTGAGAATCACCTGGTTGTCAGTAAGCAGGAGGCAATTTCAGCATTGCCTCAGGATGCCCATATCCACCAAGCTGGTAACAGAGATTGTGGGAAACTTTATATCCATGGCAATAGACCCTCTTTCTTGATTGACATTTGTAGTGAAAATATAAAGCAGCCAGGAGTATCCAGTTTGCAACTCTGGTGACAGTGCTTGCCACTGCAAACTTGTTTTCCTGTGTGCAACTTGGTAATGGTGAAATTTCAATCATGCTTTTACAGGTAAAATGTCATTCAAAGGTCCTGTGTCTATACACATGAGTGGAACCAAATAAGTAGACCTTGATAATTTAAGGATGACATATTTAGAAAAATATTCTGAAGTTAAAAGCAAATCTGAAAACAAAGACTTAGCTTGTCAAGTATGATGAGAATGGGGAAGTCACGTGAATGGCTAGTGCCTGGCTACTGCCAGTGCTGGTTTCACCACTGCTTCACTCTGTTGGGATACAATGCTCCTTTGCTTCTTCTCTCACCAGAAGCAAAACATTAGCACCAATCCCAAGATGAGAAGCAGGCCACAGCCTGTTTGGTATTCCACAGTCTTGTCCCAGATGATGCAATGGTCTGTAGGCTTGTTGTAGCCTTTTCCTGGTAGATGCCTTAAATAGCAACCACATGAAACAGGAATGTCAAGCACAGACACTCACTACCCAATGAGAAACAGTCAGGAATCAATGCACTCTGCTGTTCCTCTCACCAGGAGCAGAATATAAGAGCAAATTCCAAGCTGTCACCTGTAAAGCAGTTATTAGGCCTTCTGGTGATCAGCAGTCCTCAGGTAATAATGTCCCTCTGGTCCTTCTCACACCAGGACAAAACTGAAGCACTAATCCCAAGATGACTACTGAGAGGCAGAATGTGGGCTCTCTAAGAATTGGTGGTCTTGGTCTTGCAATACAAGGTGCAGTGCAGATTTTAAAGATAAGATGGAAAAAGATGGTTAATATTGTAAGCACTACACTGTTGAAAGAGTAGGTAACTTAAGCTTTAGCTGTCTAAGTGTAGAGCCACTAATTTTAAATGAGAAAGATAGATTGAAAGGGGGTGGGCTCTTTGTATTCTGGTTTTATGGAATATAGTGGGATGGCCAATAAATTTAAATAGTAAAGGGTCAGTCATTTCACAAAATGATAATTTTGGGCTTAGTCACAACATTCAATGAAAGGGTAAGAGGGGAGGAGATATGTGGTAAATTAACATAAGGAAAAAGCAAATAGAAAGACAGTTGAGTTTAAGAATATGAGAGCACCACGGTAGGAGGCTGGGAAAAAATTTCTGTGTGACTTACAAGGGACTCAGCTGTGGTTTCTTTCCTAGTTTTAACATGCAATTAAAAGCAGAATACAAGTAAAAGACATTGTAAAGAAAACAGACCACAACATGCAAAATAGAAGGCAGCAATAAAATAATACAAAATACAAGAAAGAAAAGGCAAACTAACCTTTCCTTCACAATAAGTTGTAGTAAAGTCTTGGTGAACTTTTCCATGGAAGACTCATTATATCTACATAGCTCTTGCAAATTATTACTGCATGTTATTCATGGATTTAAAAGTATGTGGTTGCATTGCCTTATATGTCCTTAGTCTAGTATGGTATAGTTTAAAGTAGATGTATTTTCTGTATAAATGACATTAGTATAGTAATATGAAGTCATATCTACTTTTTATTATTAAGCTTTAAGTATTAAACAATGAAACATTCAATGTATTCGCAAACTGGCTTACTAAATGAATAACTACTTACAATATACATTCACGGTTCCCTATCAGAAGCCTGAAACACTATAAGCCTGAAAATCAAAATCCTGAAAACTATAGACTGAAAGTTCAAAATCCTGAAAGACCAAAATCCTGAAACTCAAAATCCTGAAAACACAAATAATGCTAATATGTCACTATAAAGACACTAATATCTACCAACTGACCCTGACCCTAACCCTAACCCTAAGGTCTGTCACTATCGCACACTCACCTGACCCGCGCCCTAACCCTAACTCACTTAAACCGCCCCTAACCCCAATATTTGTCACTATTGCATACATGCCTAACCTGCGCCCTAACCCTAACTCACTTAAACCGCCCCTAACCCTAACATAAAACCAATCAAGACACTTACCTGAACCCAACGCATGACCCAACACCACAGGGCTAACAATAGCAAAGCCACAATGACGTCAGTATGTCCATTTTGTGTTTTCAGGATTTTGAGTTTCAGGATTTTGGTCTTTCAGGATTTTGAACTTTCAGTCTATAGTTTTCAGGATTTTGATTTTCAGGCTTATAGTGTTTCAGGCTTCTGATAGGGAACCACATTCACAATCAACCCTGTCCCTAAAGACTCAGTGGAACAGCTCCACACCACCAATTATTGCTTTTCAGTCATGGTCACACAGGCCTGAGAAGTACTGCTAACTGACCTGAAAGCTATCCCACCATTCAAGAATTTCAGAACCCTTCTGAAAGAACACCCATACAATCAAGCAACTTCTGAATGCTTCCAAATTCAGGGTATAACATAAATTAAAAAAAAAGAAGCATTTGCATTTCTTTTAGTTTTATCAATCCTTCCATGCTCACTTTCACACTCTTCACGCCCCATCTCCCCATGTGTTCTTTGCTTGGTTTCCTTTTTTCTTTTTTCTAGTTTAATGTACATATTGTAAATAATGTATTACTCTACCTATAAGCTCACTTTTGTAAACTTTTCTATATTCATCACTGTACCTCTGTACACAGACAGTCTGATATATTACAAAATGACAATCATTTATGATTAATCGTGTTTGAAATTCTCTTCATGCTTTCCATGTTGAATAATTATTTTTTCTTCTTGTAAAAAAGTGGTCTACATGCATCATTGCTCTATTCCGGTTATCAAATGAAAGTAAAATAAAATAAAACAAAATAAAATAAAATAAGTAATCCGTAAGGTTAAACATGCACACAGAACATCATAGGTTCATAGGTTCATAGATTAGTACTAGGCTAACTGCCCTTGCGAGCCATTTTAAGCCTAGCCAATTATCCCCTGTGAGATTCAAACCCTGTACCTTGCGTTTGTAAGGCAAACACCTTAACCATTAGGCCACCCTCCCAACAATCATGTAATGGTATCTTGTCCTTCTTTTGCTGTCACTGTAGTAAAGCATGTGGTTGTGCACTTATTCACTCCTAAGTGATTTTACCTGCCTGTGGGCATGTCATGTTACACTACATAGCAATAATGCCACAACTGGCACATTCTGCTGTCAAGCATATGCCTAAAGACCATTGCTAAAGTGGCTTGTCTATGCAATGCTGAAAGACGGAGAAATCTTCATTTCAGCAGCAGACCCAGCAATCTTCATTCCAACAACATAGATTCTGAAATAATCTAGGCATGGTACAGGCAGAAGTCATAGAAGAAGTGATAAGATTTCTAGAGATTCTAGAGTTATTATGTCAGCACCTTTGATGTAGCAGGATACAGTTCTGAGTTCAGTTAATGGTTTGGGCACCTAATAGGACTGGTAGGGATGGATGAGGAATGACAAGGCATGTCTGCTTATCTTTTCCTGGGGAGAGGGTCTTGGAGTGTGCTGGGATCACTGCACTTCACAAACCCCAGATGTGATATTGGTGTCAAGACAACCTTTACTCTGTCATGGGTATGGCTAAAGCAAGAGCACATTACCATGTAGGTGGGAGCATTTCTGTTATGATGTGTTTATTATGACCCCTGGTTGACATGGGCTGAGCACAATAGAGGAAAATGAAGTTAGTGGTTTGTGAGAGACATAAAAAAATTCTGTAATTATCTGAGGCGTATTCACTTAAATATCACAGATATCTCACTTCAGGGTGAGGTTGCAAACATCAAGCATTCAACATATTCAAATGCAAGTGCTTCAACATTTCATGCAGTACCACTATAGTACCATGTCAGTTAATTGCTACTGCCATGCCTGCTATCTTTTTGAACTTATGTTTAAACAGAACTAAAACTATTTATTTTATAATAATGCAAACAATAACGTCTGTTGTTTAAACATTATATATCCCCTCTCTACTTTTTAAAGTCCAAGAGATCTAGTATCTATTAGGTTCATAGGTTCATAGGTGTTTACTAGGCTAGTGACCACAACGGCCTTTTTAAGCCTAGCCATGCATCCCAAATCTCTGACGAGTTCTGATACCCAGGATAAGTGTAAGCATGGGCCTGGGAGATGAACCATTTCCAGGTTACCTTTTGCATCAGGGACATAGGTGCCAAACTAGGGATGAATTTCTGGTTTCCCATCCAGTTGTCCAAGTTGCACTTGAATTAGACTAGGGAGGAACTCTGCTTGACATGCATGGGGAGCCTGTTCCATACACGGGGTAGTCTCTGGGATACATACCTATCTCTCTAGCAGGTCCTATTTATATCACAGGCAAGGTTTAAGTCTTTACAATGGGTAATTCTGGTACTGTTTGTTTTGTGGATATGCAGGAGGTCCATCAGAATGGGGTCTGACAATGCCCTGTTTGCCAGACATAGCTCTCGCCTCAAAAGCCTGTAGGAGACAGAATACAGGGATAGGGCCTTGAGGTGGTCTGCATAGGACATATTACTTATGCCCTGTATTTTGTTAGTGAGGAACCTCTGTGGACATTACAGTTGTTGGATATGCCTGGTTAGGTACATACCAAAAGGGGGCCATTGTACTCAATGATAGGTCTGATAAATGCTGAATACAGTGGAACAATGACTTCCTTGGACTTAGATGCCATATCTTTATTTGTAAGTTGTTCAAGTTGAAGTGATGCTTTTATAAAATCCTGTCCTACCTTCCTAATGAGAATGACTACCTTTCTTTCTGTTTTGGAGATGGTCTTCCCAATGTACTAGTCTTCCTGTAACTCTCATAGCCATTTGAGATTGAGATTTTTTTTTTAATTTTTGGTCCTCTCGGATCTCATTTATACTGGCCCGTCCCCAAGTTGCAATCCACACTGGGTTTACCACCTATTCTCCTACCAACCCAGACTTATTCTGGCATTGCTGGGGCCAATTGTGGGTCCTAGTGGCATTCTGGGGGTTTTGCTCATTTGTACGTTCATCTGAGGAGGAGTTGTTTATGTCATAACACTTCCTTTTCCCTTATGCTCTATGCTCATTGATTGTGTCTAGAGGGCAGCTACCCTCTTTGGACCATGCCTCTTCTTAGGGAGTGTATCAGTGAGCACATTTCCACGCAAGACAGGCATGCCCATCCCTTCCCTACAGGTCAGTCATTTGTCCGAGCCACAAATCGAACCCAGGTGAGCTAGGCTGTAGTCAGAATCTATCCATCTATGCCACCGGAGTGGCTTAATTTTGAGACTCTTGACCTTAAGAAAGTATGAAAGTAGCCTTTTATATTAAAAGTATTTTATTGATAATGTGCTTTCCTGGAAAAGATATTAGTATTTATATTATGTACCGGTTTTATACAACAGATGGTACTGTTCAGTGCTCTGCACATTTTATTTGACCCTATGAAACTCTAAGAATTTGGAGAAAGCTTGCTATTAAAAAAAAAAAGGTTCTATCTCCAGTTCTGTAATTGGACAGTTTTGTGAGTGCATATGTTCCTTTCTTGGCTTCTAAATAAAAAGATACCTTCGTGGTGAACTTAAATCTTTTAGGGAAAAAAACATTTCCCTTATTTAAGGAAAACTTGAGAGGCTTTTCCTTTGTTACTTGTCAGTTATGAGTGTAACAAGTCTTTTAGAATGCAGACAAATGTCTTAGGTCTGGATATTGTATTTCTATACTAGAGCCCAGGAGGTCTTCTCACCAAGTCTTTGATAAGAAAAGCCTTTAGCCAAGCTGAGTACACCCAGCAAACAAAACTCACAAAGTAAACAGGCTTGAATGTTACGATGTTGGTCCCTTGTAACTGATGACCATCTCACCAGTCACACTAATTCAACCTATTTGTTTCCTAACCTGGCAAGAGTTGTTTATGGTGTGGCTATCATCCAAACCGCAATATGAAAAATTTATATTATGTGCCCATCAACCCCACTTTGTGTGCCTATAGACTCTAAAGGTTCTGACATGCAATGAGATTTAGTGAGTGCATGTCCCCAGCTTCTGTGAGTGAGTTAACCCCTCAGAAAGCCCTGCCTTTCACTTACAAACAAACACCTCCATGTGATGTCCTCATTCTATGAATGATTACAGTACAGAGGGTCTCTAAGGAGGGTGAGCAGGCATTGCCTTGCCACTTCTTTCCTGTCCCCCCCACCAACAACTCCAGTGACCTTGATGCTACTTGATTTCAGATATATGGGTCTTAGGCAAGATATAATCCCTTTATGTCACAGAGCTGACTTAACCAACTTGTACATTAATAAGTTAAGAGGTAGTGTGCAGGAAATCCAAGTGATTGTGCATCTTAGCTGAAATCTGATTCCACAGGGTTGATAGATTGCATTACTGAACCCCTTGCACAACGGTAGTTTTGGAAGAAGACTTCAGAAATTCTGTGCCTACCAATTTTACATTAATGTCACTGAAACCTATGCAGGCATGTTGTGGAAAAGGCTGCTATATGATCTGGCTTCCTAAGTCCTTATATAAATAGACAGACCGCAGCAGGGTTTCACATAGCGCAAGTTCTTTGATAGTGTTACCTGGAGGTTGGCAGACAGAGCTTTGTGAATATAATTTATCTGGAATTGAGAATGGCTTTTGATGCTATGCTTCATGACATATTGGCAGGAAAGTTAAACATTAAGGAATGGGTTTTCATATTGGAAACAGAGGTAGAAAACTGTTTTCCTGATTGTAGCCTGTGTGGCAGTTAGAGGAGAGTGGGTCAACTTTGCGTGACTGAAGTCCAATGCATGCCCATGACCTACTGCTGACAGTTTCACTGCCATCAGGCAGATTCTAGTGGTACAGGGAAATACTTTACATCTCAATGCTTTCTGACTCCCCAGCATTGCTCTCTGAAAATGCCCCCTTCAAGGTCACACTGAGTCAGAAGAAAGGAGAAAAATGTATGCCCTTCCTACTAATTTGGAGCAATCTATAGATGGTTGGGGTTTGGGGGTAGTCTATTGCAAAAGCAGTGTGTTGCTGTATTTTATTTTACATTTATAACTTTGGTCAGATAGAGCAGGAGAACAGTATGTTCATTTTGTCCAGCACTGTCAAATTCAACATCAGCCAAATGAAGCAGACGTAAAAGGTAACTGTCTCAAGAAAGGCTACTAATCAATATGGCACCATAGGGTTCCTTATGAAGAGTGTTCTGTTTGAGAGTATTGGAGTCACATGTCATACTGATCTCAGCAGTTAGACCTGCCTGTTTTAGTGACTGCATAAATACTGAAACAGTGAACATAGATTGACAGCCTAGTCTTCATTTAAACCCAATGAACGCAGATGGGTAATAGTCCCAAGAGAGTCAATGCAAAAATGTGCAGAGTTATGCATCTTTGAGACACTGGAAGTCTTATAAAGCATGCAGACTAGGATTGGTAACTTTAAAGAGGAGAGAGAATGAATGGATTACTATGATTTAATTATGCCATAAGAGAATCATGAAATTTATTTATTTATTTATTTATTTATTTATTTATTTCAGTTTGATTACCGGGGAGGTCCACTGGGCGTTTTTTAGCCCGTTTTCAGTGGAGGCCCGGGGAGAAAAGCTCCAAAACAAGGAATTATTACAGTTCAAATATTTTGATTACAAAGGTAATATCAATGTACATGAAAAAATCATAGGCACTCTGAAATACAAAAATAATTACAATGAACATGCAAAGTCATAGGCACTCAGAATTACAAATATAAGGTAGTTACATAGGGAATATTAATGAACATGCAAAGTCATAGGCACTCTGAATTACAAAAATAATTACAATGAACACGCATAGTCATAGGCAGTCTGAATTACAAATATCAGGTAGTTTCAGTTTTGTTTAGGGAGAAAGGCGACCCATGATGAGTATGTTTTACTGTGTAGGTCACTAGGTGTAATACATTTAGAAGTGAATAGGAAGAAGAACAGGAGGGGGTCAGTCAGGGGCAAATGGAGTAGAAAGTTTGGGATTTGTAGGCCGAAGAGTGCAGTTGCAGATTCTGTTATGATAGAGGTAGGAATGAAGCTGAGTTTTGAAGTTATTTAGGTTGGAACATGCCCTAAGTGACAAGGGCAGGGCATTCCATTTTATAGCAAGTGTAAAGGATAAGAGAAGCTGGCCAGCAGGGTGCTGGGGTTTTTGAACTGTGATCAGGTTGTGTTGAGAAGATCTAAGTGGTCTGAGGGGGTATAAGGGTGCAGAATATTAGAAAGGGCAGGGCATTTAGAGGGGTGTAGAAGTAGTTTGAAGGCTGTGGTGAGTTGGATGAGGTTGAGTTGGTTGGGAAGTTCAAGTCAGATTAGGGAGTGAAGGGAGGAGCAGTGATGAGAAGGGGGTTTGGCGTTAGTGGCAAATCTAGCGACTTTGTTGTAGCATAGTTCTAGTTTGGTGGTAAGAGAGGATGAAAGATTAGTGAGCAGGGGGCACCATATAGGAGGGTAGGAAGGAGGAAGGTAGAGGCAAGGGTTACTCTTGAATG
Source organism: Protopterus annectens (assembly GCF_019279795.1). Taxonomy (NCBI): domain Eukaryota; kingdom Metazoa; phylum Chordata; order Ceratodontiformes; family Protopteridae; genus Protopterus; species Protopterus annectens. Next base: position 1,488,432,936 of record NC_056743.1, on the reverse strand, counting down.
AGGGGAGAGGAAGTGGTTGTTTCTGTAAAATAGACCTAGTTTTATGTGTGGTTTTTTTGATGTTCAGTTGGATATGGGAATTAAATTTTAGTTGATCGTCGATTGTGACACCAAGAAGTTTGGAGGAGGGCACGATTTCGATAGGGGAGTTATTGAGGCTGGAGATTTGGAATGACTTTTTGTCAAGAGAGGAGGATCTAGAGGGAGAGAAAAGGAGTATTTTAGTTTTACTGGCATTTAGGGGGAGGTGATTTTGTAGCATCCAGTTTTCAGTGGTTGAGAAGGCACTTTGGGTTAGGGCTTGGAGGTCTGTTAGGTTTGGGGTGGAGCAGATTAATGTTGAATTGTCAGCATATTGTACAATAGTTGTGTTGGGGATGGCCTTGTGGAAGTCATTTATGAAGATATTGAATAGTAGTGGGCCGAGTATGGAACCTTGAGGTACTCCAGTAGGGGTAGGAAGAAATGTAGAGGTTGCTTGGCCCCATTTTGCTGCTTGTGATCTGTTAGAAAGGTAGCTGGAAAACCAGGAAAGGGATTCTGAGCCAAGGTTGAGACTTGATAGGTGACTTAGGAGGTGCATGTGAGAGATGGTATCAAAAGCTTTTGATAAATCTAGAAGGACAGTAGATACTATATTACCGGAATCACGAGCAGAGTTGACTGAATGCAAAAAGGAGAGAAGGGCAGTGTTAGTACTGTGTCTTGGGTGGAAGCCGTGTTGGGTAGAAGAGAGAGGTTGGTGTTGGGTGAGGAAAGGCAGAAGTTGTAAATGGAGACATTTTTCTAGGATTTTGGATATAGGGGAGAGAATGGCAATAGGGCGGAAATTTGTGACTGCACAATTTTTGCCACCTTTGTGGAGAGGTAGGATGAAAGCAGTACGCCATAGTTTGGGTACGTAGGATTCAAGTAAAGACCTATTGATTAGGATGCTGATGGGAAGAGCAATAGAGTCAGAAGCAATTTTTAGGAAGGCAGATGGGATGTTATCGGGGGCATTGGAGCAGGGCTTTAGTTTATGAAGGAGTTTCTTTATTTGGTCAGTAGATACTGGTTTTAGTTTGAAAGAGGGTGGGTAAGAACAGTTTGAGGAAGATTGAATAGTGGCAGGAGATAGGTGATTGTTAGGAAATGTTTTAGTTAGTTCAGCAATGGAAGAGGTGAAGAAGGAATTAAATAGAGAGGCTATTTCGAGGTCGGTTTTGCTGGTGTCCGGACAAGGGTCATTTTTAGTGCCAGGTCTGAGGAGTGAATTGATGGAATTCCAGAATTCTTTGGGGTTTCTAGCATGGTTTTCTTCAAGTTGGATGTAGTAAGATTTTTTGTCTTTAATGATTTGTTTCTTGGTGAGGTTTCTTAATTGCTTGTACTTAAGGAGTATTTCAGGTTGTTTGAGTTTATGGTAGGTTTTCCAGGTTTTATCTATTAGGAGCATTAGCTTTTTTGTATCTTTGGTGAGCCAAGGGGAGGTTTTTGCCTTAAGTCTTATAGTTCTAGGAGGTGCTAGAGAGTTAAGGACTGTTAAAAATGTTAAATTGAAATAGTGGACAGCTTCATCTAGTGGTAGTAGTCTTAAAGGGTTCCAGTTGATAAGTTTAAGTGAGTCTGAGAAGAAGGTAGGGTTAAAGTTAGAGAGGTTTCAAGTGTGAGTGTAGTGGTGGGAGTGTGGGGGGGGGTAGCTCGTATGGCATAAGCAGGGAGGTGGTCTCCTAGAGGGTCTGGAGAGGTGTCAGATTTTATAATTTTGTTTGGATGAGATATGAGAATCCAATCAAGTATGGAGCCAGGAGGATTAGCTTTGTTTGGTCTGGTAGTGCAGTTAATGAGTTGGGAGAAATTAAACAGGTTGATGGTTATTGAGGGATTTGGGTTTGAGATTTTACTCCAATCGATGTTTACATCACCTAAAATGAAGGTTTCTATATTAATATTAGAGGAAGTCCAGGATAGGATATCTTCTAGAGTATTAGTATTGTTGCCTGGAGGAATATAGAGACAGATGATGCAGATAATTTCATGGTTATTCATTTTTAGTAGGCCAATTACTAGTTCAGTGTTATTGAATGATGGGATAGGGTTTGGGTAGGGAGTAATGGACAAGAGGTCGGAGTAGATTAGAGCAACACCACCGCCTCTTTTATTAGGTCGGTCGCATCGTAGAGAATGGAATCCTGGGGGTAGGAACTCAGAGTCATTAATGTGAGGTTTTAGCCAGGTTTCAGTGATAGCTGCTATATCAGGGGAGTTATGGTTGAGCTAGGCATGGAAGAGGGATGAGGGATAGTTTATTGTTTAAGCTTTGGGCATTGATGGTAAGGAATTTGAGTTTTTTGTTAGAGGATTCCTTGTAGTTGTTAGGGGGGTTTGTGGGATGAAAGGTAGGACCTGGGTTGGGGTGGATGTCTCCAGCTAAGTGAATGATTGTGGGATGGGGAAGGTTCTTTTTAGTTTTGTTTGTAGATGGAGGTGGCTGGTAAAAGTGTGGTTTATATTTAAGGTTTATATCTGAAGTAGGAAAACGCTTAATTTTCATGAAGAGTAATGGGAAGGAGGGAATTAATGAAGTGGATATGTTGTGGTAGTGAGAGACAGGGTGGTGTAGGGGAATAAGAGGAGGAGGGAGTAAGTGGATCTGAGTATAGGAAGTGATGTGGTAAAAGGAGATAAGTAGGAAAAGGAAGGAAGACACTTGAAGGATTTTGGGAGGAAGGGATAACATGATGGTAGTGGTAGGAAAGTAAGTAGAGGTGAAGGGGAGTTTGAAAAGTATTAGGGGGAGTGATTACAGAGAAGATTGTAGGGGGAGTGGTTACAGAGAGGAAGGGGAGGGTTTAGGAGAGATTGGATTGGTTGGCGGAGAGGGGAGGGAGAGATAGGGGGAAATAAATCTGGATGTACTGGGGCGGGTGGAATTTGGGGGCAGGGTAGGGGAGTGGAGTGAGCCCATAGGGCGAACGGAGTGGGCAGAGCCAGGAAGGCCGGATGAGAGCAGGAAACCTATTAGTGGACTGTTGAAGTGCAGTAAGGTAAGTACTGGGGACAGGGGATTTAGCAGAATGGAGTGAGCTACAATGTTTAAAGTCAAGTATTGATAGAAAAATAAAGGGAAGGTAGAGCTTGTATAAAATATTACAGAGAAGAGAAACAACAAAATGTAAGAAATTGGGGATAGTGGGGGGAGGGTGCCACCTAGTGGATAAATGCAGTAGTGCACCTGTAGCTCCATCGAGGCAGATCCCTAACAGGGCTAAGTTGAGGGAAAAAGGGAACTTGAGAAGAAATAAGAAAATAAATAAGTAGGCTGCTAGATTTCCTGGTAGGGGAGCTTAATGAACACCTAGTTGGTTTTTGGGTATCTACATTAATATTAATACAGAGGTTTAACAACCGTAGTACATACTTTCTCAACACCTTCTAGGAAGGGCTTAGTTCTATTCCCATACAAGGGTTGAAGCCGTGGAGTTTGCAATATTTTAAATACAAAACAGAATTGCAGCATCAGTGATCAGCAGGATGCAAAACTTTTTTATTTTCTTTATTTGAATACTTCTTTTTAACCAAGTTGGTCCACTAGGCCTCCTAACTGTTTTTATGGAACATTTAAGATGGTATTTCTAGAGACATTGGGGAAATTTGGCGTGAACACTTGGCAGATGTGCTACTTCTAGAGGAATTATTACAGCTGAGCTTGAAAATGATATCAGGAAGAATGGTACACAAGGAGGTGTAGGAGATTAAAAGCAGAGATGTTAGAACTGTTAATATTTGTTAAAGAAATAATAGAGTGTATTAATATGGATGAACTTTATGATGAGGGCAGCCTACATCTTCACTGAAGATATGTCCAGAGTTACATGATTCATCATTTTGATGCACTGGCGTTCCTGGTTTAGGATCTTTGATTTTGCAGAGAACCGTGTCTGTCAAGCAGCAAATATTGAAAATCTGGACAAAAAATTGTTAACAAATAGGTATATTTTGCAAAAAAAAAAATAATAAAGCTAATTGGCATATACTTTGCATACAAAATATTCTAACTCCTTCCATTTCCAGTAGATTTGTTTACCGCCATTTAGAAACACAATATGAGAAAAGTGATTTATGATTTAATACCAATTAATAATAGATAGCAAAAGAAAGTACAAGGTGTAAATAAAAGAATGACACTAACATTTTTAATTAAGGTTGCCCTGCAGTGGAGACAGAAGACAGTTTGTCACTTGTTATTCATATTTCCATATTTACATTCATATATCCATAGTTGCTGTGGGACATGGTGTGAAATGTCATGGTGGAACACAGAAAATGCCATTACATCTGTCCATTTATACTGTAGTATATTATGCTAGAGATACTGCTAGTTGTTTGCTAGTATTTACAAAAATAAACAATACTCCCAAATGTCATATCTCAGTAAACAAGCACTCAGAAAGGAATTTCTTGCTGTCATGTGAAAGCTCAAGTCTGGATGAACAGAAGTGCCCTGGTACTGTATGTTTTAGTTGTATAGTTTCAGTTTACAACTTTACAGTTCATAAGTTTTTTCTGTATACTGCATTACAAGTAATGTTATACCTCATAAAAAATATTTATATAATAACACATCACACAGATCATGAGACTACATACACTAATGACTGAAGACAAAGTGTAACAGAATACCAAAACTTTTTAAAAATAGGTTCTAAATTCTAGTCTTAAAACTCTTGGTAGCTAACCACCAATAATAAACATATTAATTCAAGTGATATCAAGTATTATTTCTGCTTTCTGTATCATTATCACAGCATTACCACACAGTGTAAGTTAAAGAAGAATCCAACATTCAGGGGAAAGGTATGCACGCTCAGTCTCAATATTTGTACATAAGTACTCATACAGACAAACAGTCAAGATTTACAAAAACAATATCGAAATTCGGTTCCCTAATATATGATCGAAAGAATGCGTCTTGATCGAACTTGAAAGCAAGAAATGGCAAAATACTGAAACGGCATATAAGCAAATTCTTTCCCATTTTCGTCACTGTAGCACAATCTCGGAGTTGGTATATTTAAGTAGTGGGTGTGTGGGGGGCACATCCCTCCATGTTAGGGGGTGTGTGGGGGGTGAAGCCCCCCACTTTATGTAATGTTTTAAAGTTTTTTTTTCTTTTTTCTTTTTTTGGAACAGTGATTTTTTTTTCCCTGGGGAAAAAAGTCGTTGTTCTAAGTGTTTGAGATTGTAAGCTTTCGCTTACATGGGGTTGCTAAATCAGCGTTCACTTTTTTAAGCATTCGTTGATTTAAGATAGACCCTGGAATTCATAGTGCTCCACCAAGAGATATTTCCATAGTTTATATTTGTTTATTCATTGTAATTTTGTTATTCAGTTATCAGGGCAATAACAGTGATAGAAGAATAATATCACCACAAAAGCAGGTTTCAACAAATAGCAATCTATGATATTAAACATTTCATTTATGTATTTATTTGACATTTGGTAACCAGGAAAGTGTGACTGGGTCAAAAAGGCCCATTTTCAGTGGAGGCCCGGGGAGAAAGCTCCATTACAAAGAGAAATAAAAAAAAATTAGATAATTACAAATAGGAGATATAACGTATTGTACATATTAAAAGATTAATAGCTATTAGAACATTCAAGTAAAATTATATACACAATTTAGCATAGAAAGAAAGTTGTGAGTATTGTGTGGGTAAAAATATCAAGATGCCAGCACTGGCATCGAGGCAGGAAAATTATACATGGGAGGCAATAGCACTTTGATATGTTTAAGTAGATATTGGAAACTGTGTATGCAAGACTGGTATTGTGGTGAAGAGTTAGGAGGTTAGGTGAGGCAGGAGAAAGGCGTGGAGCAATAAGAATAGAGCAGATGACACAGATAGTCACATGTTTGGTAGGGAAGATAGTAAAACAGGATAGCTAGTAGGTGAAATGATGAAGGGGTGGTGTCAGGAAAGAAAAAGAAAGGGGGATGAGGCATTTTAGTGAAGAGAGAGATGGAAGAGAGGGATTGGTATAGTTAAAAGGGGTAAAAACAAGGAGCAGAGGGACAGAGAAAAAGTGGGGGTCAAGAAGAGGGGTAAAGTATAGCTAAATGGACTAAAAAGAAGAAGTAGAGGGGGAGAAAGTGAGGTCCCAAACCTCTAGAGGTTAGATGGAAGAGGATTGAAACTAGTATGTGAGGTGAGAGAGAAACCTAGTTGTAGGGAGAACAAAAAAGGAAGGAAAAGAGATGTATGGTGGAGACGGGTGAGAAGGGAAAGATAAAAAGGGGTCGATCGGACATGAAAAAGAAATACTTAATGATGAAGGTGTAGGTGGTGGATCAGGATACAAAAGGGGAGGATAAGTGCGTAAATATGTTAGGGTGGTTTGGTGCATTGGTGATGTTAAGAAGGAAGATTTTTACAGCGTATTTGAATTTGGTAAGATTTAATATAGCTGTAATATCCAGAGGTAGCACATTCCACAGCTTGACAATATAGTAGAAAAATAAGCATTGGCCTGCATTTTTCTTTGGCCTATTTATACTTAGAAGTTGTTTATCTTCAGAGTGCAGGGTCCTAGTTGTTATATACCTTTGGAGAATGGATTTTATGTCAGGGAAGTTTTCTGGTTTATATACTATTTTGTGGGAAAAAGTTAGTTGAAGGTTGTAGAAATGACGAGGGAATTCGAGCCAGCTGAGTTTTGTAAGTGCTGTACAATGATACTTGTATGATGCAGAGGTTACAAATAAAGTGGTCTTTATTGTAGCTAGATTCAAGTTTGTTTTTTAGTGTGGTTTGGAGGTTTATTAGGATAAGGGCACATATAGGTAGGCGGTAGGTGGTAGCCAGTGTCAATTTGGTGGCTGTATTCCTAAATTTTTTTTGTGGTGGTAGAGCATTCTTAGTTTGCAGTTGTTTTTGTTTTTTATTACATCGTTTATATGTTGTTCAAAAGTAAGTCTGTTGTCTATAGTATTACCTAATAATGTTGCTTGTGAAACTGTTTATATTTCTCTTTTGTTTAATGAGTATATTTTGAAGTCATTTGGTGGACTTTTTGATGTAAATATGAGGCATTTTGTTTTTTTGGGGTTGAGTAGTAGTTGTTGAGGCAGGTTTCTGTGCGGGTGAAAGTGGCTTGGGGTATTTGCCTGAGTTGTTCAAAATTATGAGAGGAGGAAATGATGGTAGAGTCATTGGCATATTGTATCGGGGTGCTAGGGGAAGAAGCAGACTAGACATTATTTGTAAGGATATTGACGAGAAGGGGTCCAAGAAATAGATCAATTATCAGCAGAAGAACAAGTGTATGTTCATTAAAGGCTGATAATTAAACTGAGCAGGCTCTTTCATTCTGAATGGATACATTTTTACATCTCACACTCCATCCCATGTTGTTCTTGTGTGACTAAGATGCATTCATCACCCATTCTGTTAACTTAAAATAAAAAAAAATAAAACAAAAAAAAAATAAATAAATAAATAAACAGCAATTTAGCAGGAAAACTTGAATGGAAAAAAATGAACAGTCATTCAGTAGTAAAGTAGTAATAATATTAAAAAAAAATGTTTAGCTTTCTCTTAATTTGTTAACTTGTTTTCAGTTATGGATGATAACTAAGCAGTGAGATACGAACTGGAACCATTACACACATCGGTTAAATATTTCTTAGTAGTACATTATCGACTTATTTTTGTGGCAACATAGTGCAGGTATGTTCACACAGATGGCTTTGTCTCTCTGGCCATGGACTTATGCAGGTGTGCAGCAGTGCCAGTCTAGCTGTTGGTCAGTCTTCTGGTCAGTGGTTGATTATTTACGTTAGCCACATCTGATCTTTTGGTAAACTTAGATGTTCATCATTCTCACTACTGCAGTAGCATGTAGCTATTTGGTTTATATTCTTCTCAGGATTTAATGGCTGGCCAGTCTTTAAAAGTCTCTGTCTCTCCTCAATACATGCACCCAGGCTGCTGTGTGTCAAGATCCACAGGGAGGAAACAGCAGCCTGGGTGACGATTTCTTATTACTTTCTTGCTGCTCTTGAGAGAGCACCTCTGAGCTTCACAGGATTGATGATCAGCTCCTATTTTCCACTTCTGGCAGATAAGTCCCCTTAGAGGAACTCTTCCACACAGAAATTATATATTATTTCTGGGGTTTTTTGGCAAGAATTGGGGCCAAGTCTCTTTAAGAACACCAGCAATGTATTGTGCTGACAACGTAGAGGGCACATCTTCTTACACGAGTTATTTTTAATAGCAGGAGCTAATTAACTTGGTCTGCGACACTTTTTGTAAAGATAAATGAGCTGATTTTGTACATTTTATACGTGAAATGAAGGGATTATTTGTTTCAAGGGAGTGTATGTTGATGCTTGTGTGCACTTAGTGACAACTGACCTTCATTTTTACTTACGTCAGTGACACTATCTGTGAAAAGGGACTTCTGAATTGTGAGCGACTAAAGTGTACTGCTTATGCATTTATTTTGTGATATCTGGGGGGCTGTATACAGAAGTATAAGTGTATGTACTCCTTGCAAATACTACAGTAAAAACGTACCTTCTGATCGATTCGTTCCAGCAGTGCTTACTGACAAATAGGTTTCTCCCTCGGCAGGAACAGGGATACCCTTACTGGTCCTGCGTTTCCTCCTATACCTCCCATTATAACCGAAAAGAAAAAAAAAAAAATTAAAGAGCCCCTGCCTGCACTGCTGGCTCATTCTAAGTCTCAGCTGTCAGTCGGTAACTTTGCAGTGGCCACAACTTTTTCCTGTCCCGAGATCATCTGGTATAGTCACTTCTGCCACCATGGACTGGGGGTTAGCCATGTCCTCTGTTACTGTTCCATTGTCCATGCAGATATGAGAGAACAACCTTCTTTGGGTATCGGCATTTCTCTAGGAGGCTTTTCCTAAGGAAGCCAGAGTAAGAGGTTTGTTTTCCATGTTGAAATGCCATCCTTTACTCAGCCTCCTTCTCAGTGGCGTAGCAGGTACCACACTTGCTTTTTGGTGCAGAAGGCTATGGGCTCTATTCCCAGAGCAGGAAGATGGATTGAAGACACTAAAGTGCAGTGAAGAGGGGGTGTTGCACTCATGAATGTGTCATTCTTCAGATGAGATGTTAAACCAAAGCCCCATCTGTATGAGTTGGTGGTATCTCATATGGTTGTAAATGATCCCATGACACCTATCAAAAGAGCAAGGGAAGTTCCCCAATGCTCTGGCCAAATTCCCCCTAGTAATATAAATACTACCTCGGGTCTCCCCTGAAAAGAGGCCACTAGTCTAGTGGGACTAACCTAGTCAACAAAGGATTACTAACTAATTAATTCATTAATTACTTAATTGACTAATTAAAATAGGGCTGTCCCTATACAAAAGAAATAAAAGATTAGACATATTTAACATAAAGACAGAGAGTCTGCTAATTAAGATGAATTACTTAACTTAGCTAAGGGTTTATTGTAGGTTTTGAATGCTGTGGAACAGCAGGATCATTTAAACATGATTCTTAATTCCACAAACCCCGAGGAAGTTTTATCAGAGGACTCTGATAATGATAAGGACAAAGCTTCTTTGTATTTTCCTTACAAGGGCCTGACTTTGATGCTGATGAGTATATTTCCCTCAGTTTCTCATATAGCAGTTTTCTTTTTCTGAGACTGTGCACAGAAAGACTAATTTATTTTTGTGGGAACAAATGGCTGCACCCCCCCCCCCCCTCCAATGAGGTATATGACATGATTGAAGTGAAAACGCCACATACTATACCTATTCTTCCTATTATGGCAGCCTTGGAGGATGTTTTTTACTCTGCCTACAGTAATCTTCATAGACCATCTTCAGTCCCTTAAAAGGTCAGATAGACTTTAGAAAGTTAACAAGTATTTGTTGTTCTACCCTAGGACCTACCAATCAGCTATTTCTATTTCTTCTCCAACTGCTAACAAGGTTCTGGTCAGTGTTAATCCTTTGTCTTCAGAAAAGAATGCTAACAAGTCTTTCACAGGTTTGAAAAGAGAATTAATTTCTTCTTCATCTCTGGCCTTCTGAATCCTGAACTACCAGGGTCATATTTTGAAGAACTTGTTAACTTGTTTGCTCTGTTTGAGGAACTTTTCAGCTTCATTGCCCTTAAACGGTAGGCCTTTTATAAATGATATTATTTTTAATCTTTCTCAAGTGTGTAAACATTCTTCAAAGAGTGTGTGTGATTGTTTTGCCTGGGTACAGAATCAGAAGTTTTCTCAAGAATTAAAATCTGAGATTTTGAATTCTGCTTTGGATAAAGAGGTTTTATTTGGTCCTTCTACTTAAGTACTCAAACAGTTTGATAAAAGAGGCACATTGATCAAGGGAGTTACTAAGATATTTCAGCCCTCTTTTTTTCTAAATCTTCCAAACATCTTGGTGCTTTTTTTTTCAAAAAGCAATACAAGCAACCTCAGCAAGCTTCCACAAAACAGGGAATAGGGGACCAACAAAAAGCAGGGATCATTTCAGAAAATGGGACAGGCCTCTACTTCAGAATGACCTTACAGCATTCCCCCCCCCCCTCCCTCCTCATCCACATCTGCAACCTCATCAGTAAAGCCATAATTATAACTACCACAGTATGAGAAACAGATTCCATGAACTCGGTCCTTACCTCAAACAATATGTATGCATAAAGATCACTAAACATTGTACTCTTACTAGCTGGAGACATGCATCTATACCCAGGTTCCTTTCATCTAGGACTAGCTAATGTGAATATTTGCAATATAAATAATAAATGGACTCAACTAGAATCCTGTCTGCATTATTATAAATGTTCTGCACTAGCAATCATGGAATTCTGGCTGAAAAATGACTTGTAGATACATCCTTTTACAGGGGCTTATAACTCTAAGGTGGTAGTATCATCCTAGTGACCAAGCACAAGACATTAGGCAATATCC